>NC_083282.1:25318259-25618259 GCF_963506605.1 Zootoca vivipara
GAATGCAAAGCGGCCTTTGAAATAAGTTCCCCACTTCTATTATTCTAAAGAAAACATGCATTTTGCCCAACCTTAATCATGAACGAAAAGCAGTCCGAATCAGTACCGCTGAGCAAACTAGGGAAGGGACGAACCAAAAGTCACGGGCTATTTTCAGATAACCATCTTGTCAGCAGTATGGATTCACTCCATTGGTTCTGATGCATTTAGGACGAGGCACAATGCATCAAAGGACACGACAGTTCACGTTTCATCCGGACGTTGCACTTTTGGCATGTTGCTTTTAACATGAAGTGACACAGCAGCTGACATACAATTCACGTTGCCCATGACGAGGCGGAATGTGACTCTCCGCACATTCCAGAGACATGTTTAGACTGTGTCAGGATTTATTGGTGAAGCAACTAAATACTGAAGCCTGGTGCTTTCCGTCGAACTTTGAACAACTTTCATGGTTGGCTCTTGAGAGGTTTGCCAATATGCAAAGAGAGCAAATTTGGACAATGAACAACCACAAACACCTAACAGTTCATATATTATTTTCCAGATAATATATTGACTTTGAAGCATTCCACGACTGGGTGCCTGAAATACTGTGGGGAGCATAATTGTCGTCACATTAAACTGAGTGACATTCCTATTTTCTATTTTCTTTTTTCTTTTTTGCTGCTGCCTTTAAATTGACTAGCTATTAAACCAAACAGCAGCTGTAGTTGTTAGCCAGATGGTTTATGCAACAACAACAGCAGCAGCAGCAGCAACAACAACAACAAAACGAAACCTTTCATAAAATTTCCAGCAAAGATTCCCGTTAATGAAAGGCCTATTTGTGAGGCGCTAAAACATGTATCCACATAGGTATTGCCCCATTTATCAGACATGAGAGCTAATTACCTCATACACGGCTATATTTCTTCCATCCCCTGCATTTAAATTCCCAATATTAGCACATAGGTGGTCAAGCTGACCATTGAATAGGCTGCATGAGCATGAATGCATTTAATAATTTAATGTTAGGAGAGTTTATTAAACTGCCACAATCTAATCAGCATGCGTACCTGCCTTCATTAATCTTGCAATGGTCCATGGTGTGTCTCCGCGGCCAACACAGAGAGTGCTAATGTTAACAAACAGGGCCAGTTAATCAAGGAAAATTTACTACGAACCACATGACTGTGCATACCACAATCTAATTACAATCAGACTTAACCTCTTCATTATCTGAACATGTTCCCTTTCCACTGAAAACGCCAGGCTGCACGGAACGAAGGGCCCGTGGTGTTCATTAGAGCCAGTAATGCTGTTTGCGTTAAGTCAACATTTTCAAACTTGGGGAGAATTTGGGCATAGTTGAGGCTGTGTTTTTACAAAGGCTCCTCATAAGATTCCATGCCACAGGACTGGTGAAGGGAGTTGAAGTCTAGCTCCCCCAGCTATGGAAAGAGTGCTCCGGGGGTGTGGGGAGGGGGGACAGGTTAAGCAGGACGGATGGTTATTGGAAACATGTGTTTCGGATGAATGTCCATAATCGGGTGTAATTCAAATGACATTTACTCGTTGATAAATTGCCAATTACAAGTAGGTTGCGCAGGCAGAATATCATAAAATGTAAAATATTTAGCTAATTTCACAATAGTATTGTAACCATGAAGGTGACACAGGTTCTTGGATATTAGTATTGAGGAGGCACTAGGAATAAATGGATCCTGGCTTCTGTCGCTTTTCCATTTTTCATTTAAATTCAGTTCTCCATATTTCTGCATCAGCTTGCATTTTTTTAAAAAAAATCCTCACAGACATTCTGTTAATTTCTCATAATCTATACATTTTGCCTAATATAGACATTTCAAAAAACAATTCTTCCTGATACCATGCATTTTTGTGTGTGATTTTCACTGATGCATGCATTTTTCAGTACAGGCTCCCCCTAATACACACATTTCTATACACATTTTTTTGGCTGGGGCACTGCTGCATTTGGGGAAGTGTGCATTAGATAGGTTTGACTCAAAATGCAAATGGAATCAATTTTCTCCTCCATCCCTAGGGAAAACTCAATTCATGTCCTCTATACTCAACCACGGCACTGGCCATTGCACTCTGAGATTGCTGCTTTTACAAAAACCCAAGGGCTTGACCCCTTTGCATGGAAGACACGAAATGAAACGAAAATCAAGGATGGCTTTTCCTGTCCTTACTTTGACTCACAAGGTTTCATGCGACCCACATCACAGTTTGTGGAAGGTCATCCATTCCTGGAAATCAGTATGGCAAGCAATGCTACAACTGACCCACAGCGGAACCTATGGAAGGTCCACTTTTGCTGGGAAAGGCAGATCTGGCCATAGTCGCACATGCCTTGGTGTCAGGGACTGCACTGAGGAGGAATGGTGAGAACCGCCTCCCCTCTTCCTGCCCCTTCCTGAAAAGAGGAGGACAGTATAGATTTAGAACAGCAGTTTGCAGAAGGTGCAGAGGGGAGAAGCTAGGAAATATTGGGAGAGCAGCAGGAAGAAGAAGCATCAGGGGAGAGACAGCTGACAGACTCAGTGTCTCTGGAAAGCATTTCTGATTGCCTGCCTTGTAACGGATTAGCCCCAGGATGGAGGCTTTATTACACCCTGGATTAGAAAGAGTTAATCCACTTCCATCTTAACTGCCAGCACATCTTTAGGAGGCAGGACGGTGCCCGGTTTAAAAAGGAGGGAATAACCGTTTTGGCAGTTGGAAGAGGGGGAGTATGGTGACGAAGAGGGAAGAAGAAGGTTGTGGGGCCAGGATAGTGGTGGTTTAGGTTAGGCTTAGGATAACTTGAAGTTAAAGTCTGACAGAGTTAATGTATAACTGTAACTGAGCTTGTAAACTTATGCATCGTTAAGAAAAGAAAAACCTGTATTCTCAAGTAAATAAAATTCATCTTCTTTTTGTGCCAAGGAGTATCATCTTGGTTATTCCAGCAGCGTATTAAAACTCACCGAGGTGGAGATCAGAAAAGGGCAAAACTCACCTAAGGAAAAGGGGATAGTTTGTATCCTAGAGTCACACAGGAAGGGCAGTATGGTGAAAACCTAGAGTGTCACAAGGAGATCTGAGTTGAGGGAGTCCCTGTTCTGTAGGCAAGAGGTTGTTCATTCAAATAGCCCTGAGTGTTTGTGAGATCAGGCCACGAAAGCTGGAATTAGACTCTCTTTACTGAGAAGCCCAGAATTGAGGGGTTTATTTTAAGGCGTAAGGAATTGAGTGGGGACTGCTTTACCCCTGTACCCTTTCGTCTCATAATCTGTTGGCAACGTCGAAGAGGGGGTTCGCTGCACGCCTCTCCTAGGACCAGGTGTGCATTGAGAGTAGTACCGTAGAACAGGAAGCACAGATCAGCCGGCTCAGGGGTGGCATAGTATACGTGAGACTGAGCGGATGGGACTTTACTTGGAGCAACACCATTATCCAGAGAAGGACTGCATTCCTTTGTCTCTCATTGTGATTGGTAATAACTCTTCTTTTTTATCTGCTTCTTTGCTGCCACTGTGGGAGGGATAGGTTCCCCTGAAGCCTGGCACTAGGTCACCTAGCTCCAAGTTAGATTACTGCAACAGACTCTACATGGGTCTAAAAAGTGCTTGGAAACGTCATCTGTGCAAAATCTGACTTGTGTGGCTGGGACCTGTTCTGCAAAAACATGCAATTGTGATGTTGTTTGGCAGAGCCGTAGCTAGGTGACCTTGCGCCCCTGGCAGAACCGTCCAGATTGCACCCCCTATCCACAGACAAATTAGCTCTTCTTTCCACCTCTCCTCCACCCATTCAGTTCGCCCTCTATTTCAAACTTTTTCTTATGAGGCAAGAATCAATATTTTTGTTAATATACATATTTATGGACATATTTTTAAAGCCGATTTTGCGGGGCCCACCTCGCCACTCCCTAGCTACAGCCCTGTTGTTTGGTCTTCATTTCTCTTCTGCTCCATTCCTGAGCACAATTCAAAGTGCTGGCTGTTTTGTGTTGTTTTTTGTGGCAGGGAGCATGGTGGCTAGCGTGATTCATTGACTGGGTGGTAGGACTGGCCTGCAAAGCCCTGGAATCCTGCCCATGCATTCTTTCAAATGTTTGTATATTTAGAGTGGGATTGTCATCAGCCTCTTATCACTACCCACTGTATCTGCAATGATGAAGGCACAGAAACATGACCTTGGGTACAGGTGGGCTCATGGTGTGTGTGTGTGTGTGGTACTTTGGGTACCATGCTCCAAGGCAAATCTTTATACAACCAGGTGGTCCAGCCTTTGTGTCTCATCTTCCCTCCACAGTGGAATTCAAGGCAGCATAAATGAGTTTCTCAGGTGGCTTCTCAAAGAGACGCTGACCAGATTCTGGTCCGCCTCACTTCAGCAAAGTTGTTACATCGTGTCCCTAAAGACCTCACTCTGGAAACACATATGATGTAGCATAGATGCGATCCACAGGATTCATTAAAATGTAGATGCAGCAACATTGGGCCCCTGAAAACAAATCCTCTAAATGTGCAAATTGATTATGCCCACAATTCTGTAAGTATTATCCTTCCCTCCCGCCCCTTGGGATAGAGCCCTCCGGATTCCAGACAGCAATCTTTCCTAAAGCATTTGCTAAATGTGCAAATCCACTGCAAGAGGAGAATGTAATGCAATTGTATATGACTCATAAATATAATTTAGTTTGGAAATGTCATATAATAATCCCACATAAGGTCTTATTCATCACAAGGCTTCTGCTGTCAAAGCCATGATGGTCCTTAGATTATTCTACACATTATTTACACAGAATGGAGTCAGAAGGCACATTCCATACATGATTCAGAAAGAAAAACAGCCCTTTAAAAGGGGAGGCGTGTCTCTTTCTATATATGTTCATTCTGGAATTGAGGAAAGAAAGAAACGAGGATAAAACTGGGCAAGACAGATTCAGATGGAATTAGAAGTATGCATGGATGAAGGCCGGCTGTTAGATGACTATTTTAAATCCATTCTTGTCCTGTTTATTGGAGGTTTGTATTTTTATTTTTTTAAATGGTGTTTGCTAAGGCAAATAAATTAAATGAATAAGGGTTCAAGGGTAGCGTTTTTTTTGGTCTCATGGAGAATCAATGGGTGCAAAAGTCAGCCTCTGCACCTCTCTTTTCGATTTTTATTGTAAAGGCCAGTGGTTGCTGCAAATTAATATTTATCTATTTTATGGTTCTTAGCTGTTTGGCTTGTCGCTGGTTGTCTACCAATATCCAAGTGACCTGCTCGCTCCTAGCAGCCTGGCATTAAAGACTGTTCTTTGGGTCGGGAGCTAAGCAGACACAAAATAAAGTCCAAGTATCAACAGACATGCTGTTGATGATTCAAAAAGCAAGGGGAAATGGGGTAAGGATGAAGACTTGAGATGGCTTGGCAGTGTAGGCAAGAAAAGGATGAGAGGTCCTTTTCACTTGCACTCATTGAAAGCTTTGTGGGATCCTTAATGCTTGGTGAAATTAGGGGTGGATGGGTCAGTCTGCATATAAATCTGTTCTATATTGCTTATAAATCTCTTCTATATTGTTTCTTCGTTAGCTTGCAATGCTATAAAAAAGAGAGAAATCTGTCCAGAAATTCATATTTAAATAAAGTGTGCATTTCTAACCTACGTTTTCCACAAAATACACTTTTCTAAATGGATTTTCCTTCGAAATATGCATTAAAAAAACCACACAGCTTTTTGAAGCCATAAGCAGCAGCCAAAATTTGAAGACGTTCAAAATCCAAAGGGTGACAACATCCCAATCTCAATGTTAGTTCGAGAAGTGCAGATCAAGTGATTTCATAATAACAATAATTTGCACCATTTTTGAAAGGGCTCTAGGGTTGCATTTCCAAGCCCAATCGTATGGAAGGAGATATTTCCCAAGGCAGGCTGGGTGTGCTTTGTAAGGTAGGTGTTTTTAGTGATCCTTTTTTTTTTTACAGATGAGAAACTGAACCTCTTGATTGCCCAGAGAATTCAAGGAAGAACAGGAAAGGGGATCCAGATGTCCCAAGACTAACACTATTTTCCCACCAAACTAGCTCTCACAAATACAGTAGGTACGTGCAAGGTGCCCATGCTGTGGACACTTAATGCTTTAAAGGAAAGAAGAAAAAAGGTCTGGTTAAACATGAAATAATGTTTGGCCTGTCTTGCTTTGTTGATCTATTCCAGGACTTGGTTGCATGCTGAGGTACCAAGACATCCCCCCAATAACTCACACCTCACACAATATTTTAAGTTTAAGGTTTTGGCATTAATTTGGCCACAACTTTATTTAAATACAACTGAATGGTTGCTTAGGCATTGGTTCTTGCCGTCTGTCCCCCGCCTGGGACAGATCTGACTCCCACTAGCCTAGTAGGGGAGTCAGTAGGTAAGCACCCTTACTGGGAGAGATCGGGGCAGGGGCCACGCCCTTAACCTCATCCCTCAGATGCTCCCCGAGGCTCATGCGTGGCCCTGGCCCCTACCGGGGATACGCGGACTACATGTATAGCCCCAGGATTCCTTTAAAGGAATACCCCTAAAGGCAGCAGCAACCATTGGGCATGCCCAACCAAATCCATACCCATCAACCATCCAATTTGAACCAATGCCTAACAGCCAACCTTACAACCTTACTGCAGCGTAGTAGGCAAAAACCACCTGGCACCAGCCAATCAGCCAAGTGGCAAAATTCCTACCAGGCTCCTGATCCAAAACAGGCGACCCCATGAGAGGCACAGCAAGGTCAATGCAAAAACACCTAAAATTAGAGGAGGGAGGGCGGGCGGGAGATTCGTTGCGAGCAGCAAAAGTGGAACTGAAAGCTGCTCTCTAAGCATATATAGGGTAAGGCTGTCAATCAATCACTTGCTACAAGCAAATTTCCCCAGCAACAGCACACCCACCAATCACACATGTGGCCATCCAAACTGACCCTGGGATGTCTTGTTAACCCTTCCGCAACCCATGCTCTCCTATATGGGAGGACCTGCTTTTCCAGGAAGAATTAGACTGACACACCTCAGAAGCTCACTATCAGGGCATTATGGCCATGGACCATGGCCTTGCTCTGTCAGTAGGCCACGTGAGGTGGCTGCCTCAGGTGGCACATGCAGAAGAGGAATGGCATGGCAGTGTTCTGGGGAAGAACTGTGTGCGCCCTGTGGCCCCTAAATTGGCTAGCTGCTCTCAAGTGTGGTGGAGGACACTGGACTGTCACCAGTGGCAAAGTGAGGTTTGCCACCTTATCCATCTGAAGCAGGGGTGCCATCTTGCCCTTTGCCCCAGGCATCAAAATGTCTCTTGGGCCCACTCAGATGAACCCACTGTCTACTCAAAACCTGGTGTCACTGCATCTATCTGTGCTCACCTTGAATGGAAAACAAGGACACTTACCCAACTCTGTTGCTCTGCTAGCACAGCAGACTGCTGCAAAACAACTTTCCCATCTCTTCCTCTCTCCTGCAGCCCTCCGTGCACCCTCAAAATCAACTCCAGACAGGGAAGATTTTGAGGGCATGCAGGGAGAGGAGAGGAAGGGGAAGTCCCACTGTGTAAACAGAACACAGCACATGCAGCATTGGATACGACCCAAGGTTGCTGTGTTCCTGTATGTGTCCGATTGGTTGACTCCAGTGGGGCTTAGAAGATTGCTTAGTTGTGTGTCTCCACTGAATCCCACTCCAAAAGGGGGAAAGAGTAATTTCATGGGGCATTCTAGAGATAATTTGCTGATGACTGCAAGGCCAGATTAAGTATGCAAGGCCACCCACGGAGAGATTTCCTTTAAAGATGACAATATAATTCCCCTTGCTCTTGCAAAGTTTGAGATGAATTCCAAGAAAAATAAGGAGTGTAGGAACAAGGAGCTATTGAAACAGTATATTATGCTGCTGTGGAGAGTTTTTATGTTGAAATGTCTTCTTTTGATATTTTATCGAGCTTTACTTCTTGTGTCTCTATTTCTCAAGAGCAGAATGCTTGTATTAAGTCACAGATCCTGGGCGTAAATAGAGCTATGGCAGCATTATTCGGCAAATGATGTCCATGAATAAACATTTGACAAAGACTTCTGCCAAGGCTAAAACCACTGGAAGACAGAAGTGCGCGTGTTATCTTGCGAGGCTCAGATCTTCAAAGAACATCTGGCTGTAAGAGAGCCACAACTGTTTCAACCCATCCTGAGTCTGTAGGAGAGGATGAAGTGTACATTCAGTTCATGAGGTAAGCACAAAACATACCCTTGTAGATTATATTGTTGTATGGACACAGCAATTAGTTCACTGCATCCAACCAAGGAAGAGCTAAAATTAGACCATTAGCCACAGCGGTACCAAACCCTAGTGAACTCAGTGGGGCTTAAACAAATTAGTTATGTTCCTGGCCACAGTAAATTATTCTCCTAAGCCTCTGTCTGAGGACAATGAAACCTTTCTCCCATATTCAATGTTAAAAATATCCTTCTTTATTTGCTTTCAGAATTCATGCTTAGGAGCATGCCATTCAGTCTACAGCAGTCCAGTGAGGAAGGAGGGCACACAAAAGCTGTTTCCCCATAGGTGTGAGTGGGCTTATATGGTTGTTGGGTCAACATTTGGGGGGAGGGAATTGCCACATGCAGGAAAGGACTGAGTACCTCACTTGAAACTTTATAAATTTATAAACTTTATAAATTACCTAATATATTAACACGAATGGAAACCATAAGATTGTAGCCATTGTATAAGGGATTATTATCTTGAAGGGAATGTAATTGAAATTATTAAGATTTTGGAAAGCAGAAAATAACAATAAAAGAAGAGGGAGCCATCAAATCTAGCATGTGAGGAGGCCACTTTAGTTATTGGTTTTTAATAATTGTATTAATTGGAAAAAATTGGCATTGTTATAATGAGACTGTTACAACAATATTTGAAAATCAATAAAACTATATTTAAAAAGTGTATACAAAAATGTTTCCTTTAGAATAATGTATGCATACATGAGTGAAAATAACATAAGAATGCATGATATTAGGGGAAATTGGTGGCAAAAATATGTAAATTAGACAAAAGTGCATACAAAAATGTGTGAGTTAGGAAAAATGTCACTAAAACGCTGATGAATTTTCATGAGACCTTTTTTAAAAAGAACACACACACATAAACTGTTACTGACATGTGGTGAGCTAAAGACTGGTAATCAGAACAGAGGCAAAACTAAAATTGAGATTTGTCCATTCCAAACTGAAGGGCAATGAAGTACCAATAAGTAAACAAGCCACCAAATGGTATTTAATTGTCTGTCATCTATTGTGGCACAGCTTTTATAATACTGAAATATCAGAACCCCAATAGGAGTGCAACATGACAAAGCCATTGAGACTAGTTAAAATTCTGTTACATCTTTTGATAAAGTCAGGATATCCAGGCTTAGAGAGCACACTTAACATATCATGCAAATACCTGGACTTGCATATTGATATAAGCCTTAAAAGCAATGATAATTGCTCTGCTTTGCAGTGACAAATTGTAGTACAATTAGGGCCCGATCCGCCTGAATAAAACACTTTTAGGTCCCATCTATTTCAGTGAGAGGGATGTAAACACACACACTTAACTTTTACACTGAAATCAACAAGGAGTGCTGAATGTTGGCTACATGGTGCCCTCATGGGCTAACCAAACTGCAACCTAAATTGCTTTCTAACCTCCGGGTACCTTTTCTTTGCTACTTATCATCAGCCAGATCATACTTGGGCTACAAACTTTGACATTCTGAAATAATTTTATTACTTTTACAATTTGGTAAGCATTAAAGTTCCAGCACAGCATGCCTTTTTCTACTTAGGAATATTTTTTATCTCTCCTTTAACCAGAACTTTTCAACCTTTCTGTGATCTCTTTATAATTCCCTTTGGAATACATAATTGTGCTCGATCAATTTGTTAAAGGCTTTTGAAGTGTTAAAAAAGCTGCATTAAAATTATTTTCTTTCAGGTTTTATGTTAATGAATATAAGGTGCTATTCAAAGCAAAGTCGGTGTGTCAAGGGAACTTTAACTAAAGTTATTCATACATAAACTAAAAAAGGAAACATCTTTAGTGAAGGAAAATACATTTAATGAGTAAGTGCAGAACACAATTCCTCCTTTCAAAAATGTCAGTTCATATTGAACCTCCATTCTAGATATCTTACAATTACTTTGTCAACAGAAGGTAGAGTCGTGATGGATGATGCATTGGTTCTTGAAACCAAACTTTCTGGGAGTTACTTAGGCTGAAACTAAGTGCTTTTACATTCCAGTCTTATTGATGATAGTGGTTTTATATTTATCACCCTGTCATTTCAGTTGACTGTATCAGCCTCTTCAGTGCAGCAATATGGACACTAATGGAGGTGTGTCCTTAGTTTTCTAAAGGGTCACAGATTCATTCCACTAACACGTTCACAGCACAGTTATAAGCACAGGGGGGAAACACGCTTACCCCCCTCCCCCCCATCTTAAACAGCAGTCTAAAGTTAATAAGGCATATTAGGAAGGAAAGACGCTCAAAACCCCTTTCTTACTACTCCTTTCAGGAACACAAAATGGAAATTGAATAGTGACATCAATGGCTACCTCCAGAATTGGCAGCAAAGTGCTTCTGAATTCCAATTGTTGGGCAGTGACAGCAATTGCTTGTGGGCTTCCTAATGTCATGTGGTTGCCCTCTATGAGGAAGAGATGTGAGGAAGAGGATGCTACACGTGACAGGCCTTTGTCTGATACAGAAGGGTAGATCTTATGTTTTCATGTTCTTATGCCTCTTCTTGCTCCAATGTATAGCACTAAATGTACTGTTCAGCATACCCTTCCAACATTTCTCTGGTGAAAATAGGGACATCCTATTCAGTAGTAGTAGTAGTAGTAGTAGTAGTAGTAGTAGTAGTAGCAGCAGTAATTTTATTACTTAATTTTATTACTTATACCTCACCCATCTGGCTGGGTTGCCCCAGCCACTCTGGGTGGCTTCCAACATATATAAGAACATAATAAAACATTAAACATTTTTTAAAGGAATTCCCTATACAGGGATGCCTTCAAATGTCTTCTAAAGGTTGCAAAGTTACTTATCTCCTTGGCTAGAGGGTCACATAACCCATACCCTCCAACATTTCTCCGGTGAAAATAGGGACATCCTAAGGAAAAGTGGGACATTCATCAGGGATGGCTTCTGTAAATCCGGGACTACCCCTGGAAAATAGGGACACTTAGAGGGTCTGTTTCATGCCTTCAGATGGTCCCTGGGCTGGATCCAGGCCTAGTCATATTTAAAGGAAGTTCACTTACTTCCCACTGATTTTGGTAGGTCTCCTCTAAGCGACTAAGTCTGGATCGAACCCATAGATCAGCTCTAAGCTAGAGGCTTGTGAATCCAACTCATTGTGTTCTGGAAAAGCACATAGAGCAGTCTAAGGAGAACAGTACACATGTTGAGACTAGATCACATGTTTAAATGCTTCTGTATTTAAAAACTGTAGAACCAAAGATCCTTATAGGAAGCTAGTGTGTCAGGTAGGTCTAGAACCTTTCTCCCTGCATGCATTCATAGGATCAAAGGAAGCTGCCTTATACCGAGTCAGACCTTTGGTCTCTCTAGCTCAATATTATCTGCATGGATTGGCAGTGCCTCTTCAGGCTTTTTGGAGATGGGATCTTTCTCAGTCCTACAAAACAGGTGCTCTGTCACTGAGCTACAGCCCTTCCCACAGACAGAGATTCGGCTCACCCCACACAGATATTTGATTCTCCCACTCACATTGCGAAATGTTGTTTAGTCGTTTAGTTGTGTCCGACTCTTCATGACCCCATGGACCAGAGCACGCCAGGCACTCCTGTCTTCCACTGCCTCCCACAGTTTGGCCAGACTCATGTTGGTGGCTTCGAGAACACTGTCCAACCATCTCGTCCTCTGTCGTCCCCTTCTCCTAGTGCCCTCCAACTTTCCCAACATCAGGGTCTTTTCCAGGGAGTCTTGTCTTCTCATGAGGTGGCTAAGTATTGGAGCCTCAGCTTCAGGATCTGTCCTTCCGGTGAGCACTCGGGGCTGATTTCCTTCAGAATAGATAGGTTTGATCTTCTTGCAGTCCATGGGACTCTCAAGAGTCTCCTCCAGCACCACACACATTGTGAAATAGCACAAGGCCATACACAAAATATGCATGAGTTGAGTTTAAAAACAAAGAAACCCTGAAAATGGCTGTGGGGAGCTGGCAATTTCAGCAAAGAAATAGTGGCGGGGGCAGAGGAAGGAACAAGGTGCTTAGTTATTTCTGCTCCTTTCCTTTGCCTGCTCCAAAGTGCCCACCTCTAATTGTTTTTCTTCCAGCAGGGGGAAGAAGAATACTTAGCCCTATCTCCCACACCTCACCTCACGTCTCCCACATTTTGACTGGGAAAATAGCAAGGGAGGGTTGAGCATCCCTTCTCTTTGATGTGCTTCCTTTTCTGATCGTAGCCTTTGATGCTGCCTTTTAGCTTAGAAAGAAGACAGTTTGTGCATATCTTGTCCATTATTTTACTTGATCCACAGGTTGTTGCAGGGACACACGATTGTTGGCAATCTTGTTTTAGCCAATTCCTAAGAGGGGGACTTGTCTCTTAGCAGCAGACCACTCTGCAACTAGCTATTTTCAAATCCCCTTTGCAAAATAATGTGCTCAACTGGTGCGAGGAAGGGTTCCAGGTGGATTGTAACCTGTAGGTCTTAACTGTGTGTGTGTGTGTGTGCTAAGACTCTCATTCGCCACAAAGTTTTTCTCCTAGACCAAGTTGAGTAATACGTTCCTTTCCCGTGCTACCTGACGAAGACTTCTGTGAAGGCTTCTTAGCCTGCCTGATGCTTTGCTCCTGGGATTTGGGCCAACAAATGCCATCGCTTTCCCTCTTTCCCGTCTCACCCTCTGGGGCCACTGGGGCAGCGGCTGTCTCTGGCCTCCTTCTGGCACTGCTCCCTGTCTCTGCAGCCAAATGCGCTCCTTTCATCTTTCAGTAATATAATGGCACTGTTTTGCAACCTGCCCTGTAAATAGGTGGAATTCTACCAGGACCTTGGCTAGCCCAGGATCAGATTGCAACACTTATTTATAAGAAATTCTGTCAAGAATCAATAATAGTCTTGGGTCTCAAGTTCCTTCTTTAATAATACTTTGATATGATTTGTCACAAGCTAGCCCAGAGTCTCCACCAGATTTTATTACTTAGCTTGCAGCACAGTGTCTCATCTTTGAGTCATGAGATCAGCCATGGGGAGACCTTTAAAAAGCTATATTCTTTACTCTTTGGTTATTACAGAAAGTCTATATTACTCAATAATATCTTTTATAAGGTGTGCTGTCACATCTTCACATAGATGTTTAACCTCGATGTAGATATAGTGAATGCCCGGGGGCCATTCGAGTGACACGGACATTGTCTTTCATGATTGGATGCCAGATGTATCAACAATAACAACAATAACAACAACAAAAGTTTGGCCTTATTTTCGCAGCTTGGTATTTCTGACTGGGATTTCATACCAACTGTCAACAGCAACTAAGATTTTATTTAGAGTGCAAGGGTGTAACATTTTTATTACTTGGAAATATGTCAGGCTTCTCTACAAGTAATTTAGACTCATTTCCACTGCAATACTGCTTCCTTAGGTTGCTAGTGTATATCTCAATAAACAGAATTCTCCTTCGCCACTAGCATACTTTGGCTCCCCATATATATAAGAGCTCACTCCAGATCTATAATTCAAGTAGTTACGGCGGATGCCAGGACTGGCTCCAGGTTTGGTTTTCAGCGTTGTAGGCTGGAGATTGTTGACTTAAGGTACAATAATTCAGTTTTCTACTTAAGCTTCATGTGCCTTCGGAAGATATATAGATACATATAATTAGGGTAGTCTCAGCTTCGCTCGTTCAAGCATTCCAAACATTTTATTTAAGCGAGAACTGAACTCTTTATAAATGCAGTGATTGCTTCTAGTACAGTTAAAAGAATCACAATTTAAGTAATTTCTTACATCTTCAACATGAAGCAAATTACTGGAATACCCCCTCGATTCCCCCCTTCTCTAATTTTGCCTTTATCCACCTTGTGCCCCCTCATAGGAACTGCTCACCTCTGTTCTCTCCCCTTCATCTCTCTACCCCGACGATCAGAGACAATAGAAGAATCAGAGGAAAGCACAGTGTTTGCCCAAGGAGTTTTGTGCTGTGCTCAATGTTCAGGCACTATCTGTAATTGGGAAGGTTTTAGAATCCATGCGCAATCCCTGGAAACATGTAAGTTGCCACTATCCTAGAACACACTCACACCTATGCACACATTGTCTATTTCATCTTCACAGCTCAAAGGCTCTGTGATATTTTGAGGCAGGATAAGAGATGTTCCACCTCTGGAAAAACTGGTTGTCCCCACCAACACCCCTTCTAAACATCACATCCCTGATTTATCTCCTTGCAACAGCCGCAGGAGGCAACCCCACCAACCTTACTTATGGGAAATGTCATAGCAAGCAGACTCTGGTAAGTAATGTCCTGTTTCCTGAGAGGAGAAAGGAAGAACCTGCACACAGAGGCTTGTAGGGAAAGACTACCTATGGCCGCCCTGATGCCTGGCAGATTTTTGGGACTACAACTCCCATCATCCCCAGCATGATGTGACCGAGCTGCCTGATGGGAGTTGTAGTTCAAAACATCTGGGGAGTACCAGATTAGTGAAGGCTGTATTATGGAAAATCTCTAGAGGAGGGGGAAGAAGCAGATGAGAGGAGACGATGCCAAGTACTACTTATCTCTGGATATAGTGGAAACTCATTTGAAGGGCCTGCTTCATAGGGGCAAAGGTTGCCCACTGCCTTCCAGGCTCTCTCTAAAATCCAAAGCCTGCAAATGTTGGAGGGGCAGAGAAAACAAAGAAAAGGAGATGGCAGAGAAATCTTGCAGAGAATCCACAGGAGTCTGGACAGCCACTGTGAGAACAGGATAGTGGGTTAGATGGGCCATTGGCCTGATCCAGCAGGTTTGTCTTACATTCTCAAGTGTAAATCCCCAAGAGATTCCCAGTTGCAGACTTCCTGGTCCAAATTGCAAACCAGCAATAAAAAGGATTGAGAGTGATTGAATAAACTCAGGATCCACAACTCCTTTTTTGGATTGGTTCTTCATGTTTACATTATTACAAGGAAAGAGGACGAACCATAGGAGTTTCCTTTCACCAAGGCAGTTGCCACAGTGAAGATTCATTTTGAACTGTTGGCCGAAATATTTCACAGGCGTAGCTCCTCTGCTTCCCTGCTTTCCCTATGGAGGCAGAGCTAGCACCAGACACCTGTACAAATAAACTACACCTCCCGTCTTCCACGACCAATGGTCATGCTGGCTGGAGTTGATGGGAGTTGGAACTGAAGAACCAGGAGGGCCACAAATTCCTCAGTCATGCTTTAGCCCCTGATTCCTCAGAATATTATTCTGGACTGGCCAAGGGATCTCCTTTCTTTTTTAGAACTAGTAATGAACTAGACTTCTCAGAGTCTGCACAGATGGTGGCTTCAGAGTCTCATCTGGATCAGCTTCTAACAACTTTCAGAGTTGTAGTATAAATTGGGGAGAGCTGATAGTTTAAAGAAAGGAGGGCCAGGAGACAACCTGGAAAGGAATTTGTCCTCTCAGCAGAGCAAGCTACTTTATTTTTCCTAGTATAATGACACCTTGGTTTTTCTGTTTCAACTTGAGATGTACGAAGCTGACAATATGTGGGCAAAGGTAAAACATATTAGAAAACAGGGTTCTCTGCAAAGTAGATTTCCATTCAGCCCATGTCAAGGATGAACATATAAAGCAGAAATCTTAAATATCCATTTTGATTATCACGAAGGCTCTGTAGCCTGTATAGCTTTTGTGTGCATTTCTGGGATATGGGCCTTGGTACAAAAGTTCCATTTAAGAATATGATGTTATAGAAAAGATCTGTGGTATCAAAGGTGGCAGAAGGTGAATACTGAAGGATTTTGTGAATCTGAAAGGATTCCTTTGTTTGGATTGTTCATAGGACTGGGTTTCTGGCAAGCGATGTAGCAGTCTGGTTTATCAGTGAAGTGAAACTGTAGGTTTTTATGGATGCATCAGCTGATTTGACAGAGCCTGTTTAACTGGGGGTGGGGGGGCAAGAAGGGAAAATCACAACTGTACAGTTTCACAGGGACTCTTCCATGTATGTCCCTCCCACAGCAGAAGGATGAGTAAAAATATTAAGGAAGTGCATTATTTTGGGATTTGGTACAGGCATCTGTGGAAAATAAAACAATCAATGGATGAATTAAATTCTCCCAGTTTTTTGTTTGAATCTTGCTAGATCAGATCCCTGAAATGTCTACAGATGGCCATTTAGCAAGTCTCTGTGAGACTGCAATATTATAACCATCCTCTTAAAAGTAACTAAGCACCTTCAGCTGCTAGATTGACAATGTTCAGCTACATCCAAGATGGTGTTGATTAGTGCTATTTTTCTAGAAAAAGAGGCGCTGGAACTCACCATGAACACCTCCCTTGTTCTCTTATAATGGCAATGGCGCCCACCTGGGAGGTGCGAGAACTGAGTTTAGGTGAGTTCTGGCTGAAAAATTGCCCTGGTGGTGACCATAGAGTATATAATTGTTGAGTGTTAGGTCTACATTGTGGTGGTTGGCTTTCTGACTGTGGTGCTGGAGTCATTGGTTGAATGTGGAGCATTGTCACAACAGGGATTAGCATAAGAAGATTCATCGCCCCCTTTCCCCCTACACTTGGGCAAAAAATATATGAAAGGCACAAATACAGGATGGGAGACACCTGGCTTGAGAGCAGTACATGTGAAAAGGATCTAGGAGTCTTGGTAGACCACAAGCTTGACATGAGTCAGCAGTGTGATGCAGCAGCTAAAAAAGCCAATGCAATTCTGGGCTGCATCAATAGGAGTACAGCATCTAGATCAAGGGAAGTCATAGTACCACTGTATTCTGCTCTGGTCAGACCTCACCTGGAGTACTGTGTCCAGTTCTGGGCACCACAGTTCAAGAAGGATACTTACAAGCTGGAACGTGTCCAGAAGAGGGCAACCAAAATGGTCAAAGGCCTGGAAACAATGCCTTATGAGGAACGGCTTAGGGAGCTGGGCATGTTTAGCCTGGAGAAGAGAAGGTTAAGGGGTGATATGATAGCCATGTTCAAATATATAAAAGGATGTCATATAGAGGAGGGAGAAAGGTTGTTTTCTGCTGCTCCAGAGAAGCGGACACAGAGCAATGGATTCAAACTACAAGAAAGAAGATTCCACCTTAACATTAAGAAGAACTTCCTGACAAGTAAGAGCTGTTCGGCAGTGGAATTTGCTACCAAGGAGTGTGGTGGAGTCTCCTTCTTTGGAGGTCTTTAAGCAGAGGCTTGACAGGCATATGTCAAGAATGCTTTGATGGTGTTTCCTGCTTGACAGGGGGTTGGACTGGATGGCCCTTGTGGTCTCTTCCAACTCTATGATTCTATG
Source organism: Zootoca vivipara (assembly GCF_963506605.1). Taxonomy (NCBI): domain Eukaryota; kingdom Metazoa; phylum Chordata; class Lepidosauria; order Squamata; family Lacertidae; genus Zootoca; species Zootoca vivipara. The sequence continues at coordinate 25,335,803 of NC_083282.1, forward strand.
ATTCCCTGAATCAGATCATGAATACCATTTGATCGGCTCCCTATAAACTTCACATTTTCTCTCTAGTTTAGTGGGTTTGTGTTTTTAGGAGTTTCTCAGTACTTGAGCAGGAGTTTCTCTATGTGAAAGTCAATAAAGGTGGACAAGTCTTCCTGAACAACAGAACAACCCATCATTAGTGATTCTCCCCTGCAACAAGCAGCTACAAGCAAGTTCTGGGTGTTTCCTGTGTGCCCTTCTTGATCTCAACAAGCAATAATGAGCCCAACAAGCCTGATGCCCAACTAAGCATGCACATTAAAACATGCAATGAAACTCCCTCCCAACTGAGATTAGAAAGACACACTCCCTGCTAAACTTCAGGCACCTGACTAAAACTTTCTTGTCCCAGCAGGCATCTTAAGGTAGTGTTCAGTTTTACGATTTGCTTAGAAGTGCAAATACTTAAGAAGTATATAATTGTCTTAAGTTAATAATAATAATAATAATAATAATAATAATAATAATAATACACTTTCAATCCATTCCCGCATAAAATTCAATAGTCCATTGCACACAAATATTGCAAGGTAATATCAACAAAACGCCAACTAATCATCATAATCACTCCCAACAATTACAACAAAGCCTTAAAGAATTATGAACAACAAAAACGGTCATGGCAAAGAGATAATGCATCAAATGCCGCAGACTAAGATCAATGCAGGAGCAAGACCGCTTGTCTTATACTCACAAATATAACTAGCAATTGCTAATGAAAGAAAATGATAAAATCCTCCCAGGGCAGGGACTTGCCTTTTTGCCATTACTTATTCTCTAATAAAACCCTCTGAAGAAAGCCAGCCACGCTTTATCCAGGCATGACTTTGTTCTGCCCGCCTGCCCAATTGCTCTTCCGAAAGTGGAGGATCCAGCATTGCATCGGAAGTCCCACATCCTAGGTAAGTGAACAGGCCTTTCCCAACCATCATTGGGTGAGCAATGTCAAGACCAAGACATAGAGATGCATTGGAAGTCCACCATGCTATCTTTGTGAAGCAGTTCTGGAGAAAGGTTTTAGCAACTCCCTCCTGAAGAGCCACAAAGCCCACAAAACTTACCTGTGGCAGAGAAACCAGTGACAACATTTGTAGGAGGGGTAATAAGAATACAGTCGTACCTTGGAAGTCAAACTGAATCGGTTCCAGAAGTCCGTTTGACTTCAAAAACGTTTGGATACCATGGCACAGCTTCTGATTGGCTGCAGGAAGCTCCTGTAGCCAATCAGAAGCCACGGAACCCATGGCGGACATTCAGGTTCCAAAGAACATTCACAAACCAGAACACTCACTTCTGGGGTTGTGCCGTTTGGGAGCCAAAATGTTCGACTCACAAGGCATTCGGGATCCAAGGTGTACCTTTGTACCTCTGAAACGATTAAGCATTTAATTAAGTGCATGCCTTCTTTTTGAGCAGTCTGCATAAGTACGCTTTTTGATTACATGGACTTGTGGGGTGGGGAGAAATGAGAGAAGGAAAAAAAACTGGTACGGGCAGATTTGGTTTTCTGCGTGGTAGGGAAGCTGCTGCTGTAGAGTTTTGCTGCTGCTGCTGCAGCTGGCTGCAGCATAAACCTTAAGTGACAGTTTTGACATCTCGTGTGAACTGGCCCATACCTGTATCAGTGACAACTGTTGTGTGGCTCAATTTAGCATTTGATCAGGAAGCAGCGTAAAGCATCACCACAGGCTTTGATCTCATCAGTTTCAATCATGTCCATAAATCTCTGCTCCGAAAAAGCATCTAACTTTGCTCTAACTTTCCCGTGAAGCCCCATATTTCCCTCTAGTCCCATCAAAGTTCACTATATTAACCCAGGAGTTATAGGTTTCTGCAGAAATAAATTCTTCCAACGGCAGCAAAATGTACTTGTCAGACTTTTCCACTGCTCTCTCGGAAACTCATTCTCTTGGAGAAGAGGCTCATTTTGAATGCTAACATCCTGAAGCAGCCTCAGCTATGGTACCCACACACTCAACATTAATATTCATAGAGATCTTCACTTATGGACAATCCCTCCTAGGGGGCAGTGAAAACTTCTTCAGTGGGGAAAGCGCTTGAAACTGGGGCATAGAAGGGAGCAAAGCGGGCCCGGTTCAAGATTTCTTCTTTTTATTTATACTTTTCAAGTTTATACATTTCATTAGTTTTACAATCAATTTAACACTTCAAAGTTTGACTTCCTCCCTCCTCTTTCTGCGGTTCCTTGAATTTATTTTTTAATATCTTCTGCACATCCTAATTCATTTAATTTGCTCATTTAATTATCTTCTTTAAATATATACTCTTATGAAACTGCAGGTCATTACAATAATCCTGCCAATTTTTTGATCTGTTTCCAATTTATCTGCAAATATTCAATAAACCATTTCCCTTCTTTTATAAAAAGTTTGTTATCTTTATTTCTTCTTCTTCCGGTAAGTTTCACCATTTCTGCATATTCCATAAGTTTTTGTATCCAGTCTTCCTTTGAAGACTTCTGCTTCTTTCCACTTTGGGGCAAGTAGCATTCTTGCTGCTACATAAATAAATTTCTATACAATTTAGGTAGTCCTGTCCCTATAATTCCCCAAAGGTCAAGATTTCCAGTGTGAAGGGTCGGAGCAAGGTGCACAAGCAACAGATATCCAAACCCATTGTCCTTTTGCAGCAGACCCTGGCTTTTAAAATCAGGCAAATAAATGACAAGGGAGAACCAGGCAATTTGAAAATGGTATGTCTCTTCCTATGAAATTCAATGTTGGGTGGAAGCACCACACCTGAAAACATTTTGCTTGGGAGAAGAAAGGGTATCTATTGCACAGGCACAGAAAAGTTACCCATTCAAGAGGTCCTCCTCTAGAATGCTTGAATTGGTCCATACTGCAAGAATTCATGTTTATGAATATTCGGAATGCAGGTGGCTCAGCAGAACAGAGATTCAGTTATATCTGGGGAAACCCTTCTTTCTTCTGTTGGGGTGACAGAATACCAGCTCCAACCACCCATTCAGTGCCTTGTCATTTTACCTGATTCTTTATAGTTCCAACTTCTCGAAACCTGAACATTGTGTATTTACTAAATGAAGAATTTCAGCTGTCAGACTTGCAAAAGAAAACAGTGAACCCTGCACACCTTTTAGGTCTCACTTCTAAAAGGTGAGATTCCTCTGCTGCTTTTCGCATGTCATTATGTGAGACAAGTATGCTTTGAATTTTCCCGTCACTCCCATAAGACTGGGGCTGCCTTTAAAGATGGCTTGGAAACATCCTCTGAATAGGATGGGCCACGTGTCATGCTTCACAAAGGCCAGTCCTATGCTTTGAAGGACTGTCAGAGGAGAGTCCTCTGTTTGAAAGTGTCCTCTATTTGAGAAGTTTCTAATCGAAGGCAAGGGACTATAAAAAGTGAGAGCAGCAGCATGAAGTTGCCCAACAACCCCCAGCGATATCTGTTCTGCAGATTCAACAGCCACACGAATCACCAGGCAACTTCCCCACCATGGTGAGATGCATTGTATTTTTTATTTAAACTATAATTATAATAAAATTTTAAATTTGCATCTTTACATTCCACATGCAAATGATATGCAAATTGGTGCCCTCTATTTTGGTGATGCAGACCCTCTTCTTTGGCAGTGCATAACTGACCACTCTACAGCTTATAGAGCCTGCTGATGCTACAATGCTTGTGGAGGCCAGGTGATCAGAACATAGTAGACCGGTACTGTTAAAGGCTTTATGAGTGGATGATAATTTCAGGTTGGCAAGGGGGGTTATTGTAGACCAGGGGTGGCCAGCTCCCAAGAGACTCTGATCTACTCACAGAGTTAAAAACTAGGAGTGATCTACCCCCTTTTGGGAGGTTCAGGTCAAAGCTGTTGAGTTTTTTTAAGGAAGGGAAGCCCTGTTTTTTTTGGGGGGGGTTAGGTCAAACTTGTTGAGCTTCTTTTAGGAGGGAGGGAGGCCCATTTTTGTTTAGGGCTTCGGGTTCAGCTTTTTTTAGGGAGGAGGAAAATCTTGAGTGAGCTTTTTTTAGGGGTGCCAGTGATCTAGCGGTGATCTACCACAGACATCCAGTGATCTACTGGTAGATCACAATCTACCTGTTGGACGTGCCTGTTGTAGACTATAAGTGGGGAAGCCCAATGAGATCATGTGTCACTGGTCTTCAAAGCAGGGCACTGGCTGTCGTTGACCTACCAGCCCCAATTCAAAGCGTTAGTAGCATACAAGGCTGCTCCCCAAATGGGACCCACATACTAAACATTAATAGAGTGCCTTCTCGCTTATCAACCATCTCAGATGCTATGATCAGCCAGCAAGGACTTGGTGATGGTACAACCACTCAGAGGGCAGCCTGGTTGGCATCAGCTCATGACAGGGCCTTCACAGTGGTCCTCACTGCCATCCCTGGCATCCATCTCCTTCATTATTGACTTTCAGGAGGAATTTAAAAACATTCCTGTTCACCCAGGCATTTGACGGCTGAAACATACTGTTCCCAGCAACCCTGGAATCCTCAGCTGAGAGAATGGGACTCTTTTTAGATCACTTTTAATGATATGGTTAGTAACGTGTTTGCTGCCCTGGTAAAAAGATCCAAAAGTTTATAAATGGGGAACAGGGCCGGCCCAATATATGTTGGCACCTGAGGCAAACCACAAAATGGCACCTCCCACACCGGGTAAGAAGGGGTGAGTGAAGATCTACATTAGGGACAAGGGGAGGAATAATCTACATCGGGATGAAGGGTGGGAGGAGACTAGCAATGCCTCCAATTTGCCAAGAGGCTGCTGCAGAGGCAGCATTTGTGGGGGGGCTGCCGAGGAGGTGGCAGCACTGGCGGAGGAATGGGGGCGGGGTGAGTGCACCGCCCCCAGCATCAGTGGGGAGGGGGGTACCATCGTGGCCACCCCTGGACACGCGCCACGCACCCCACCACTGTGCTAGGTGCCACGCCCCCACAGGCAGTGTGCCATGCACGCAGAATGCATGCCACGCCCCGGGATGCATACCACGCCCTGCGGGGCAGTGTGCCATGCCCCTGGGACATGCACCAGGCACGCCCCCGGCTCCTCTCTGCCCCCGGTGCCAGAGCATGCAGCTTCGCCACTGGGTGGCAGGTCCAGTCTCCAAGGAGCACTCAACAGCAGCAGAAGCAGCAGCGGGTGATACATTCCTTGGAGGCTGGATCTGCTGTCCATGTGGATGCTGCTGCCTGAGGCAATCACCTCACCTTGCCTCATGGATGGGCCGGTCCTGATGGAGAATGCATATGGCAACTTACTTGTGGTCAGAATAGCTGGTGACATTGACACCAGGATACAAGATGCAGATCTTGGGGGATTTCTCAATCTGACCAGGAGTCCCTTTGTTGAGTTCCTTCCCTTGGCTATTGAATTAATTAGAACATTGATATAAAGGCCATTTCAAAGAGGATTGGGTTCTTATTCCTCACCAAGATATGCGCCTTGGTGCACTTGGAACATTGCTGTTCTGTTTGTGTGTGTGTGTCTTGCAATTTTCTAATACTTTTTAAAGCTTATTGCGAGAGGCCAGATGGGCTTCTCCACTAACCTGCATCCTGTTACATTCAAGTGTATATTAATCTACTTCGTATTTCAAAAGCAATGCATCGAAATCCAGCTGGATTGTAGTTTCAATAGAAAACGTCTTTTATCATTTTTATTATCTTTTGGTTGAGTGGCTCATTATGTAGATCGATCGAGTCGTTCCCTTACGAACCAAATGCACTCAACAGTTAATGAAAATATTAGTCTCTAAGAAGAATTTATTTACAAAAACAAACGCTACTTTTTCATATTTTCTGAGAAAGTAAATAAATGCCAGTGGCCTTCTTTTATTTTACTTATCACTGTTTCAAAGTTTGCCTGCCCCCTTTTAGGCTCATGTCATAAGGAAACTATCGATCCATCAGCAGCAGTTTTAAACAGTACAAATGCTACATATCTTTAATCCAGCAGCTATAATGGATATTGGACCTCTTTGTAGAAGATGGGGGCAGCTTACTAAAGTAAGCTCATCCAAGATGATAGCAGCTTTCTAATGCTTTGTAGGCTTTTGGATCTCTTGTTTTAGGATCCAATCAGAAGCCAGGATGGGGACAGTGTCTCAAATCAAATGGTGTCTTTCCCAACCTTTCCAAAAATGACAGAGATCGAACCCGGGAATTGAGATTGAGCTACAGAGATTGAACTACAACCCTTCCCCATTTAAAAGATGGGGCATGTCTATGACGATGGTATTATGCCCCCATGGCTAGAACTAACCAAGATTGGATGTAAAAGCATCCAAATTAGCTGTCCTTATTGCCAGCAACAGAACGTTACATCAACATGTGAAAATATCTGATACAATCTATTTCTCTACTAGGGGCAAGAGCAAATCCCCCAAATTCCCAGCAAGGGTAGTAAGTGATAGCCGTGTATATAAATTGTCTAGAGTCAATTAAGCCTCTTGATGCATTTTGTTAAAAAGAGAGAGAAAGGGTGAAGCAAATATACACATCTCCTTACAGCCCCTTTGTTTATACCAGTTTAAATTCAAACAGTTTTAACAGAAAGTTTATTAAATATGTTACAGGCGTTGAGTAATTTCCGCAAATCTCTTCAATCACTAATGTTTATGTGATGGATTCAGCTGCTATAATTATTGTATAGGCTATGGACCAAGCCCATTGCAAAGTTAAGCCCTTCCATAAGACCACAGAACATTCCAGGAATTACATCAGAGGAAAGTACAGTATATGCTTTTAACAGTAAGCCGCTGTTTGGACTTGACATCAGCAGAAAGAGCAATGCTACAAAAAACCCCAAAAAACTTCAAGCTGCAATCCTAAATTTACTTAACCAGAGAGTTTCATTTGAATCATGTGAACTTACATGGGCTTTATAGGTTCAACATGCATAGTCTTGGTTTACGTCAACACAGTGTTTTGTCTTGATCGGGTTCAGAACTGGGAGCCTTCTCATGATATCTGTTGATGGGCCCAGCTGGTGGTGAGCTAACTGAAATCACACAGTGAAGAAAGAGCAAGACAGTCTTATTCTTCCAGCTTCTAGCGTGGTAGAGCCAAGCTCCTGACCTGGAGGACCCTCCTGCTGACCTTGCTTGGGTTTAAATATGTCTTTCTCTAAGCAGAAGTCCTCCTTGGCCTTGTGCATATGCTCCTGACACATATACAATAATATGTTTCCACTCCTTCCCAGTATTCCAGCCATAGTTTGTGGTCTTGGGTGTTGCAGAGGACCTTTCCACAGGACCTTTCAGAGGTAGGCAGAGCCTGCAAACCTCTTTTGGCCGAGCCAAGTCTTTACTTGTCCCACCTTTGATGTCATATATGATGTCGAGTCATAATGTTAGGTAGGCCCGGCTCAGCTTCATGGGCGAAACAGGGTATGATGAAGCACCACAGGCCAGAGCTTCTCCTCCTATGAGTGATAATTGTTTTATGCAAACCGTGTAGACGTTTTTGGTAATTAAGTAGCTTATCGCTCCTGTTAAACAAATCTAAAACTATTTTTCATTTAGCAGAGTTTGCACTTACCGGTAAATCACTTTTGAGGGATGTGTGAGAGAGCATGCCCTCTTCACTTTGCAGGGAACTTTTGCTGGTCTGCACCCTTCCCAACCCACCATTCCTTAAGACTTCATGTCACCCATGGCTGGATTTTTCTATAATTCAGTTGTGGCCAACACAATGTCCTCCAGATGTTGTCAGGGTGAGCCCTAGCCAGCTTGGAGGGCATCACACTGATCCCTCTTGTTGTGATCACAGGAACCTGCAAAGCTACCTTACACCAAGTCACACACATTGGTCCATCTAGTTTAGTACTGGTTACACTGGCCGCCAACAATTCTCCAGGGTTTCAGATGGATGGGACTCTCTCGGCCCTTCCTGGAGATGCCAGGGATTGAATCTGGGGCAGAACCTTCAACACTGAGCATCATTCAACAAATGAATGGAAGCACATTCTCAAATATCCCCCCACCTCCTTAAAAGTGAGTGCCACAAAAAAAAAGCCCACATCCCACCCATGAGAATTTCACAGAAATCCATCCCCTTTTGCTAGGTTTTGGATGGAGAACAGTTGGGGAAAGCCCAGTGATAATTTTTTGGCACTTCGCTAGATGGACCAAAGTTCTGACTCAGTATAAGGCAGGTTCCTATGAATAATAGATAGGGAGCACATCTTCTCAAAGCTACTTTTCAGAAGTATCCTGTCAACCCACATTCCAAGCTTCTGGTATGCTGCTTTCAGGTACACTGATTGTCTGGATTCTCTGGACTAATGCTTTCTTGCATTATTCATCTTTTTCAATAATAAATTTCGGCACCAGTCCTTCCAAGGCAATCATGTAGCTGGCTCCCTGCACAGACCGCAAGTTTAGGGATGTCCCAAAACTGCCCTCAAAAGGTTTTCAGAATAATTCTCACGGTCACCACCTGGAGCCAGGCATGTTCTTGCACATTCTTGCACGTTCACACGATTCTTTGCATATGAATTCCCCTCCTTCCCAGTTCCCTGGGAAGAGGGGTTAATCGGTAAAACACTCTGAGCATTGTAGGTCTGTGAGGGGATTGTTGTTGTTGTTGTTTAGTCGTTTAGTCGTGTCCGACTCTTCGTGACCCCATGGACCAGAGCACGCCAGGCACTCCTGTCTTCCACTGCCTCCCGCAGTTTGGTCAGACTCATGTTCGTAGCTTTGAGAACACTGTCCAACCATCTCATCCTCTGTCGTCCCCTTCTCCTTGTGCCCTCAATCTTTCCCAACATCAGGGTCTTTTCCAGGGAGACTTCTCTTCTCATGAGGTGGCCAAAGTATTGGAGCCTCAGCTTCATGATCTGTCCTTCCAGTGAGCACTCAGGGCTGATTTCCTTCAGAATGGATAGGTTTGATCTTCTTGCAGTCCATGGGACTCTCAAGTGTCTCCTCCAACACCATAATTCAAAAGCATCAATTCTTCGGTGATCAGCCTTCTTTATGGTCTAGCTCTCACTTCCATACATCACTACTGGGAAAACCATAGCTTTAACTATACGGACCTTTGTAGGCAAGATGATGTCTCTGCTTTTTAAGATGCTGTCTAGGTTTGTCATTGCTTTTCTCCCAAGAAGCTGGCGTCTTTTAATTTCGTGACTGCTGTCACCATCTGCAGTGATCATGGAACCCAAGAAAGTTCCATGAGGGGATTAGGGGCATTTAAACAACTTTCAGCACCCTACAATTCCCATGATTCTTTTAGGGAAGCCATGACTGTTTAGGGTGGTATGATACTGCTTTAAATGTATAGTAGAGTTGAGGCCAGGGGTCAGCAAACCTTTTTCAGCAGAGGGCCGGTCCACTGTCCCTCAGACCTTGTGGAGGGCTGGACTATATTTTGAAGGGGAAAAAAAGAATGAATTTCTATGCCCCACAAATAACCCAGAAATGCATTTTAAATAAAAGGACACATTCTACTCATGGAAAAACACCAGGCAGGCCCCACAAATAACCCAGAGATGCATTTTAAATAAAAGGATACATTCTACTCATGGAAAAACATGCTGATTCCTAGACCATCTGCGGGCCGGATTTAGAAGGCGATTGGGCCGCATCTGGCCCCTGGGCCTTCATTTGGGTTGGCCCCATGGCTTCTTGATCTCAACTCGTGGCACACTTCAAACCACCTACAGCCTAGTACTGACCCCATGAGTTTCATGGCTGAGCAAGGACTTGAAAGTGAGTCTTCCCGGTGCTAGTCCAACGCTCTAACCTCTATACCACACTGGCTATTATTACCCTTTCATTTTGTTTATCATTGGAACATTGCATAGCTTTGAGTCTTCCGGTTTCATCCTGAAAGTGATCTCATCTGGTGAGCCTTTCGAATGAGCTCCTCTCTCGGTTACTTTCCCTCCAGCCAGTGATCTTGAAATGCATCTACAGGGCCACGAAATCCTTGCAAGCCCAGTGATTCATGTAATGTGCATTTTTTCCTCCTTAGTGCAGATGTCCCCTTCTGGAACACTTTAATTAACACTTTAATTAAAGCTAAATTATAATGAAAACGCTACAAAATTATGCTTTCTATCAACATTAATGCGAAATGAGTTCCTCCTGGATGATATTTTTTACAATGAAGACAAAAAGAGATAGTACTAATGAGGCCATCAATTCAGATTTACCATAATTTCAAGACCATGTCACTTACTTATCTGCTCACTAGCACAAAGCCTTCACTTTTACTGTACATTTTTGCCGCAGTTATAATGTCTGCAGGGCAAATGACAAGGGGTGGAGGGAGAATCACCTTTCATATAGCATATTCTTGATTCTGGGTTCAGATATCTGAGAGTTACAATGCAGCAATGAAACGCAAAGACAGCCACAAACCGTCACAGATCTTGGGTGGCAAAAACTTAATAAGAATTATATGTTGTTATAACTCATATCATTTTATGCTGATTTTATCCCTATTTTTGTGCTGGTGAAGCTTTTTCATTGATGGGTTTTTTTTAGTTGATTTATTTGTATTAATATTGATTTTAATTTGTGACTACTCAAGAGTACATACTTAATTGGGTGGCATATAAATGCCAAAAATAAATAAGAAGCAGCCCGTAACAATGCACAATGTGACACAATAATTTACTTTGGTACTGAAGAAAATACTCCATACTCCATGAACTGGGAGCCCTTAAATAAATAATAAATAAACATCTGCTAATGCTACTATTAAAGAGTTTTGCAGTAAGCCATCTTTACAGTTCCCACTGTATGGATCACGGTGGATGGGCTATTCACATCCAGGAACAGTTGCAGCTAAGATCACCCCGAAAACGTGTAGCGGCTTCTTTAGAGGGAGTGCAACCCTATCCAGAACAGGCTACTTACTTAATGTACACAACCAGTGCATCCATCTTGTCAGGATTCAGCTTATTGTAAGGTTACCAGATTTTTTTCAAAGAATCTGGGGACACTTTTTTTTCGAAAAGAGAAAAAATAGTTTTTTTAAAAAAGTTATTTTTAAAAAAGAAAGAAGGAATATCTTCTCTTTTTAAAAAAAATTCTTTATTGAGATTAAAATACAAGGAAAAATAATAATACTGAAATATCATAATAAAATAATACAAATAATCCAAATAAACAAACTAAAACACAAATCAAAAATTGTACATAACCAAAACAAAAAGATTAATTATTATGTCAAATATCTCTCCTAAATCAATTATATTACATAAACAATGAAATCCAATATATACATCCTTAATCTGTAAACCGACTTCCACTTGTCTTCTTCCCGGACCAGAAATCTCATACCTTTTTGCACTGCTTCTCTTGATTTTTAGACTTTCAAAATTGGGAAAAAATTCAGGGAATATTTTAAAAAGCAGTGCCCCATGATAAAAACTTGGATTTACTTTTAACATTCCGTACAGATCAAAGTCTAAAAATCAGGAATATCTTCTCTTCTGTCACACACCCTTCCTCTGCTCTCTTGGAGTGGTAGCCGCTGTGGAGTAGGCTCAGATCGGGCCTGGGCTCGGCCACTGTTCCTCAGTGGCGGCAGCGGCAGTGGCACATCCCCTCTTTTTTTCTCCTTCCTCTTTCTCTCTCTTCCTTCTCCTCTCCTCCTCCCTGCATCAGCTCCGGGGTTTTCCTGACCCCGGAGTGCCGCTGGGCAATTGGCCAGGTGGCTGGGCGCTCTTGCTCCTGGCTCAATTTGGGTCATGGGGGGGAGTCAGCGGTTTCCCCCGTTGACATGCTGGGCATCCCAGTTCCCCCTTGGCAGTGGCAGCGGCAGTCTCAGCAGCCTGGAGCCAGCCTGGTAGCGCAGTTGACTGTGGCTGGCTTCAGGAGCTGCTCACTGCCGTGGCAACCGCCATTTTGCCTCGCCGGAAGTCCCCATATGATGTGTCTTGTGCCGTTGAACCAATCAGGCAACATTCATTCCCTACTAATAAATCTACAACACTTAAAATATAAATCCGGGGACATTAAATGAATCCGGGGATAGATTTGTAAATCCGGGGGCTGTTCCCGGGAAACGACGATGTCTGTACATCCAGACACCAGTCTAGAATCTGCACAGCCTTTTGTAATGCAGAGGAAATAGGGTGCATAAGGCAGTGTTTCTCAACCGGTGTGCCTCCAGATGTTTTGGGACTACAACTCCCATCATTCCTGACCACTGGTCTTGCTAGCTAGGGATTATGGGAGTTGTAGTCCCAAAACATCTGGAGGCACACCGGTTGAGAAACACTGGCATAAGGAGTCCTTAATATAGCATCAAGACTCATTTTTAATAATAATTTTTATTTATTTTATACACTAATAACAAACAAACAAACAAACACATAACACATAATTTTTTTTTTTACCATTCATTACATTATCCTTTTCAATGTATAGGGACTCAGAACCAGTCTTAACCAATGAGCCATGGAAGGCTATGTTACAGAAGACACTCTGAGTTTCTGAAATATGTCTGCTATATTTCTGCTATAATTACCATGCTTTCTATCATAAGAGCCAGCAGATAGGGGCCTCCCCATAAAATATTTGAGGGGGCCATCCCCCAAAGTTGTTGGCCATTGCCAGTCAAATGGTGTGCATGCACCACATCTTGTGGTTGATTATGAGGGTTGGGGCTTACCTGAGCCCCTCTAATGTTTTATTCAAGCTGGCACCCCTGCTTTCTGCTTTGCTTCTAGCAGGACACAGGATCAGCATGGCTACGTGATACTAGCATAGCACTGGCAGAATGGGCTCGTGGAATTCTGAGGTCGTAGGATGGAACCTGCCCATCGCTGTACCCAAGAAACAGGTTGTGATTAGTGATGGTTCCAGGTTTTGAACAGGAGGCATTGATAAAGGCAAACTTAAGGGTTTAAAACAGGCATCCCCAAACTGCGGCCCTCCAGATGTTTTGGCCTACAACTCCCATGATCCCTAGCTAACAGGACCAGTGGTCAGGGATGATGGGAATTGTAGTCCAAAACATCTGGAGGGCCGAAGTTTGGGGATGCCTGGTTTAAAACATTTCCATCTTCTTATGAGCCAAGCCCAAACGCCACTGACGTTCAATTCCAATGTGTAATGAGTTTACCAGAATTTCATCATTCCCCCCCCCCCGCAAATAAAACACAGCTGCTCAACTGGCACCATTGCTCCCACATGCCCTGTTCTTTGCCCAATAAGCATGGGACGCCATTGCTCAGCAGCGCTGTGGCCCATAGATTGCAGCAAATACTGGGAAGGTTTTGCCCAGTATCTTTTTCCCACGAGCCCTTGCTGAAGAGGGGAGGGGAAAGCCTATATAAGGCTGCTTCTCCTGAAGCTCACAGCCATTTTTCTTTGAGAGCTTTCCCACACTCCTTTCGCACAGAGCATAGCCAAATAAAATAAAATGGCATACTTGTATTGTTTTCAGATGCTCTACTGTCTGTTGGATTTCTCTGTTTTACTTTTCTATAAGTTTCTTTGGGACTTCCTTTGGCTGTGCAAAGCAGGGAATAAATTTAATTAACTTACAAAGAACCTTGTGGATATACCCCAAGAAGTTGCTGAAGAGTCACCATTATTCCCCCTTGCAAATTCATGTATCATTTTTTAGAATTCAGAAATCTTTTTTTAGCAACACCTGGCAACCAGACATATGAGTTGTCAGCATGTGACTACCATGGTGTCATGCCAGGATAGTTCAGTTTTGAGTTTCAGGCCTATGTCGGGAAATATTAGTTTCTGAGGTAAATTTGTATCCAGGACTGCTAGGAATTTCAGTCCATTTTCCTGCCTCAGTTGAATAATGAAATATGAAAACATGTTTCAGCTTTGTAAACAGCATATTACAGTGGAGAAAAACAATTCTGTTTTAGGTCATGCCCTAGTTAAGTGCTAAAATAAATAGGTATTGATTTTGTGATATAGCCTATTTCTGTGGAGACTAGCGGAGGCAGTGTGGGCTGAGGCTGTACTATCCATTCTAAGTATCCACACTACTTAGGCCAAATAGCAGACAATTGTTTTATTTCTTAAATACAGGAGCAAGGCTGCAATCCCACTTACCTGGGAGTAAGTCCTATTGAGCTCCATAGAACTTATTCCTGAGCAATCATGAATTAGACTTGCATTGCTAGAGTTTATAAAGAGAGCAAAAAGTTGCACATGTTAAATCAATCTGTTTATTTTTGTGCTATATACTGCAATTATTAGTTCAATGCATTATATCATATGGACATATACATCATCTAATTTCTCAGTTCCACTATTTTTTTAGTTACTTTTCGTGTCCAACTCCACATTAGTTTCTCTGGGTGTTGTTTATTTTAAAAGGGATCCCTAGTTTTATATCTTTGTCCCTTGGCAGGGTTGGCTCCAGCCTTTTGTGGGTCCTAGAATAGCAGTACGGCAGCAGTTGTACTGTCCTCACCCTCTAACCATATTTCTGCCTCTCAAATTAAATCTCAGAGGTTGCTGCCAGGGGAAGTACAGGGGAACACATGCACCAAACTTTAGCCAGACTCTTAGCTTTCATTTAAAGCAAAAGTAAGTCATTCAGATAGTACTGAAGAAAGTTAGGGCACAAAACATGGAGGCAACTCCAATGTATGACACTCAGCAGGCAGCACTAATGCAAAGGATGCTTAATCACTTAATCACTGTTGCTGAACAATCAGAGGAAGGAACCTTGGCCACAGCCCTCCCGGAACAGCAGAAAAAGCAGGAGAAGCTGGTTGGATTAGGATACTGGGGTATGTTTGTTAAGGCACTTTCCTCATGTCCACATTATTTCATTCACTCTCTCTGTATGTTCCATTTACATAGTAATAAAACACAATCTGCTGGCTTTGGTATGTTTTACTGGGAAGTTGTTCCCTTGAAATAAAAGAAGTTTTACTGAGAAAAAAATGGTGACATTGAAGTCCCTCTATATTCTGATTTAAATAATAATAATTATACAGCAAGTTTTTGTGCATGATGGATACATCTACATAGTACTGCATCTGGCTAGCCGCCACTAGTGACAACTTGGAGAAGAAAGGAACCAGGTCAGAGGCAACCCCAAAGAGGACATTTCCATGAAATATACAGGACTAAATGCTCAGGTGCCAGAATGAAGTGCAGGTATTTTTGTACCCACACATTTCTAGCTTTTAAAAATGTCCCTGGCAGACTGCCAGCCTTAAATCAGACATCTAATACTTGTAAGGTGGCAGCTGATAGAGGGTTTCAGCAACTTTTCAATTTTAACTTTACTTTTAAGGCTCCTGCAGGAAGTCTGTCTTCTCTGACAGCCCAAATGCACTGGCGACATTTTCCTCTTTACACTTGATCACACCTGTTGACACTTATGTGCATTAACAAATCAGCTAATGGACTTCTTTCCTTTCCTCCCCCCCCCCATTTGCATTAGTGCTGGGATTTCTATGCATAGGGAATGAAGATAACACAGTCTGTGGTTTGGATAGGTGTTTTTTTATTCTGTGACATATTAATTCCTGTTCTTATTGTTAGGCAGCGTGTACATCTGTCACGAGAAGCATTCTGCAAAACCTTTGGGCAGCAGTTAATTTGTAAATTGAAAGCCTTTCGATTGTTCCCTCCACGTACAAAAAGAGAACGCCTCGGCACACAAACTACTCTTTTTTTATTTTCTTAAAAGTGATGCCTAAGGTGCCCTGGAATGGCTGAGCATGGAACCAACTGGAGCAAACCTCTGAAGTACACTTCCTTCCTGAATCAAGGGTTGGATCAGCCATCCACAGTGATAGAGTGCTGCCTCCCTAACATTAACGAAGCCATTCATTGGTTGTGCATCCAATCTTTTGCACTATGCTGTGGATTATATGCTGGAAGGGACCCAGGTGGCGCTGTGGGCTAAACCACTGAGCCTAGGGCTTGCTGATCAGAAGGTCGGCGGTTCGAATCCCTGTGACGGGGTGAGCTCCCGTTGCTTGGTCCCAGCTCCTGCCAACCTAGCAGTTCGAAAGCACATCAAAATGCAAGTAGATAAATAGGAACCGCTATAGCGGGAAGGTAAACGGCGTTTCCATGTGCTGCTATGGTTAGCCAGAATCGGCTTTCTCATGCTGGCCACATGACCTGGAAACTATACGCCGGCTCCCTCAGCCAATAATGCGAGCGCGCAACCCCAGAGTTGGTCACGACTGGACCTAATGGTCAGGGGTCCCTTTACCTTTACCTATATGCTGGAAAGTGTGGCCTTTTGTACAATTATGATGACCATTCGTTCATTAATTGACATCTTTAAAAACTGTGGCAGGAGACCCCTCATCCCCATCCCTGGAAAAAGGTGATGAAATGGGTGGTGAAAATTATAGTGGGGGCAGTGGCTGGAAAAGAGCCCTATGATTAAAGAACTTGCAACATTTCGGGCTTTTTAGTGGGGATATGTGATGCAGTGATGGCCACCCACCTAGATAGTGTTAAAAGAGAATTGGACAAATTCATGATGCAGAAGGCTGTGGAAGGCTAGCCATGCTGGCCATGCTCAGCCTCCACAGTTGAGGCAGTGATGCTTCTGAATACCAGTTGGAGGAGAGAGGAGAGTGTCTTTGTGCTCGAATCCTGCTTAGTGGTCTACCATCGGTATCTAGTTGGCCTCTTTGAGAAGAGGATGTTGGACTAGATGGGCCACTGGCCTGATCCAGCAGACTTTTCTTAGGTTCTGATGACATGCTATAGATTTATAAAGCAATGCATAGAGTACCAAAAGTTGACAGAGAGCTGTTTTTCTCCTCTCAAATTATGAGGACCTGGGATCATCAAAAGAAAGCTAAGTTGTAGGAGATCCATAGAACGACACACTCCTTTCCGAAAGAGCATAGCCAAATTGTGAAATCCGATGCCACAATTTAGATGGCTTTAAAGGGGTTTGTATGAATTCCTGGAGGATATAGCTAGTAGTTATGAATCCTAGCTGCTAGGGTACAACAGTTATTGCTCTGATGGCCTGCTTGCAGGCTTCTCAGAGGCATCTAGATGGCCACTGTGGGGGAGAGGATTATGGACTAGATGCAGAGCATCTTTTAAAATAAGTCACAGGACAATCCCATACATGCCTGCTGGGAAGAAAGTGCCACTGAGTTCAATTGAACTCCCGGTGGTGTGTGTATAAATAAGAGGTCGTCTTCAGTATGTTACAGGGCAGTCCTATGCATACTCAGAAGTAATTTCCATGGACTTACTCTGGACTTCATAGACTTCAGAGTAATTCATGGACTTACTCTGAGATAATGGATATAGGATTGCAGCCTATGTACATGAATCAATATTAGTGACCCCACATTGCAGGAAAAGGTCTGTTAGATCTGAACCGGGGCATTTTAGAACGAGCCTTTTTCTGTGGTGGCTCCCTTCTTGTGGAATGGTCTCCCCAGAGAGTCTTGCCTACCACAATCATTACATGTCTTTAGGCACCAGGCAAAAACATTCCTCTTTACCCAGGCCTTTGGCCATTAAATTATCTATGGCCTGTTAAAGCTGTGGGGTGGGGGCTGTTATTATGATTATTTTATTGTTATGCCAACTGTTACTATGCTTTTTATTATGTTTTTTTATTTGTATTGAGAAATGTTTTTCTTTCTATCGGTCGAATAAAGTATATTGTATTGTATTGTTGTTGTTGTTTAATTACTGATGCTCAGTAATGTGTTCTTAATGTTGTACACCATCCTGGGGTCTTTTGATAAAGCATAGTATATAAATTTAATTAACTAACTAACTGACTGAACAACAACAACAACAACAACAACAACAACAACAACATAATAGTTGGTATGTTTAATCTTAGTTCTAAGTGATATTATTACTGTCATTAATCACAAAATTAGGTCACATAAAATATCCAGAGATGAGGTAGCCAGCAAGGGTAATGTGCTGACAAAATGCTTTTACTCAGTGTCTTTAAAAAGATGTATGAAACTGAAAGATTATTATTCTTAGTAGTAGTAGTAGTAGTAGTAGTAGTAGTATTTGCGTATATATGGAGCAAGAAGGTTTTCTCACATTCTTATTTGCTAACAAATCTTTGTTTCTTAATTTCAGGTCCTTAGAGCATTTATAAAAAAAAAAAACACCCTGTGAAAACCAGGTGAGAGGTTTTTCAGCATAGCTAAATGCTTAATAAACTCAAGATTATTGGGAGACTTCAAGTTTATGTCCCTGAACATATTGTAAAATCAGTGGGCAAGATGAGGTTTAAATATAGATTAAAAACCACAGGATATTAAGCATAGAGGAGCATTTTACCATGTGGATTGGATAGCTAAAACTAAATATACAAAAGAGGTAATTTAAATACAAGGAGGGAGTCAGTTTCAAGGTGGTCTCAGCCACATAATACATTAAATAATGGGGAAAGCTGGAAGCTATACAGATGGCATTGGGAATCAAAACGGACAAACTGTAAGAATAAAGATTCTCTATTTTTCTCCCTTAAAACTTCTGTTGTTAAAAGAGCTCAGTAGTTTGCTAACAAATTTTATCCCAGGAACCTAAGTTAATATTTATCCCAGGAACCTAAGTTAAAAATAGTAATGTTAGCCAAGCCATTTTTTAGGTGGAGCAGATTTTCCAGCCTTACAAAAATATTGTATCTGTTTGAAGCCAAGGCATGGAATGAATACTGTATAAATGGACCTCAGCCCAGCTGGATGGTCTTAGAAAAAGAATAACCTTCATTCTTTCATTTGTTCTCATTAATGAGGGGGAACTGGACAGGCTACTTGAATCTCAATCCATTGCTGCAAACACTTCTTGAGTGGGTTCTGAAATGTAAATACCATGGAATGGAAAATATCAGGAGGAAAGACCATCATAAATCTTCCTAGATAAGCTGCAGGGAAATAGGTTTCACTAAAACAGACCCTTAGATTCATAAAATTGGTGCAAAATTCCCCTTGTCTCCTCATCATAAGTCCATAGCTGCCAAGTTTTCCCTTTTCTCGCGAGGAAGCCTATTCAGCATAAGGGAATTTCCCTTAAAAAAAGGGAGAACTTGGCAGCTATTCATAAGACAGGTTGGGAGCCTTTGATCCTCCAAATGTTTTGAGGAGAAGCTGGTAAAATATGGGGTGGATGTCTAATGACAACTACTAGGTGGATTTGTAGCTGGTTGTCTGACTGAACCCAAAGAGTGCTCGCTAATGGTCCCTCCTCATCCTGGATAAAAGTGACATATGAGGTGCTTCAGGGTTCTGTCTTGGACCCATTGCTGCTCAACGTCTTTCTAAACAACTTGGATGAAGGAATTGAGGGGGTACTCATCACATTTTCAGATATCAAGCTGGGAGGGGTAGCTAAAGCAGAGGTTGGATGGCCATCTATCAAGCATGCTTGAGTTGAGATTCCTGAATTGCAGGGGGTGACCCTTAGAGTCCCTTTCAACTCCACACTGCTGCTCTCCCTCTGAGAGTGTGAGATTCTTCCCCTCATAAGGGTCTAATGTGCCTTCAGATTTCATCCAATTCTGCCCACACACAGACGTTATACAGGTAGATGGGTCCTTTTTAAAAAAGAAAAAAAGTTGAGCCTGGCATGAAAAATACCTACTTCTGTCAAAAGTGGGGAAAGTTATAGCCATTGTTTGATTTCCCATGACAATGCTGAGGGGAAAGAAAACGAAGCTTTGTTTTACCCAAAGCAGGTTTGGACAATCAGGTAGCCTCTGAAACATGTTGGGTTGAGATGGGGGGAAAGGCTGGGGGGGGGGAGAGTCATGAGATTCGGAGGAATCTCTGTATATGGTTATGTTTTTGATTTTTTTATATTTTGTATTGTAAAATCAAATAAAAATTATTTCAGAAAAAAAGGAGATGGCTTGGCTTTCCAAAATACCAAGTCATGGTTTGAAATGAATCTTGTGGTCAGTGCACACCCTTAACCATATACCCGTACATGGGCAGTGGTATATATAGTGATGGAGGAAATTTTTGATTCACTTTGCCTTTAAAAGTGAAGCCACCCAGTGCTTTTTTTTCTTCTAAAAAATGTTTAGGGGTACTCTCATTTTCCTACTCATATTGAAATATTGCCCCCCAATGAAGCCAAACTTAGATTCACAAAATGTTTAGGGGTATGCGTACCCCTGCGTACCCCCAGGGGGAAAAAACACTGAAGCTACCTAATTCATACTTTCTGAAGCAAGATGTGAATTAAAACACAGCCATCCTTTCAAATTTGCACTTCTCTGAATTTTGCAATCCAGTTCCCCAGCCAAGCAATGTGGATAGAAATGCATGTGCTAAAGTAAAGTGTGCTAAATTAGTGGGAATGATGTACAAAGCCATATGAGAATGATTTATATTAGGGGAAATCACTTTGCAAAAAAAAATTGTATATTAGGCAAGCCTGCACAGATAAAATGTGCCTTATTCAGAGAAACTTGCACCAAAATGCTACTGTATTGTTATAAGGGCTTTAAAAGAAGTCACAAAATGATGTGGAAATGTGGAGGAGTGAACTTGAAACTGGAGAAATGAGAAACGAAGAGGAAGCAAATTGGACAGATTCGCTCATCCCTAGGTGCAAACAGAAACGGCATCAGATGTTCTATATCACACTCATAGCGAAATTCAGATCTGATTGTGCAGGCATTCTAAATCCACATGCATAGTATTTAAACCAGAAAAAGCAGGAAATTGGGGTTGTGGTTCCAGATAATGAAGCTCACAGTGACAGCATCTACATCGAAAACTGAATGGCATCAGCAAAGCAATGAAACAAAAGCGAAGAAAATATAAATGTTGCCTTGAAATGGACAAAAGGGGATTGCAAAATTAGTCTTGTCTTCTGATTTGTTCCATTATTATTTTTTTTACTTTGTGATTAGCAAAACTATGCAAACTCCAGGGAGGAGGAGAGTTAGAAGTGGTTTACGTGACCTGGACAAATGCTAGCCTTGTGATTCATCAAAGGGTGCCAATTGGCATAATTTATTCAAATAATCCTGTTATTCCGCAGTTTGGGCTGCGTGTTGGTGGCTTTATTTTCTTTGTACGGGGCGATCCAATTACAGCTCAAATACTTGCACTCTGCAGCAGTTTTTGATTCAAGAGCAAAATGAAAAAGTCAAGGGGAAAAAACCTAGTGGATACTTTAAGAGCAATCTGTCATAAGCTAATATTTTTGAGGAACAAATCCTGACCACCTAGGGTTATGAAAAATCCCATGGCATTTTCCATATGATTATTCACAGTGTCCTTTCCAAAATCCAATTTAGATAATTGCCTTCTGTCTACATAAATTCCCTTTGCAATATCATTTGGGATATGATGTTTTTCCTATCACTAATTGTTGTAGTGTGGGCTGTTAAAAGCTGTCACAATTCTCTCCCAGAGGTGGATGCAATTTCCGTCTTGGAGCAAAATGCGGAGAAGGAATTCAGTGTTGTCTCCTGTTCGTTGCATGTAGCGTATAGACTGGGAAAGGGTTATCTACTCTTGGGACAACCAATGGATAGATTATAGATACATATGATTTATTGATTTATTTGTGAATCGCCTTCTACCATAGCTGCCAAGTACCCCGTTTTCCCCAGGAAACCCCCTGTTTTTACTTACCTTTTCCCGGTGGTCCTCCGTATCACTTCGTCTCCCATTTTTCTCCGTTGTTTTTTCCTGCCGGCGGCCATTTTTTCCTGATTTGCCCTTCTATGGGCACAAAAAATGGCTGCCAGTGGCTTCAAAAGTTGCATCTACGCATGACCGGAAGTGCGTAGACACAACTTCCGGTGTCGGTGGCGGCCATTTTTGGTGCCCATAGATGGGCGGGGCGACACCGGAAGTTGTGTTGACGCACTTCCGGTCATGCGTAGAAGCTACTTTTGAAGCCGGCAGCAGCCATTTTTGGTGCCCATAGAAGGGCAAAGCGACACCGGAAGTTACGTCGATGCAACTTCCGGTGTCACACGGCTGCCGGTCCCGGATTCTGCAGTCCGGGACTTGGAAGGTAAGCCTTCTACACGAGTGCCAAAGGCAGCGTACAAGCCTACAAGCATATAAACAAGCTAAAGAGAGTTTTAAAAACAGTACTGATGCTGCTCTATCTCCTCTTGCCACTGCTGGCATCCTAGGAGATGACAGTAAAAGCCAGGATGCTCTGGAAGTCACAAGGGAACCATCTGCAGGGACCTTAGCAGGCCCCCTATACTGCCAACCCGTGGTGTGAGCTCTGACCACCACTTTGTGCTGCTAACATTCATAATAACATAAAATGGGCCCTGCAAGATCAGGCCAAAGGTCCATCTAATGCAGAATCCTGTTCTCACGGTGGCCAATCAGGTGCCTATGGGAAACCAGCAAGCAGGACCTGGCTGCAACAGCATGGTCCTCACTTGTGCTTCGCAGCAACTGGTATACAGAGCCTACTGCCTCTGACAATGGAGGTGAAAGAAAGTCACTATGGCTAGTAGTCATTAAGCGCCTTATCCTCCAGGGGAAGCGGGTGGCGCTGTGGTCTAAACCACCGAGCCTCTTGGGCTTGCCGATCAGAAGGTTGGTGGTCCGAATCCGCACAACGGGGTGAGTTCCTGTTGCTCTGCCCCAGCTCCTTCCAACCTAGCAGTTCAAAAGCACACCAGTGTAAGTAGATAAATAGGTACTGCTGCAGCGGGAAGGTAAACGACGTTTCCGTGCGCTCTGGTTTCCGTATCAGTATCAAAACCTTTATTGGCTTCACTTACAAACATTCAGAGTAAATAGGCCAGTACGATCTCATCGCCATAGCTCTGGTTTCCATCACGGTGTTCTGTTGCGCCAGAAGCGGTTTAGTCATGCTGGCCACATGACCCGGAAAAACTATCTGTGGACTAACGTCAGCTCCCTCGGTGTGAAAAGTGAGATGAGCGCTGCACCCCATAGTCGCCTTTGACTGGACTTGACCGTCCAGCGGTCCTTTACCTTTACTTTCCAGGGACAGTCCCAGATTTTCAGAAGCCATCCTGGTTTCCAATTTGATCCTGGAATGTCCCGCTTTTCCCTAGGACACTCTATTTTCATTGGAGGAATGTTGGAGGGTATGGAGTTATGCGACCCCCTGAGCCAAGGAGAGAAGTAACTATACAACCTTTAGAAGCCCCCTGAAGGCAGTCCTTTATAGGGAAGTGTGTTAATGCTTAATATCATATTCTGTTTTTGTATATGTTGGAAGCCGCCTAGAGTGGCTGGGGCAACCCAGATGGGCGGAGTATTATTATTATTATTATTATTATTATTATTATTATTATTATTATTATTATTGAACAGGACTTCCCTATCGTCATCAGATAAATGTTGGAGGGTATGTCTACTGTCATACTCCACAGAAAGTTTCAGGCTGCAAGTATTTAGATTTAGGCTGCTATATTTTTGTAATTCTTAACGTGTTTATAGGATGAAACCACAGTGGAATGTGGTAGATCACAGTGTGATATGTTACATATACAGCTACATTAACACACATGCATGGATGACATTACACAGTAGCTTATATGTGAACGCAGAGTTTTGAGTACGATTAGATTTCAGATTCTGAAGCTGAGGCTCCAATACTTTGATCACCTCATGAGAAGAGAAGACTCCCTGGAAAAGACTCTGATGTTGGGAAAGATTGAGGGCACAAGGAGAAGGGGACAACAGAGGGTGAGATGGTTGGACAGTGTTCTCGAAGCTACGAACATGAGTTTGACCAAACTGCAGGAGGCAGTGGAAGACAGGCGTGCCTGGTGTGCTCTTGTCCATGGGGTCACGAAGAGTCAGACACGACTAAACGACTAAACAACAACAACAAAGATTTCTGTCTGTGGTGGAATCACAAGGCAGGACATCAGTATTCTCCAGGAAATGGCTTGAAACGGCCTTGATATAAATACTTATATGTTTAGCTAGTTAGGCAAATTTGAAAGAAGAAAAGGAGGGGGTCAGGGAGAACGCCTTCTAAGAAAAAACAACCTGGTTATTTTTGGGGGGGTTTTTGTTTTAAAATGTTTCTGCAGTTTGCTAGGCTCATAAGCCTAGGGAAAGTTTAATTAAAGTCAATGAAGCAGTTTAAAGTGAAGGGAAAAAAATAGGACAGCAAGAAAAACACAGTGATTGTTTCCTAATTATGCTGAGGTCTTTTTTTCTAGAATGGATCCTTTTTTTAAAAAAAAGAAGAAGCTGAATGATGCATCTGGAAGGAACATTCAGAGCAACACAAATTATTTTGCACAATTAAAAGCAACACTTCTTGTTGAACATGGAAGGTAGTTTTCATCCTGACCATTGCTTGCTGTCAGCAGCTGAGCAAGAAGAATGATCATAATATCTGCATTATATTTGCCCACTTGAATGTAATTGATGTTGGTACTTGTACGTTAATTATATCCACCCGTGTTGTCATATCGGAGACCTGTGCGTGAATGAGCTAGTGTGGTGTAGTGAGTAGAGAGATCGGACTTTGACTGAAGGGGCTCATGTTCAAATCCCTCCTCAGACATCAATCTCACTAAGGGTGAAATCCTAAATTTTCCCTCCCAGTGACAAAGTTTCACAGGACGGTGGGGCCACTGACTCATCTGCAGCTCTGCCACTCAAGGTGGCCACAGTAGAAGGCGGGGCAGGCAAGACAATGGGAGCTGATGCTGTTGTGTGACGGTACTGAGATCCTGCAGATTCTGGGCCAACTCAGCCCTGCCCACTTTCTGCCCTTGGAACGATCCATTTGGAGGCTTTCTGCTGGTTCACATCAGTGGGGATCTTGCCAGAGGACTTCCACCTGTCCACCTGTCCTTCAGTGGAAAGAAGGCGAAGGTCAGAGCCAACATATGCTTGTGCCCCTCCATTGGAAGGAGTCAGTAGGAGGACAACTAAAGCAGGAAAGCTGGGCATAGAAAATCTCCACCTTATCCATCACCACCAAGCCCGGAAGAAGGGTGGTATGGGTTGCCCTGGGCCAGTCATTTTTCTTGGCCTAATCAACCTCACAGGGTCATTGTGAGGATAAAATAGGGCAGTGTTTCTCAACCAGTGTGCCTCCAGATGTTTTGGGACTACAACTCCCATCATTCCTGACCACTGGTCTTGCTAGCTAGGGATGATGGGAGTTGTAGTCCCAAAACATCTGGAGGCACACTGGTTGAGAAACACTGAAGTAGGGCAACCACATATGGCACCCCAAACTCTTTGGAGAGAAAAAGCCTAATAAATAAATAAATGTTCTGCCATCTCCTTTGTTGTTGCTACATTCACTTACATACCACAAAATGCCAAGCGGCTTTTAAGTAGTTATAAGAATCTTTCGACTTTAATCTTCTTCCAGCAGTCTGAGCCCTGGAAACATTTAGTGCCAAGAAGGTTTGAGCCCTGAAAACATTTAGTGCCACTGGGTTTCTAAGTTCTCACAGAGGCATTGCCTACACATTTAGCACAAGTTTGCAGTCATGAGGACTAGAAACTTGTTCTCATTTCAAATGAAATTTGAGAGTCGAGGAACTCAAATTCTGCATGTGATACCACACTCTGCATAAGATGTGGGCGGCACACAGCCCTGCCTGTGAGCCCAAATTGCCACGAAAACAGTTGCACATGAATTTAAGCCACTTTTAGCACCCAGTTAACAGTGGTAGAAGTTACAGCGATGCTGCAAAATGCGTGTTTGTAGGGTCATGAGGAGCAGAATACAAATACTCCAACTCTAAAGCATATGTTATAGATTAGGGAGTCTGATCCATTGGCATTATATGGACTACTTACATAGACAGGGACGAAAAACTAGAGGAGAACCTGAGAAAAGAGGTATTGTGTAAAGTTAGGCTGTTATGCTGGTCTAATTAGCCCAATTGTGTTGCCCCCAGAAGCTATTGAGAAAGTCCTATATTACGCTTATTTCATCTCTCATTACCAGCAGGAGTTGTTAAACTGCAAGCCTGACCAAATCCCAGGATTGCCATTCCAGCAGTGCTTCTAGGCAAGTATAGCATCGTGATCCCAACCTACGATAATCTTTCAGGGCCTGAAAGAGAATTTAAATAGTAGGGAAGGGAAAACAACCAAGAAGCTGCTGTTCTGCTTCATGTGTGTCCCTTGTCTACCAGATTGGTGGTTCTGTTTTCCTTCTGAGACATCCCAGTTCACTGAAGAGCACATCTGCATGGTAAACGTCCTCATGCTTTGCTACACAACTAGAACTGTGGGGAAATAGTCTGGTAGAAACATCTCTGATGTGGCACTGGATTTATTATGCCAACGTACCATCATCTGCTCTTGGGACTGTGCAAATTTTGCCAGGTCAAGGTAGGTTGGGCTGGGACTTCTCAAATGTTCTCCTTTTCAATAAATAAAGGAAAACTCCTGCATTTGGAGGGCTGAGTGGAGAAGGCCACCGCAAGCAGAAGACCTGTGAGACTGAACTCCTGGAAGCAATAAAAAAGCTATATTGGAAGAGGATTGGAATTTGGAGGAGAGACTCTGGAGAGAGAACACCCTGATCCCTATTTCCTTATCCCTGCGTGAGAAAAAATGAAATCAATCTATCATTCTGCTTGATGCCAGGGCAAAGAGGAGCTGCAAACAAGAATTTATACTCTGTGCATGCAGTAATTCCTGCATGTGGCCCCCAACTTTCAACATGAATGCATGAGTTCTTCTAGGGAGCAGCAGCATGCCCCCCCAAAATCACACTTGAGCCAGGCCCCATAAACCCTCTAGGAGGACCTGCAAAACTGGCAATGGGGGGCAGCGGGTGCTGAAGGCACTTCTTGCCAAAGGGGCTATGTATCCTTGGCCCAAACCTTCTTCTGAAGCATCAACTTTGCACAATTCAGTATCCTAAAATTGAGGTTTTCTTTTTCTACTTTATTCCACACCTCTCCGTTTATGCCCATCGTACAGCCCACCGAGCCGTTTTGAAGGGGCAGGCATGGTGCGATACCGTCTTCCTAATAAAATCTGCTTTTTGTAGCCACCTGGAAGTCCCTTTTTTTGAGTGCTGCACATTAAATAAAGCATGTAATATAACTTTTAGTATACTTACCCTTTCTTTTTCTTTCGGAAGATTTATTTAGTCTTCAAAATCCTTCTATCAAGGTTGTGGGCTTACGACCACCCAGAGGCCATCTTAAATTATAGCAGGTACATTAGGTCCTGTGCTTGTGGAACTCTGAATTGTCCCATCATTCTTCATTGCGGATCTAATGGGCATATTCCTGGTTGTGTGAAGCAAGAGCCTGCCTTGGCGAGCAGCAGTAAACTAAGCGTGAGCTTTGAGGGACTTCTGGCTGGAGTTCACGACGGGAATGAAGCATTTACTGCAGAAAAGAAAAGGAAAAAAAAAGAGTTACATCAGAAAAGAAAAAAAAGAAATCACACCTGAGCAACTGACTAAACGTTCCTAGGGTTCATGGCTACAAATTAAAATAGTTGTGTTAGCTCAAAGAAACTACGGGAGCTGTTCAGGCCTTTCTTGGAAAGAATTAAATGTGTGTTGCTGATCATACAGCCTCATTTGTGATGTGTGCGCTATGATTATACAGGTTTCAAATGCATGATCTCATGCTCCCCCACCACTCCCCTATGACCGCAGGCACAGGACAAATTACAGGCGGTTAATGAACCAGCCGGTCTGTGTATTTATGATTCTCATTTTAATCAACGGGTGATCCCATTCCTTATTTGCTGTTCCCTGTTCAAATCTAGCCCCAAATCAAAGATTATTCGTTCTCTAATAACAGTTGAAAGTCAGAGGTGCAAAACCCAGACTTGCCAGTTGACCACATAGCATGTTCCCCTCCCCTGATAATTCTCACTCATTCAGCCATGGTGGTATTATTGCAGCTTTGGGAGAAAGTTTACCAGGCAGCCTGAATAAAAACAGTCTGGCCCTCCCTCCCTCCCTCCCTTTGAATTATTCAGCTGCAGTTACAATCCAATTGTCTTTCACGTCTGCTTAGTTATGTTAAAATTATATCACAAGCAAAGCTACATGATGATGAACAACTGCTGTTAACTTTTAACAGTGGGTAGATTAATTTAATATGGGGGGTGGCGCCACAGGCAAAAGCGGGTGGAGCCACAGATGTAAATGTTACTTTTGTACAGTAGGCTAGTTTCTACACTCACACACACACACACACACACACACACACACACACACACACTCCAGATAGGCAAAAACAGTCAAGGAGAGTGTGGAGCAAGATAGTTGAGGGAATATGGCCTGGGGATGACCAAAAGGGTGAGATACAGTGGTCTGGGGTGGCATTTGATCCTCAAATCTCAGGTTCCCAACCTACCTCTGATATAAGCAAAACAGAGGGGGGGGGAAGCACACACACACACACACACACACACACACCTGCTAAAATTGCAATTACTGTATATGAAAAATCAGCTTCCAAGCATAATAAAACTTTAGAAACTTAAGTTATATTGTTGGTATGTTGTCTCAAGAGACAATGGAGTGCGCCTCCAGGGGTGAAATCATTAGCAGCACCAAAGTGACCTCTTTGGGGCGCAAGCATGACTAGTGTGTATGGAGGTCCTGGGCTGCCCAGACAGGACCCCCCCTCTTGGCCTTGCTGATGTGATCCAAAGGAGGGCAGAGCAATAAGTTTGGCACCAGCTTGGCTGTAGGACTTGCCAGAAGGAGGCACACAAGGCACCATCCAGCCATCTTAGGGACTCCACTCTGGGTGTGTAGGGTATACCCCTTAGCCTTTTATTCTCCCTAAAATATCATGCAAGGCAGCAGAAGTTTAGGATAAGAGTTTTCCTTCTCCTAAATAGGCTGCCTTCCCAGGTTGATGAGCCCAATCTGCCCCCCACTTCCCTCTACAGCATATGTAGAAACCATCTTCTTGCTGTTGGACCCACTGTTGGTTCTGTCCACTCAATCCACCAGAACCTGTCCTCACATGCAGGTGAAGTTCCTAATTCACCAAGAGTTGGAGAGCCATCAGCTACCCGATTAACTATATATTCAGCTTACTGGTAGAGACGGTAAGACCTGGTTCCTCAAAAAAAGAGACCTCCTATGATGTAGGAACTCAAACACCACTGGGTGTCAGGTCGGAAGAGGAAGACTAGAAAGAGCTGGACTTGAGGGTCTTGTTTCCTTGCATAACCAGCAACAGGTTACAGAAATATGGGCCACGTTATCCTGCAAGGTCGAGAAGCAAAGGATTTGAGACAATTTGCCTCCAAGTCTTGACAGCTCCCATGTTTTCATCCGCTCATATTACACTTGTAAGATGTTATTAAATTCTGTTAACTTTTTGTATTTATTATGTTGGGAACAACTAGATGTTTTTAATATACATCTGTCAACTTCACAAAAAGGTGTTTCATAATGACCTTCATGGGGTGCAGGCTTGAGAATATTTCTCGGTCTGGCTCTCTGTGAGGCATGAATATGTGCCAGCACCACTGAGGATGGTGTGAGAATAAGCCTAGTAGGTCCTGAATCTGGCCTTTTCGTATGCACTGAAGTTGCATTACACACCATAAGTTTAATGTACATTTAAAGCAGATTACTTCCGCCAAAGAATCCTGGGAACTGTAGTTTGCTAAGAGTGCTGGGAATTGAAGCTCTTTGGGGGCAAAACCACAGTTCCCATGATTCTTTGGGGTAAAAACATATGCTTTAAATGTGTGGTGTTTATGCAGCATCTATCAGTACTTGATACCATCCAGTGTTAGAGCAAGAGCAATTGCATTTTAGTACGAAATCTACTAACGTATGACTGCACACCGAGGGCCAGAGTCAACGAAATAGTTGTCCTTGCAGGAGCCAATACAAGAAGTCCTTCTAGCACAATGAGAGCCAGTGTGGTGTAGTGGTTAAGAGCGGTAGACTCATAATCTGGGGAACCGGGTTCGCGTCTCCGCCATAGCTGCCAAGTTTTCCCTTTTCTCGCGAGGAAGCCTATTCAGCATAAGGGAAAATCCCTTTAAAAAAGGGATAACTTGGCAGCTATGGTCTCCGCTCCTCCACATGCAGCTGCTGGGTGACCTTGGGCTAGTCACATTTCTTTGAAGTCTCTCAGCCTCACTCACCTCATAAAGTGTTGTGGAGGAGGAAGGGAAAGGAGAATGTTAGCCGCTTTGAGACTCCTTCGGGTAGTGATAAAGCAGGATATCAAATCCAAACTACTCCTTCTCCTCCTCCTCTTCTTATTCTTCTTCTTCCCTCCTTCCTGC
The DNA here is from genome assembly GCF_963506605.1 of Zootoca vivipara. Classification (NCBI taxonomy): domain Eukaryota; kingdom Metazoa; phylum Chordata; class Lepidosauria; order Squamata; family Lacertidae; genus Zootoca; species Zootoca vivipara. The sequence continues at coordinate 25,366,005 of NC_083282.1, forward strand.
TATGTGCTCCCCGCACTCCTAAATTTGCTCTGAGGGTCAGGAGAAGCCCTAGAACAGTGTGCAGGGGGATCAAGCAGAAATGGAGCAATCACCTTAGTGCTACGTAAACAAGGCACCAGACTTTGGGAAGGAGGCATGTGGGCTCTGGCAGGGTCCTAGAGCCCTCCTACCTCCTTACCAAAGCTGGGAAAGTGCTAACTAGGCTTTAGGAGGGAGGTGGGAGGACTCTGGGACCCTGTCAGAGCCCACAAGCCTCCTTCTCAAAGCCCAGCACCTCGCTCAGCTGGCTTTGGGAAGGCAGCATGAAGGCTGTTGGGAGGCATCAAATGTTGCTAAGGACTGCCAAAAAAGTCATTGAAAGCTGCATGTGGCCCATGGGTCATGCGTTGGAGAGCCCTGATTTAGTTGAATACCACCAACAGTTATAAAAACAGATAAAACCATTGCGATAATAAACCAATTTCAAACAATATACATTCAGGAAGAAAATATACATTCAGGAAGAAGTGTATACCCCCAAACCAAAACTGCCACATCTTTAATCGGGGATGGGGGCAAGGAGTGCTGGGTGTATTGTCTAGGCCACGTAGGAAACCCTGGTCAATAGGAATCTGGCAAACCTCACTCCTTGCTAACTTGGCAGACCTCTATGGCTCAGTTCGCTCTCCAACCACCATTTGCAGAAACACAGTCGTCAGCAGCAACATTGCCTAGTAAATACCGTATTGTTCCATGTATAACACGCGCCCTTGGGGGGACTAAAAATTAAGAAAATGGGGGGGAGAGATTGCCCACAGTTGTTGAGCTTTTGGGGGGGGGGGTGGATTGCAGAAAATTAATAACTCATGATCACTAGCGTCGCAGATTACAACTAGAGTCTGCCTGCTCACTAACAGCAGCCGGCAATCGCCCACCCACTTGCCGCAGCTCCAGCCAATCCTCAGCAGCCCTTTACGCAGCAACAAATAACCCATCCAATTACCGGAGGAGCAGCAAATCAAAAGAAGCCATTGCCCAATTCGTCAATGACAAGCTGCAGCTTGCGGCTGCAACTAATCACCTGCTGTCCCCTCTTGCAGTACCCATGTATAAGACCCCCCCTTTACATTATTTTAGAGAAAAATCCCCTCATCTTATACACGGAAAAGTATGGTATATGCAGGTTTCATCCTTACTGCAATGAACTTGGCAACAAGTGCTTCTGTTTCATCTGAGAATAATTCAGTGTTTAGATAATTGGTGAATTCCCAATGGGAGCCAAAGCTTGATTCTGCCTGAGCATAGGTTGCCGAATGCTCCACCATATAATAATTGATTTTGTGATACATCAAGTGGAAGCACACATGGAGATTATTGAACTTTTCACTTAGGGCCTCTGGCTGATTGTGAACTGGGCTCCCAAAGGTGAAGAGGCAGCATGTGACATGAACAGGGTTTAGCACTCCAAACAGTCCTTTAAGTTACATTTTCTTCTATTAATTTAGTGTGATAGATCTACCTCCACCAATGTCTAGATGTGTTCAGAGACTTATAGCGATGGTAACTTGTCTTTGGAGATAATCACTAAAGGAATGTTTTATTTAAAAAAATGAGGGAGAAATATGCCCAGAAAGCCTGAATATATATTTTTTTAATTCTGTTGTTTTAGCGAAGAGGTTTTAGATGCTGATAGGAAAGCCACTATAGCTATAGGGCACATTTAATTGCCTTTTAGAAAGTTCTCTTAATCCTATAATAGCAAAAAATTAAATCAGTGCTGACATATTTTTTTTGTTGCCAGAAGAAGGTAGTAAAAGGGTAAAGAAATAATTGTTAGTTCTGAGAATATAATTAGCAACTTTAATGCTTTAATCTAGAAAAAAAAGAGGGGAAAAAGAATGCAGATTTTGAGCCACGTTGACTGATTAAAGAAAAGATATTGAAAGCTTTTGGAAAAAAAATCACTGTTTGTTTTTTAATTGTAAATTATGATCACCATAATTAGCTAATTTAGTATGTTTATAATGTAATCAAAATATGGATATATAGAAGTTCTGTGATATATTTCAGGGCAAATAAGGAGCAATATTTAACCCTAGGTAGAAAGAATTGAGAGAGAAAACTCTTTGAGGAAGCCATGGTTTTGCTTTTGGATTGCTTTAAAATAAATGAAAAATGAAAGGATATATGAAATGCATGCAGGAATGTGACGATGACTCGGTGGCTTAGGCCCAAACATCCGTAGGTGGACTTTTCCACACAGAATCTGGTTTCCCTGCCTTCCCACTGTAACACCACCTGCCCCCACCTTCTCCATACCTGGGGAAGGCAGTGAAATTGAAAGGTGATCCTACTCACTTCTCTCTTTCCAAAATGATATGTGAATCAAAATGCAGCCATTCTTCAAAAATTTGCATTTCTCTGAATTTTGCAGTACATTTCTCCAGCCAAGCAATGTAAACAGAAATGCATATATGGGGATAAAGTTTGCACAGAAGTGCGTATATTAACTAAAATAACATACAGAAATGTTTACATCAGGGGAAATTTTGCTTGGCAAAAAAATGTTGCAAATTTTGCCGTTGTAGGCAGTAAATTTGCAGGCAACTGCGTGTATATGGAGCGAAATCTGCACTAAAATGCTGGTGAATTTTCACAACTTTTTAAAATAAAATAAATCTCAAACAGACCACAGACTAAGCAGGAGCACAGGTCATAGCCATAGTCTTTCCCACTATGGTGCCATATTGTTGTTGTTGGCATCTGTCTGTAATGTAATGCATTTCTATTTAAATTATAGTCATTGTATCCAAATTCGCATCTGTACATACGATACCACATGCAAATCTATGACTTTTTTAGTTCTCATTTACCTTACCATGCACTTTTAAAAAATTCTCCAGTGACTTAGTTTCTTTCTTTTTTATATAATTTTATTTTTTATTTTCACCTTTTATCAATATTTTCATCAATAAAACCTTTTTTTTTACCAATCTAATTTGCCTTCCCCTCTACTTCACTCCCCTCCTTTATGCGGTTACTTACTTCATATCTTTTTATTACTGCATTTCCAACGCAAGTATATTTACAAATTTTCCATTATCTCCCCCTTATTTATCTCCTACTGCACGTTTTTATATCCTGCTAATGTTTTGATTTGTTTACAATGTATCTTCAAATAATCGATAAATTTACCCCATTCTGTTTTGAGAAGTCTCTCTCCTTGATTTCTTATTCTTCCGGTAAGTTTCGCCATTTCTGCGTAATCCATTAATTTTAGTGGCCAATTTTCCTTTGTCGGAACTATTTCTCCTTCCATCTTTGGGCATACAATGTCTTGGTTTTCAATATGTTGGAGCTGAGCTCACCTTTGGGTATGTGTATACCAAAAAAACACATTCGCCATACAACCTCAGGTTCTTTAATTAGACCCAACTGTGTGCGCAGTCAGTTTGGCTAATCTAATCTTTTGCTCATTCATAGCGCACCAACCTGCAATATGGTTCTTTTATAGTCAAAAGCCTTTTCATTGTTTGCTTGTTTGTTTGTTTGTGTATAGCTGTTGGTTAAAAATAGAGAGAGGGAGAGCTGTAGATATTGCAGTCACCGCCGTGACACCTGCTGTTTCCATATCAGTTACTGCCACAGCCACCGCCTGACCCCACTTCACTCCTGCAACTTTCTGCCCAGTATTAAATGATGATAGGTCCTGTCCTCTCAGATGCAGGTTCAGGCTTGAAATACCAAGCTGTCCGTCATACTTTTAGTAGCTGTCTTGGTTCTTAAAGCAACAGGGCCCTGTTAAGGCAGGTGGGCGGACAGTCACATACAGTACTATTGTAGTATTACACGTCAGGAATGAGAAAGAATGACTGTATAATAGGGTGGTGACTTTTTTACAACCTCATTTCCCTGTATCATAATTTGATGAGCTTTCATTAAAGATTAGATAAAATCTTACTTTCAAAGAGATTTGATAAGAAAAACCTCACGCACAAAATGATTAAAAAAAATTTTATTTATCAGTTTTTTGACCATTTTTGAAGTCACTGTAAGCAGATATAAAATTGAACCCAAGCTTTAGAGTCACATATATACAACATTATATAGGGCCATCAAACACACAAGGGAGGTTTTTTTAACTGCAGTAACAGTATAGACGCCGCTAGAGGACGATGTTTTGCTACCTCTCTTGTAGGTTCTTTTCCCAGCATGTCCGGCAGGGTCTGCTGGATGAGTTTTGAGGTCCCAAAAAGGGGCTTTTACCTTGCACAGGTGTGACATTTGTATACCCTGTGTTGCTAAGAACCCTCCCCATTGTGGAATGTGGTTTTGTGTCCAAATTTGATACGAAATATATATAGAATTGTTAATATAATTTTATGAAATGGCAAAACGGCATACAAAAAAATTAAAAATGGTTTGTGCGTAACCTTTTTAAATATTTCAATGGAATACACCTCATTTTAATCATTAATAGGCAAAAGTTCATCCATTTGTGCTACAGGAAATAATTTTTGAGAAAAAAATATACGAAAAAGTCATCACCCTACTGTATAACTAGAAAATGTTGACTAAGGCGATGTGGGAGATCTACCTTTTCGTACTTCTACTGGAAGTGGAAAATTGAGAATGAAAATCCTGCTTGCATCTTCTCCATTCCCATAATGTGCAGCACTAAGCTCTGTGCCTGACTGTTTCTTATAATGAAGGCCTTCATTAGACATTTTCACCTGTTCTTTCCCAGAACTCCCTCTGGGTCCTGCATACTACTGGGAATGAGGTCAGCTCCATTTCTCATTGGTGGAGGGAAAACACCATGCGCCTTAAGCCATATAACACAGAACACTGCTGCATGAGCCTTTTCTCAATAAAAGATTGTTGGGGGGGGGGGGGTTGGTCGCAACAGCACTGTATGTATTAGCAGTAAAACAGCAAAAAAGGAAATTAGATTCACATAGTTCACAATGGCCAACATTTCTACCAGTATATTAAAACTAACAGCCCTTGTCAGGGAGATGATAAAAAAAAACCTCAGCATTGCCCCTTGCTTTGATCTTTCATTTTACAGGTCTCAGATATATTATACATACTGTATATAAGAATTGATGCTTTTGAATTTTGGTGCTGGAGGAGACTCTTGAGAGTCCCATGGACTGCAAGAAGATCAAACCTATCCATTCCGAAGGAAATCAGCCCTGAGTGCTCCCTGGAAGGACAGATCGTGAAGCTGAGGCTCCAATACTTTGGCCACCTCATGAGAAGAGAAGACTCCCTGGAAAAGACCCTGATGTTGGGAAAGATGGAGGGCACAAGGAGAAGGGGACGACAGAGGATGAGATGGTTGGACAGTGTTCTCGAAGCTATGAACATGAGTCTGACCAAACTGCAGGAGGCAGTGCAAGACAGGAGTGCCTGGCGTGCTCTGGTCCATGGGGTCACAAAGAGTCGGACACGACTAAACGACTAAACAACAAAACAACAAAAATAAATATATATATATATCCTCCTGTTTTAGTGTAACATCATGACTAAAACTTTGAAATGCAAAACTTTTCCCTCCACCATTTCTTCTTGTTGAAGGCTAGAAGTTGGTGTCGTTTTCTTCCAGGTTGTGACTTCATCGCTAGATGGACCTGTCTGTGTCTTTAGAAAATACATTTTCTGTGCGGGGTGTCGAGCAAAGATGAGCCCCCAATGAGCCAATGGTAAAGATTCTAGAAATCACCTACCCTTGACTCTGGCGCCTTTGTGCTTCTAGGACCTGTCTGTTAGCTTGCAGAGCACAATATGTTTCTTGTACATACACTTACCTTTTGTTTCAGCAACTCTCTGGCCCCTGCAAATGCAAACGTTTGAATTTCCTGTTGGCTCAGAGGTGAGATTTATAACTTTTTATTAAGGTTGCTTTTCATTGTGAGTTTACTGGGCAAAGAGCCTACAGGGTTTCTTTCTCTCTCTTTTTTCTCCCCCTCAGTGTGCCTAAGCTTTTCTTTTTTTAAAAAAATGACTTAATTGCTTGAATTTAGAATCATAGAATCATAGAATCATAGAATCATAGAGTTGGAAGAGACCACAAGGGCCATCCAGTCCAACCCCCTGCCAAGCAGGAAACACCATCAAAGCATTCCTGACAGATGGCTGTCAAGCTTCTGCTTAAAGACCTCCAAAGAAGGAGACTCCACCACACTCCTTGGCAGCAAATTCCACTGCCGAACAGCTCTTACTGTCAGGAAGTTCTTCCTAATGTTTAGGTGGAATCTTCTTTCTTGTAGTTTGAATCCGTTGCTCCGTGTCCGCTTCTCTGGAGCAGCAGAAAACAACCTTTCTCCCTCCTTTATATGACATCCTTTTATATATTTGAACATGGTTATCATATCACCCCTTAACCTTCTCTTCTCCAGGCTAAACATACCCAGCTCCCTAAGCCGTTCCTCATAAGGCATCGTTTCCAGGCCTTTGACCATTTTGGTTGCCCTCTTCTGGACACGTTCCAGCTTATCAGTATCCTTCTTGAACTGTGGTGCCCAGAACTGGACACAATACTCCAGGTGAGGTCTGACCAGAGCAGAATACAGTGGTACTATTACTTCCCTTGATCTAGATGCTATACTCCTATTGATGCAGCCCAGAATTGCATTGGCTTTTTTAGCTGCTGCATCACACTGCTGACTCATGTCAAGTTTGTGGTCAACCAAAACTCCTAGATCCTTTTCACATGTACTGCTCTCAAGCCAGGTGTCTCCCATCCTGTATTTGTGCCTTTCATTTTTTTTGCCCAAATGTAGTACTTTACATTTCTCCTTGTTAAAATTCATCTTGTTTGCTTTGGCCCAGTTGTCTAATCTGTTAAGGTCATTCTGAAGTGTGATCCTGTCCTCTGGGGTGTTAGCCACCCCTCCCAACTTGGTGTCATCTGCAAACTTGCTCAGGATTCCCTCAAGCCCATCATCCAAGTCATTGATAAAGATGTTGAACAAGACTGGGCCCAAGACAGAACCCTGTGGCACCCCACTAGTCACTACTCTCCAGGATGAGGAGGAGCCATTGATGAGCACCCTTTGGGTTCGGTCAGTAATCCAGCTACAAATCCACTGAATGGTAGCATTGTCTAGCCCACATTTTACCAGCTTCTTTACAAGAATATCATGGGGCACCTTGTCAAAGGCCTTGCTGAAATCAAGATAGGCTACATCCACAGCGTTCCCTTCATCTACCAGGCTTGTAATTCTGTCAAAAAATGAGATCAGATTAGTCTGACATGACTTATTTTTCAGGAACCCATGCTGACTTTTAGTGATCACAGAGTTTCTTTCTAGGTGCTCACAGACTGTTTGCTTAATGATCTGCTCTAGAATCTTTCCTGGTATTGATGTCAGGCTGACTGGGCGGTAATTGTTTGGGTCCTCTCTTTTCCCCTTTTTGAAAATAGGGACAACATTTGCCCTCCTCCAGTCTGCTGGAACTTCGCCTGTTCTCCAGGAATTTTCAAAGATTATTGCCAGTGGTTCTGAAATCACCTCTGCCAGTTCTTTTAATACTCTTGGATGTAGTTCATCTGGCCCTGGAGACTTGAATACATCTAAACTAGCCAAGTATTCTTGTACTACCTCCTTACTTATTCTGGGCTGTGTTTCCCCTGCTGAATCATCTGCTCCATATTCTTCAGGTCGGGCGTTGTTTTCTTTCTTGGAGAAGACAGAGGCAAAGAAGGCATTGAGGAGTTCTGCCCTTTCTCTGTCCCCTGTTTGCATTTCACCATCTTCTCCTCTGAGTGACCCCACTGTTTCCTTGTTTTTCCTTTTGCTACGGACATACCCATAAAAGCCCTTTTTGTTGCTTTTAACCTCTCTGGCGAGCCTGAGTTCATTCTGTGCTTTAGCTTTTCTGACTTTGTCTCTACACGTGCTGGCTATATGTTTGAATTCCTCTCTGGAGATTTCCCCCCTTTTCCATTTTTTGTACATATCCCTTTTAAATCTTAACTCAGTCAAAAGTTCTTTAGATAGCCAGCCTGGCTTCTTTAGGCACCTTCCATGTTTCCGTCTCATTGGTATTGCCTGAAGTTGTGCTTTTAATATCTCCCTTTTAACAAACTCCCAACCATCATGAACTCCCTTCCCTTTTAGTATTACTGTCCATGGGATTTCACCCAGCGTTTCCCTAAGTTTTCTGAAGTCGGCTTTCTTAAAGTCTAGAATTTGGACCTTAGTATGCTTGGTTGCTCCTTTCCGCTGGATAATAAACTCCAGAAGAGCATGGTCACTCCCACCTAATGATCCTGCCACTTCTACCCCACTAACCAAGTCATCACTATTGGTTAGGACCAGATCTAAAATGGCTGATCCTCTTGTTGCTTCTCCCACTTTCTGGACAATGAAGTTGTCTGCAAGGCCAGTGAGGAATCTGTTCGACCTTATGCTCTTGGCTGAGTTTGACATCCAACAAATATCAGGATAGTTGAAATCCCCCATTACTACTATCTCACTTCCTTTGGAATGCTTGGCCATCTGTTCCAGGAAGGCATCATCTGTGTCCTCAGTTTGGCTTGGGGATCTATAGTAAACTCCCACAATGAGATCACTGTTGTTTTTCTCTCCCTTAATTTTGACCCAGATACTCTCAATTTGGCTTTGAAGTTTTAAATCCTGGATCTCTTCACAGGTATACATATCCCTAACATATAAAGCTACTCCTCCTCCTTTCCTGTTTGGTCTATTTCTCTTAAATAGATTGTATCCCTCTATTACTACATTCCAGTCATGAGACTCATCCCACCAGGTTTCAGTGATGCCTATTATGTCATATTTAGTTTGCTGTACCAAGAGCTCAAGTTCATCTTGTTTATTTCCCATGCTCTGTGCATTAGTATACAGACATTGAAGACCGTTGATCATTCCCCCATGTCTCTTATTTAAGGATATTTTCGTCCCACCACTAGGTCTGCATGCTGCTTGCTCCATTTGGTCCTTGACATTTGGATGATCATCTTCAGCATTTGATAGACTCCTACCTTCAGGACCACTGTCTCCCTCCCCCACATAAGTCAGTTTAAAGCCCTCCTGATGAGGTTTTTGAGTTTTGTGGCAAAAACATTCCTCCCAACTTTTGTGAGGTGCAGTCCATCACTTGCCAGAAGTCCATCTTCAAGAAACTGCAGACCGTGATCTAGGAATCCAAACCGTTCCTGTTTGCACCATTTGCGAAGCCAGTTGTTCACTTCCCCTATTTTTCCCTCTCTCCCTGGGCCATGTCGTTCAACTGGGAGGACAGAAGAGATGACAATTTGTGCATCTAATTGCTTCAACTTCCTGCCCAGAGCCTCATAATCATTTTTGATCTTCTGTAAGCTATGGCTTGCAGTGTCATTGGTTCCCACATGCACCAAAAGGAAGGGGTATTTGTCGGTGGGTTTTATGATTCCTTGCAGCCGTTCTGTTACATCTTTGATCTTGGCCCCAGGTAGACAGCACACCTCTCGAGACATCTTGTCAGGCCCACAGATCACTGCTTCTGTACCCCTCAGTAGGGAATCCCCAATCACCACTACACGCCTCTTCATAGGCTTGGTTGGGATTCTTCTATGTGCTGTCCCTTCCAAGGTTACCTGCATATTTCCAGAGGACTGACTTGGTTGCTCGTCTTCATATTCCTCATCAACTGTGATGAGGGAGAGATCCTCAGGTGGAGTCTGTTCCTCGTCTTCCATGAGCACTTCAAAACGGTTGTGTAATTCTAAGCACTCAGAGCGATCCCTGGGCCTTCTACTTCTATGAGTCACGTTCCTCCATACATCTGGCTGCTGTGTTGGGGAACTGACCTCCTCCTCAGGGAGATCCCCTGTCTCCTCCTTGGTGCAGACAGTGTGCTCTGCTGCATCCAAGAAAAGCTCCAGCTCTTTAATTCTCTGGAGCGTAGATACACGCCCCTGAAGCTGCTGCACCTTCTCTTCCAGAAGGGCAACCTTGTTTTCCAGTAGGGCAACCAACTTGCAATTGTTGCAGGTGTAGCTACCCACATCCTTTGGCAAGAAAACAAACATTGCACAGGAATTGCAGGTGACAATGGTTGTTCCCTCCACCTCCATCTTGAAAACCTTGAGGTCAAGGGGGAAAGAGGAAGAGGCCTAGGTCCCCCCTAACAAACGTATGAGATTTGCTGCCCTAGGTCAAAAAGATGGGTCACCCAGATCCAAGAGGCAGATCCAAGAGGCAGCAGCCCTAGAAAACCAGCACAAGCACACAAACAAGTAAGAAAACAAATAAGCACACAAACTTACTCACACACAGCCCCAAAAGACAAAACCACAAAACCTACAGAGTGTCTCCCAAGCTCAGCTCACCTTCTGCTCCTTCCTCAGTTGCTGCACTCCAAGCTCTGACTAGCTCCGCCCACAGCTAATCACCTGAACTTCCTGACTCACACTTCTAGGTGAAAGGTCACAGCCAGAAACAAACAAGGTCACAGCCAGAAACAAACACCCACACAAGCCTGGACAGTCACCCAAATCCAAGAGGCAGCAGCCCTAGAAAACCAGCACAAGCACACAAACAAGTAAGAAAACAAATAAGCACACAAACTTACTCACACACAGCCCCAAAAGACAAAACCACAAAACCTACAGAGTGTCTCCCAAGCTCAGCTCACCTTCTGCTCCTTCCTCAGTCGCTGCACTCCAAGCTCTGACTAGCTCCGCCCACAGCTAATCACCTGAACTTCCTGACTCACACTTCTAGGTGAAAGGTCACAGCCAGAAACAAACAAGGTCACAGCCAGAAACAAACACCCACACAAGCCTGGACAGTCACCCAAATCCAAGAGGCAGCAGCCCTAGAAAACCAGCACAAGCACACAAACAAGTAAGAAAACAAATAAGCACACAAACTTACTCACACACAGCCCCAAAAGACAAAACCACAAAACCTACAGAGTGTCTCCCAAGCTCAGCTCACCTTCTGCTCCTTCCTCAGTCGCTGCACTCCAAGCCAGAAGGGGGTATGGCTCCAGTCTCTAGCAGTACCATTAGCCCCTAAAATAGCCAGGTTCTGGGCATTCCTTTTCGAACCAGGCATCTCCCATTCATATAGGTTTTGACCTGTTGAGCTGCCACATTTATGGGTTTGTTTTCTGAAGCAGGCAAGTGGAGTTCAAGATCATGTGATGATTATATTGCAGTTGGCCAGAGTTTGGACTCTGGATTTTCCCACTCAGGCAAGTGTAGTTTTCTTGACATTGGAATTTCCTTCAAATTTCACTGGAAGCAAAAAAAAAAGGGGGGGGACTTGAGGAATCTGAAAACATTTCAGAAACTGGTCAGAAAACAGTTTCAATAGGAGACAGAAATGGAGGGTTATAGCTGATGGTAGACCTATTGAATTTAATGGACATGACCAACTGGGCTACAATCCTGTTGGCATGCACCAAGTGAGTTAGCTATAGCAGGCAGTGATAATATTGTTAAGTGTGAGTCTTCAGGTAATAATCATATGATGTCTAGGGGAAATTGAAAACACAAAACTTATATTACTCTATTGAAGATCTGATTAAGATCCTGACCATTGGTCCATGCAGCACTCCTCACAACTGAACCTGGAGTGCCTGGGTAGAGGCCTGTCAGGGTTGTTGTGACTACTCTTGAGTAACGACCTTCCACATGCTTGTCTTTCAGAAGCTTTTATTAGTGCACATTATTTACAGTGTAACGAACTGCTGGTTTCATGTCTACTCACTCGAGTCAGATTCCTGCACTGCCCCCCTCCACGTTTTAGACCAACATAAAAGCCTCGGAACTGTGAAGCACCTCCCTTTTCTCCTCCTCCTCAATTCCGGCGTCGGGGGGAAGGGTCTCCGGTCTGACTGATTCCTGTCCTCTCTTTCCCCCTCCCTCTCTCCCTGCCTATGGAGCAGGGGCTCTTGGATGTTGCCAGAGGCCTGGCACTCCCTTTCCGTTTCCTGACTCCCTCCATCAGACCCTTCACTCTCGTGACTGCTGGGAGACGGGCTGCTTCGGATGAGGGGGGGGGCTGTTCTCTGTAAGCCCTCCCCCTTACAAGACCTATTTTTAATGTTTTATTGAAAGTAAAAAAGAAACAGCAAACCAAAAATTTATCCAGAAAAAAGAGAAAATAGTAGTAATTGTTACATCATATCACAATAAATTCTTCTTATATCTATGTCGACTTCCCGTCATGTTATTACAATATTCCTTAAGGTATTTTTTTGTACATGTCTCATTCTTTAATAAATGTTTGATCAGTATGACCTCTCAGTTTCCATGTCACTTTCTAATAGTTTACTTTGCCACTCCAGTTTAGTCAGAATTTTTTCACCTTTCCAATTCATAGCCATTTAACGTTCTTGCAGCTACTGTGGTGTTCAGGAATATTTCCCTCACTTTCTCAGGCATATCTGGGCCTAGTATCCCCAGGAGGAAAGCCCCCGCTTTTTTATTTGTTTTTGTTTTTTTTAATGAAGGAGACTTTAATCATCTTTTTGAGCTCATTATAAATTACACCCCTAAATTCCTTTATTTTCTTACAGTTCCATCACATATGTAGCATTGAACCTTCCGCTTCCCCACACTTCCAACATTTATTTGAGGTGTTTTTATACATTTTAGATAGTTTTAGTGGCGTCAGGTTCCAGCAGAATTGCATCTTCATAAAATTTTCTTTCAAAGCGTAACATGCAGTGAACTTCCATAGGTTTTTTTTCCCCCAGGGGTAGAGGTCTATCTAGCTGTACTCAAGAAATAAGTCAAGGATCTACAGCATGTGAATCATACTCTGTTCTACTACACTGGGGCTCTCATTGCAACCACTTTCTCCCTGATATTGGGTCGTCTCCTGCCCTTGTAAACTGTAGGTGTGCACAACATGAACCCTGTGATCTGTAGCCCCAGGGAGTGTACCCTATCATCTATGTCATGGTCTCTCTGCATAGGATTCATATATACTGGTTATGCTGTCCTGTACACTATATCCCATGCTGTCATGGCACTCATTCACACAGATGCAGCTTTTTTGAATGCTCCCACTTCTTGCACACCATTGATGGGATTGGTGGTCAGAGACTGAAATGGTATAGGATATAATGCAAGTTTACACCACTCCCATGCCCCATCCTGCCCACATCTCTGCCTTGTTTTGGTCATTCCCTTGATTTATGGCAGTAGCATTATTATGCTGCAATGGTGCTTATGCAGACATAACCTCACCAAACTATAGGACTGCATCCTTAAAGAGTACCAAATTATATATAAGGCAAAACTATGAATGTTCATTCCCACCCACCTCTGTCCACTTTTAAAGACAAAGGTCTTGCTAGGAAACAGTTAAGCAAGCACTTAATTTTGTCCCTGAAATGAAGAAGAGATTAATTTTGGCTACATCATGTCCATAGCCTTTAATGTGGCCCAGTAATACTAAACTAACAATATTAAAATATATTTAGCCCCCACCCCACTCCGTTTTTGCACAATGCATTGAATTTTCAATATATGACAACCTGACAGTCATTTAAGCTAAATCAGGCTGTAATTAATAGCAAATGTATTAAGGAAATTTACTCATAGTTTGATGCAGCCACCATTGCAATTGAAGAATAAATTAGAATATTTGGGGTTGAAGTTTTTTTAATCCCCCCTCTGTTAAGTCCATTTGTTAAAGTGATAAATGGGGGTCTCTCTACTAAACAAAAGATATGTAAATGCTGTATCATGATTTAAATTATGATAAAACCTCAACCACAAAAAGATATTATCATGCAAAAAAAAAGTACAAGTACATTGCTTTACAAGTCTATAATGGTAATGTGATGTTGATGTAGTTAAAGATGTCAGAAGGGAGACAATGACCTTAAAAGTTTAACCCAGCAGACACATTAATATTGATTGATTTTTAAGACATTGAATAGCAAGATTAACCCATCTATATATATCCTGAATATTGAATTGATGGAAAATTTGAAAAGGAATCACAGAGTATTTTAGTCTTCTAATGGTTTAGACCAAATAGCATGCACATGTTTTAAACACAGCCATTTGTACGACATGAAATTGGATAAAGGTTTACCGTAAATTTATCAGACTGTAAACCCGTTTCTCATAAAAACCAGTGATATTTTACAAAGCTGGGAGATCATTCTTGGCTAAGCCATAAGTACACCATTTCCCTAGGAAATGTCACAAATGCAAACTTTCTTGGCTCAAGAAAATATTGCAATTAATATAAATGGGTGCTTTGCCTTGCATATATAAAAAAGTACTTTCAAAATGCTTTTGGTGAATCGGTGTCTCTACTACAAGAAGAGTCCCTTTTCACAGGTGGGGGGAACCTGTACCCCTTAAAATGTTGCTGGACTCCAACTCCCAACATCCATGACCACTGGATATGCTGGCAGGGACTAATTGGATTTGGAGGCCATCAGCATTGAATGGGCCACAGGTTCCACACACCTGCTTTAGCAGGAAGCCTGTTGAATACTAGCCCCACAAGCCATTACCTTGGGTAGAGAAGTCCTACCCTGTAATGGACTAACATTAATTAGGGAGCCATTTCCAGATCAGGGCCATTTTCTCTGAGATTACCTCAGAGATTCAGAAGTCAAGCTCAGACTCTCCAAGTGTCCTTATTTTCCAGGGTCAGTCCTGGATTTACAGAAGCCATCCTGGTTTCTGGTTTGATCCCAGAATATCCCACTTTTTCCTTAGGATTTACGTAGGAGAAATGTTGGAGGTTATGGTAAGACATCCCTATTTTTATCAGAGATATGTTGGAGGGGCACCTCTATTTTCACCAGGGAAATCCGGATGGGTATGGAATAGGATATCTCTATTTTTATCGGAGAAATGGAGGGGATGCAAGCGTCACTTAGATCATTTCAGGACTGGAGGGCCTGCAGAACCTCTTGAATCTGTCACTAGGAGCTGGAAGGTGTGAGAGGCACAAATAGCAATAGCCTCCATCTGAGAGGCCACTTCCCTGATCGGAGGCACCATATCTCTGAACAGCAGTCACAGTGAACATAAGCAAAGAGTACTAATGTGCTTACTGTGGGCATCTTCAGTGCTTTTTTTCTGGGGGGACCCTAAACATTTTGTGAATCTAAGATTGGCCTCATTGAAAGGCAGTATTTCAATATGAGTAGGAAAATGAGAGTACCCTTAAACGTTTTTGTTTTTTTTAGAGAGAGAGAGAAAAAGCACTGGGCATCTTGCTGACTAGAGTGGGAGACAACTTTCTGGCCAAGATGGGCCTGATTCAGCAATACTCTTTCCTTTTGTCCATACATTCTGTCTGGCTGCTCCAGAAGCAATTTTCAGCTTATCAGAGGGGACATTTCTTCTGACTCCCACTGTGGCCCACTGATTCAAAGCAGCAGAATAGCTGCTGGAACAAAGACCACAGGTGCAGGAGACTTGTATACACTTTGGCCTTCCTTATTTATTTTATTTATTGCATTTACATAGCACCTTCTTTTACAAAGAGCTCAAAGTGGCATACAGTGGTACTTTGGTTGTTGAATGGGTTGGCTCCCGAACAACTTGGATCCCAAACGCTGCAAACCTGGAAGTGAGAGTTCCGGTTTGCGAATGTTTTTTGGACATCCGACGCTGCTGACGCAGCTTCCAATTGAGTACAGGAAGTTCCTGCAGCCAATTGGAAGTCGAGCCTTGGATTGAGAATGTTTTCAGAAGTTGAACGGACTTCCGGAACAGATTCCATTCAAGAACCAAGGTATGACTGCACATGGTTCTCCTCCTCATTTAATCTCCACAACAGCCAAGTGAGGTAGCTTTGGCTGAGAGGCAGCGACTGTCATGACGCACAACGCATGCGCACACAGGAGGGATACAGCGTGGCGGCAGCACAGCAGGCAGCAGTGGGCGGCATCCGGCAGGCCTCCCCCCTCGCCCTTTGGCCCTCCCTCCACCGTTCCTTACCGTGCTTGAGGCAGTTCTCCTCACAGCCAGTTTGCGCTGGCCCTGCAGGGGCTGGTCCTGCTCGCCCACTGCCTGTCTTTCTTCAGGGCCATCATGGAGGTGGGCAAGGGCTGCACTGCCGCCGGAGGGCAGCTCCTCCGGCAGGTAGGAGACGCCGTGGAAGAGCCGGGCTCGAAATCCGCTGGAGCTCTTTCCACAGCGCACCCCGGTCTCGCCTCCACGTGGGCGGTGAGGGGCGCTGGCGGCGGCGGCTTTCGGAGGTGGTCACCCCCATCTAGCCTGCTGCCCCCGCCCCCCATTACTACGCCACTGCTTCCATATTGCATTTGTACCTTCCTATTCTTCCAAGAAATATAGGATGGTGCACATGAAGTAATCATATTTGATCCCCTCAACAACCTGCAGCTTGCACTCAGTTTAAGTTGTCTTTAATTTTTTTACCACAAATCCATTGTCCTCGGCCCATATCCAGCAATATATCCTTTATATCGCCTAATTGCACTCCTAATTACACAAAGGTCCTGTTTGTGCTAAAGTGAGAAACAGGAAGTGTTGGAAAGTTTAGTGAGAGAATGCACTGAAGCTGAAGTTCTTGGATTTATGTCCCACTCTCTCATCCTCTCACATTCATAATGAAAACTACACATTGAAAGGCATTGCTAAAGGGAACACTGTGAAAGGATCTTGGGGACACACCATAGAGAAGACGCTTGCTTAATTTGACACTTGCTGTTGGCCATGAAACCAAATTATGGCTTTGTGACAAAATGTGATTGAAGCATGTCATAGTACCCATGTGCCACTTGACTGACAGCCAAGGTGGCAGGTTTTTTTCACACTTAAATTCAAACACCTGTGCAAGGTGCAATTGTTATGCCAGATTCAAATGCTAATTGTATGATTAAGTCATGTCACTTTGGGATTCAGGCACCAATCCCGAAAGAATTTATTTGAATTTCTTTGTGTGTGGGGAATACAATCCCAAATGTTTAATGTTCTGCATCCGCCCTTAAATTAAACTTTCCCACAGCTGATTTTGATTGCAAAAACTAGGCTGGGTTACATATCAAGGTAGGATCTGTGGGCCAAGATGGATACTATATGAGATGTGTGTATGTCACACATCTCAGATGTTTTGGTTAATTGAAGCTGTTGGTGTTTGAGTACCAATCAGGATTTGGATGTTGCCATGAAAATCCTCTCATCTGACACCAAAATCATGGTGAAATCCATTCACACACACCCCTCTGGTTGGTATTGGGATGAAAACTGCTCTTTGTTAGTAGCTTCTCTCCCACAGCAAATTATTTCTGCACTAGGTGTGGGAGAACTGCCTGGTGAAATAAACCAAATAGAAGGCAAGGGAACTCACATTCCACTGACTACTCCATGCATCCCCACTGAGAAATAAGAGACTGTCCCAGAAACCTTTGCAACAATTGCAGGACTTCTGTAGTGAAGGTCTGTTTCCTGTTGAGAGGAGCATTGGGAGGAGTAGAATAGCCCATTTCTTTGAATACAAGAGATTGCTGCTGAAACTGGATGGTTGCTCCAAAGTCTCCTGTGTTATAAGCAGTGCCTGTGGTGATTGTGTATGTTCTGTTTTGGGAGATGCCTGGAAGAAGTGGAGCAGCAACTTCTTCATGTACTAAGAAACCTGAGGGAGGCTCTTCTCTGTGACCTCCAAGGGTCTAGGGAAAATGGGGGCTCACTTTGGAGAATTCCACAAGTCGGAAAGCTCATGTTTCTGCAGGGAGGTACATCTGGAAAAAGCAAGAAGCAACTCTCCACAGGTTTTAAGCTTCTTGTGCATCAACAAGGCTAAAAGAAGTGAGTCCTGGTGGGGAGGAAATAAACACCTATCTATTGATTGATCTCTAAAAGGGAGTTACAATTGGGGAATGTGTGTGTGTGTGTGTGTGTGTGTGTGTAAAATTGAGGTACTTCAGAACTACTGCCTGGTGGCTAATGGGGGACAAGGTTGTGGTTGAGAAGCTTCAGACATGCTTGGAGGAAATTGATTATCTAGACCAGGCACGTCCAACAGGTAGATCATGATCTACCGTTAGATCACTGGATGCCTGTGGAAGATCACTGGTAGATCACTGGCTCCCCCCCAAAGAAGCTCCACAACTTTGGTTCGACCTGCACCCCCCCCAAAAAAAACAAGGCTTTCCTCCCTAAAAAAAGCTCAACAACTTTGACCTGAACCCCCCCCCCCAAATGGAGCAGATCACTGCTAGTTTTTAACTCTGTGAGTAGATCGCAGTCTCTTGGGAATTGGCCACCCCTGGTCTAGACCCATTTCAATCTGGCTTCAGACCTGTCTTTGGCCTGGTCACCCTAATCTATGAACCGATCTGGGAGAGAGGAGAGGAGTGCAACCTTGTTGAGCCTCTCAGTCACTTTTGATACCACTGACCATGGTGTCCTCCGGGAATGGCTCTGTGGATTGAAAGTTGCAGGTATCGTTTTATGGTGGTTCCAGTCCTATCCGCAGGACTGTTTCCAGAGAGTAGCACTGGGAGACATGTGGTTCAGCCCAGGAACAGATCTACTATGAAACTAATGAAGCTTAAGCTTCAGGGCCCCTAATCTTGGAGGGGCCCCAAAAGTGAAATCAGTTTATTGCTTTAAAATTTTGGGTCTAGTAGACCCAATTTGTGTCGCACCACTCAAACTGATTGTTTTTTGTTGTTGCATATATTTCAACAACCCCAAAGTTTGAGAGCCAATAGCACAGATGTTGTAAAGGTTTGGTGATCTGTCATAGAATAACCCCACTGATGAAGGTAACAGTGGTTAACCAGACCTCGTTGCTGGTTGCGAAGTGTTCCCCGTAACAGTTCAAGCTTCAGGGCACCAAAAATGTAGGTCTGCCAGTGGTTCAGCCCTTGAAATTTGTGTTGTGTGGCTCTGCATAGGTCCATCTTGCCACCCATGCTGATTAACATCTGCCCAAACTACCTGTGCCGAAGGTCCTACAAAAAAACAACACCTGCAGCCAGCCCTGATTTCTCATGTTGTCTTCACAAGAAAATGACCTGCGTATAGGCAGGGCAGTCTCGAGCAGGTCAGGCGCCCTGGCGCTGAGGGGCGGAGATCGCTCCGGTGCAGCATGGCTTCCACGCGGCTTTGCTGCACAGTGCACCGCCTACCGGCCTGGTGCCCTGGCACCCCGCACCACCGGGACTCTACCTACAGCCGGCCCTGCGTATAGGAAACTAGTAAGCTCTTTCTCTGTGGATAATGCCATTATATATTTTAGTCACTAGGTGGCACTGGATTTAGTTGAATCCCTGGGTAAGAGGTCGTTCTTGCTTTCTTGCTGGTGTGTCCTCTAAGCCTTCTATGGCACACACATAGAGAGAGACTATCAATTGATGGAGCTTTCGAGCAGGGCCTGGAATCCTTTACTCATACTTTATTAATTGGAGTAAACATTGCAAGGTGACCAATTTACTTTGTTCCGGGAAGAATCCACACCACTCAAATCTAACAGATCAAACTAGGACACAATTCCTCAGCAGCATGTTTCTGAAAAGCCCAGTTTCTGGTGGACAGGTATGATCCTAGAAATGCTACCAATATGAAGGTAGTCAGGATTGATTTATTTCCTTTTTACTCTAAATCTCATTTCAGAGGATGATTAACAGAGGGAGATATGTAAATGGTAAAGTCTCGATCAAGGGAGCTGCTGTCAGGATATCATCTAGATAAATTAGAAAATGAATGCTCGGGTTTCTGCAAAAGAAGACTAATGACATTAAGTCTGGATGAAATAGAAAGGCAACAGTGCAGAGGCTGAAAAATAATAAAACTAGTAAATCCTCAGGAATATTTTTGTCCAAAAAACTTACCAGGAATGGTGCAGACTTCCCTGGTTTTTGAAATCCTTTAGATATTCTGTCTGCGGCGTTCCTGTTCCTCTCTACCCAGAAGCCTTGTCAATGAAATGCCCAACTGTAAAGAGAGTTGTGGTATCGATTATTTAGCTTAATTTTGTTAGCTGCCAAACTCTCACCTAAAGCAAATTTCAAAGCACACCAGAGCTTCACCCCAGGTGAAACATCTGAGGAATTTCAAGGGAATGTGTATTTATTTAGATCACTTTTATGATCTCAAGGATTATTTATTTAGATCATATTTCTGCTTCAAAGTGGTTTGGAAGAAAACATATTCATGCCCAAATTAAAACAGAATGAAGACTGTGGTCCTCAGAAGTAAAGCTTACTTTCAGGTAAGTATAGGACTGCAGCATAATTTAAATAAAGTGGGTCATGTGTGGATTTTGTCATGTTTTGAGTAGACCCGTTAAAATCAATGGGACTTCAGTTAGTCACGACTAAGTCCCACTGATTTCAATAGGTCAACTCTAAGCATGGCTGACAGTGCAATCTTTACCATGTCTACTCAGCCCTTACTCCCAGGTAAATGGGTTTAGGATTGCAACCACAATCTAGACGAAACACCAAAAGACATTTTCACAGCAGGCACTAAAAGCCGTCAGTCAATCAATCATTTAATCAGTCACCCAAACGCCATCACAAATAAATGAATTTTATAGGCCTTGTGAAAAGGAAGAAGGGGAGACAAACTCAATAATAGCAACATTTCTAGGAGGCCCAAATGAGTGAAATAATCTCAGACGAGTTCCACACATGTCAGTCTTTCAAGGGGGAGTTGCTGAAAATATATAAACCTACTCCTGATTGAGATTTGCACCATCTGGAGATGTTTCTGCAGCGGCTTCCCACTTATCTTAGCTTTATTAGAACAGCACAGAGAGTCTGGTGATGGGAATCCTCTTTCTGAACTGAGGAAAAATAGGAAGTGGGGTGGGGGTGAGAGAGAAACTATCAAAAGGAAAGTTCAATCAGGAAACTGTATGCAACAGAAAATTCAGTCACTTGCGTTACCACCAGGCCTTATGACTATAAATAAAATTTGCCGAGCAGCTTTTCTATGTTTTAGCTGTCGTTTTGCCCAGCAGGTGTGCTGCACTTTAGATAAATAGAGGGCTTCTGTCGGCAGCGCTGTCAATCCGCAAGTTTGTTCTCAGTTAATTTCCCCCCCCCTCTTAAACCCCAAATGGGCATGTTAAAACATCTTAGTGAATGGGTAGCATTGCACATCTCCAGAACATCTTGCAGATATTTGCTAGGTACTTCGTCTACGACTGCTCCCACTCTACAGATTTAGTAGGGCTGTTCGCAGCTCCCCTAACCTTTGCCCACATCTGGGCCACACTCTCCGATCAGGCTGACCTTCCCCAGGCCAACTCAGGAACCAACCCACCCCACATCTGGTCCTGAGTTAGTTTGGGGATGCAGCCAATGTTTAATTCGGTTTTTAAAAAACCCTAATTAAACATACATTATATCTCCTTAACCTACAGTACATCTGACCAAGAGCAGAAGGTGTCATTGCTACCTTGACTGGGCACCTTGCAGCACACAGGATCGATGTTGCCACCTAACACCTGCTGTGTGGCAGCACTGATCCTGCGGGGTGATGCTTCAGGGTTATATATATATATATATATATATATATATATATATATATATATATATATATAAACAATGCACCTTCTCCTCCACACCCACCACAGCAACTCTGTCATGCCCACTGGTGTGGCAGCAACATGGTAGAGTGAACGTTAAGACAAGTGTAAATATTTCTGATAGGCCGGAAAGTCCATTGCAATTCTTTTCGTAACTTACAGGGGAACAGCAATGATTTATTAGTGCTAGGAGGCACCCATCTGAAAGTACTGTATGAGTGGAGGCACTATTAAACTGTCTGCACCTAGACAGGAGACAGTTGTCTAAGACTTGTAAGACTAGATGCTCCTGACATCTCTGGGGTAAGGAATTGCCCTCTAAAAAGGAAAATAAATACTGCACGGAAATAGCACTTGTTTTGGTAGCATTTGTTCTGTTATCCAGTAGCATTTGTTCTGCTAAGAGTTTCGTGAAGGTATTTCTCAACCTGTCTAGGTGAAGACCACATTAAGGCATGAGATGGTTTTGATTTACACAATCCGCAGCCTATGGATTTCTGTCCAGTTTTCCTTTTGTCAGCTTCTGTTGGGCCTTTTGTTATGTGGCTCTCAAAGGTTTCTGTCACAGGAACAAAGCATGACCTAGCATAGTGCTGGAGTTGTTTGTTCAAGTCCATTTTAGCCACACAACAACCCTTGCTTCCAGGTAAATATATTCTGGATGTATTATTCATTGGGGGGGGGGTCATAGAAACAGCTTAATATAGTCACCATCCCACTACACCAGAGATAAAGGAATTCTAGTGGCCTCCTGAAGTTTTTGGATTGCAACTGCCATCATTCCTGAACCTTGGCCATGCTGACCGGGGGTTATGGGAGTCTAAAGACACCTGAAGGACATCACATTGGCTACCCCTGTTCTAAGCAATGCGCATAAAACAATATAAAACAAGTATCAATAAAGCACAGATTAAATCAGGGAATATTAAAAACAAGTGCACATAATTAAATTATGTGTCCGGATAGCCTTGCTGAGATAATTTATTTGTAAGCAGGTGTCTAAAAGCAGTGTGCTGAGGATGCCTGCCTAATGTTAATAAGCAGGGAATTGGGATGCTACTGTAGATTCAGTTATGGAGCTGACTGTAGTGCTCATGTTGTACATGCACCTCCTAATAAATAATAGTCTGTGGTCGATCAACTAATACTGGTACCATATGGCTCCAGAATGTCACGTTTTCCTATACAGTGGACGCTCGGGTTGCGAACAGGATCCGTACGGGAGGCACGTTTGCAACCCACAGCGTTCACAACCCGTGACTGCGCACACGTGGGTCGTGATTCGGTGCTTCTGCGCATGCGCAAAGCACAATTTAGTGCTTCTGCGCATGTGCGCGCGCTGAAACCCAGAAGTAACCTTTTCTGGTACTTCTGGGTTCAGGTGGAGCGCAACCCGAAAAAACACAACCTGAAGCGGCTGTAACCCGAGGTATGACTGTATATTTGAAGAGAAGTACAACTGTTAACACAAACATTTGGGGATGCTCATTTGTAGTTTTCTTAATCCGACCCAAGCCCTACATGATGAATAGCCCAATCTTCTGAAGCCAAACTAGTCAGATAAGAACTCTTTAGAACAAGCATGTTGTTGTGAATATTAAGTGATAACATTAATACAGTTAATGGGCAAAGTCATCCCTCCCCGATATGACATTTTTGTCATCCTGGAAAAAAGAGAGGCCATTTACATCGTGGTTTCTGTCATAGCTGTATTTTTTTATATATATAAAAAAATTCTTCATTACTAGTCAGCACCTTTGAGTCATCGACATCAGCTGTGGTTTTATTATATTTTTTTGCATGACATGACCCTGAACATAACTGCCTAATGATTGTGTCATCCACGTTATCCTCTTGGCCTAGAATACGGATTTCTTATTGTGGAAGTTAGTACCTTATTGAAACTATACTTCCCTGCAATCCTGCATACCTTTCCTGGGCAAATGTGGAGTTCCTTTCATCCTAAGCTCCTAAGCAGCATTGTTAACGTTTGAAAGAAAGAGAAAACCACTAAGATACAGACAGTGTTTTTTTTTTCTGGGGGGGACGCAGGGGTACGCCTACCCCTAAACATTTTGTGACTCTTAAGTTTGGACTCATTGAGGCGCAGTATTTCAATATGAGTAGGAAAATGAGAGTACCCCTAAACATACCTGCCAAGTTGCTGTCAGAGAAATAAGGGGCCGGGCCGGAAATAGCAGACCGGAAGTAGCGCTGCCGCCATTTTGGAACTGGGCGGAGCATGCTCAGAAGTGACTTTTGATGCTGCTTTGCCCAGTTCCAAAATGGCCACCACGCCAGAAGTCGCACTGCAGCCATTTTGGAACTGGGCAGAGCAGCATCAAAAGTCGCTTCTGAGCATGCTCCGCCCAGTTCCAAAATGGCCGCCGCGCCAGAATAAACCAGGGAAAAATAAAAAATCCGTTTTTCAGCTAGGAACAGCTGGAAAAACGGGGATTTCCCGGGGAAAACGGGAGACTTGGCAGCTATGTCCCTAAACATTTTTTAATAGAAAAAAAATCACTGTATACAGATAAGCATTTTCTGTGGGCAGAGGTATAACCACAATCCACATTCTCAGAAAGAGGGATTTTGCAGGAGGCCATGAGAAGGTTGAGGGGGTTGAGACCTAGCTGCTGCCGTGGCGACAGAAAAAGAAAGAGAGCCATCAAAAGTAAGGTGGAACAGGCAGGTGTTGTCAGACTACAACTCCCATCTTGCTCAAACATTGGCATGCTTTCCAGGGTGATGGGAGTTGAAACATCAACAGGGTCATACACTCCCAGCTCTCATGGTCTCTTGAAGCTGGACTGGATATTATTTTCACTACAGGAATGGTGGCCAAACTTCCTGATTTTGCCATTAAACAAAGCTCAAGATGTGTAGCAGGGTCATCTGGATAGGTGCTTCCTTGCCTTCCGTCCATCTACAAAAGCCACTAGCCCCCTGATCCCCTTCCTGAACTCCATTCCTCCACATTTTCATGTTTGCAATTGAAATAATATAAAATTAAAAAGTGTTCATGAAAATTTATCTGTATTCAATGCAAATTTCTGCTAATAGACATGTTGTTTCTATGCAATTTTCTCCTATTGCGGCACATTTTTACAAAACAATTTCCCCTAATACAATGCACCTCTGAAACACCATTTTCATCAATACGTGCATTTTAGAGTGTATATGCATTTTTGTAAAACTTACGTGACTGGAGAACGGCACTGAAAAATTCGGAGGAGTGCGAATTTTGAAGGATGGCCGTGTTTTTGTTTCAAAATGTGTGCACCAGGTAGATCCGCCTTTAAATGTGAACTGAATCAAATCTCCCAGTCCCCCAGCCCTACTTCGGATATTTGAAGGCCTCCATCATGTCTCCCCTTAATCTCCTTTTCTCCAGACTAAATATATGCCGCTCTTTTAACATGTAAATAAAATGGATAGGAGCAATCTCTTATAATTAGCAGAAGTATAAAACATGTCTTTTACATTGTGACATGTCATAGGTATGCATACCTTTATGTGCCTTGAATTATATTGCTAAACCCGTTTCTAGCTGTCTTTTGTTCCCCGAGTCCCCACCCCCACCCCTCGTGCTACACAGTAACTGCACTTCTGCACATCTTCCCAGCACAATGGCTTGCGACCTGCTGCAGAAAATTACCCATTAAAATTTTATCCATTTTGAGACAGTATGAGCAAATGCCATAGGAAAATTAGATTTCTTCTCTGACATCAGGCGCCCACTCAGCAATCCAATCCCATGTGTTTCTACCGAGACATTAGGATTTGATATAATTTTGGGCAGAAACATTTTAAAATGAAACAATTGAATTTTCTCGATGGTCTTGGGGACCACTTAGCTTAAGAGAATACACTTCAAAATCAAAAGGCTTTCAATCATTTGAAATATTATTTGGATGGGTATTTCCTTTATTGTGTAGTTGCAGCTTGAATTTGTATTGAATGTTTGACTGCCTCGTGCACATAGATGATGTATGAAATTATTATTTCATATTTTCCCTCGGTGTTTGCATTGCGGGTGACATGTAGCTGACAGGAACCTGGAGATATGGGATGCACAATGAATGCTGTTGATGCCACGGCATCCTGTTTTATGGGAAAGGTTTAAGGTTAGTCTAGCTTTGTTTAACACACACAACATGGGAACTGAAAAACAGAAATGGCTTAGAGAATCAAGACAGGCGAAAAGTCACACAGCTGGAGCAATTTCACCCAGCACACCTATTGTTCTGCCTGCATTTGTTCTCAGTGAGACTACACAGGTTCACACATGCATGAACATTCCCTCAACGGCTGTAGTAAGGATTTCCACATGTGAATGAGTTGGAATTTTCATGTTTTCACACTAGACCATCAAGTTTGAGGCACAGAGGGATGCGTGGATGGAGAGTAAGTAAGCCAGAAATCAAGAGAAATCAAGATCCTTCTATCCCTATTGGGCAATATCCAAGAAACTCGTTCTGTCCGTGCATTTCAGCTTGCAATGTGGAATTTCCCATCTCCTGTTCCTGCACATACTCTGTGTCCTCCCGAAATCTGCTCCGGAGGGTTAGAGGACCCCCAGAACAGATGTAGGGAGCATGGCGGAGAGGCAGGGAGTTCCACCGTGCAAGCAGAAATCCTGGCACTGTTGGAAAGTGTTAGTTGGAATCCACCTATCATTTTCCATTCCACTGAGTTTCTAATAATGATGGTTAAATGATTCCCTTCATTAGTTTGGTAACAGCCAACTCAGTTGTTGTTTTTTAATAAAAAAATTGTGGGCAAGAAGGTTAGAATATGGGCAACTTGTGCACCATCTCTAGTTTGGCAACTGAAGAATTCGTGAAGACTTCTGTGTGAAGATTATTAATTGCATTCAATTAAGTATGCAAATTAAAATGCTACATAAATGCTTAATAATAAAAAAGAAGCATAAAATTATACGCAGCCCTCTGGCTTACGACACAGTTTCAAAGTTCCTCTCAGTGCTGAACATATTGCTCACTCCAGTACAATACAGTCCTGAACATTGTTTTTCGTTTGTCAGGGTCCCTTCTCCCTTCCTTATGATACTTATGCATATGCAGTGTTTGTGATATCACTGCATTGGTAAGTGTTGACAGAAATGATTGCTATTGCAAATAGCAATCGAGATGGGAGATCCAGGCTATGTATGCAATATATATTTGGCTTTCCTTTCCCCAAAGAATCATGGCAAGCGTGGTTTACTCCTTACAGTCCTTGGACTGGTCACGTTGTGCGGATGCCCGATGATCGTCTTCCAAAGCAACTACTCTATTCTGAACTTAGAAATGGAAAGCGTAATGCTGGTGGTCAACAAAAGAGGTTTAAAGACTGTCTCAAGGCAAATCTAAAAAAAAATGTAGTATAACCACTGACAACTGGGAAACACTGGCCTGCGAGCGCTCCAGTTGGAGAACAGCCTTTACCAAAGGTGTCATGGGCTTTAAAGATACTCGATCTCAGGACGCAAAGGAGAAACGTGCTAAGAGGAAGGCACGCTTGGCAAATCCACACCGTGATCAACTCCCGCCTGGAAACCAATGTCCCCACTGTGGAAGGACGTGTGGATCCAGAATTGGCCTGTTAAAACCATGTTTATGGAAGACAATCTTACTTGGATACGAGTGATCACCAAAGAAGAAGACTCCTTACAGAACTCCAATTTGCAGCACCCTTAACAAACTACAGTTCCCAGGATTATTTGGGGGGAGCCATGTGCCTTGCATATATGATCTGTATGGAGCCCCCACCTCTGCTGTCTTGTGGGACACTGAGATCCAGTGCCGAGGGCCTTCTGGTGGTTCCCTCATTGCGAGAAGTGAGGTTACAGGGAACCAGACAGAGGGCCTTCTCGGTAGCAGCACCTGCCCTGTGGAATGCCCTTCCATCAGATGTCAAGGAAATAAGCAGTTATCTTAATTTTAAAAGGACATCTGAAGGCAGCCCTGTTTAGGGAAGCTTTTAATATTTAATGCTGTATTGTTTTAATATTCAATTGGGAGCTGCCCAGAGTGGCTGGGGAGACTCAGCCAGATGGGCGGGGTATAAATAAATAAATTATTATTATTATTATTATTATTATTATTATTATTATCCATTGTCTCCCGAGACAGATGGATGCGAACAATGGAGCCCCAAAGCCAGTGGTTAGGGGAATATCAGAAAGCAGAGGCTGGGGTGAGTGGGTTACTCGGCATTTTTGGTTGGCTATGTGACTGATTTAACCTGGGGGATAAAATGTTGGAATTCACCCAAAGGAAAGGACAAGATCCAAGGGGGTAGATTTTGGTTGAACAATTGGGGAAAGGTATTGATGGGAAAGGTCCAATTGGACAGGCATCTGTTGGAGATGGCCTCTTTCCAGATTTCTGGCACCAAGCAGTGGGTTGGACTAAGTAGGCTACAACTATATGATTCTATGAAATCACATGCATGCTGTTGACAGCTTTGGAAAGGAAGCATAGAATAGAAATATGCTAAATAGATATTTTCTCTGGTGTTAGGTTGCAATCAGCCTATTGTGCAAAGTCTAGGAGCACACAAAGCACATTCTGGGCTGACATAGCCAGATACAGAAGGAATTGCCTGTGATCTCACCCTTCAAAAACACCAAATGTCGTACTGAATGAAAACTGGGATCAGCCCTAGGGCAAAGATGGGGAATCAATCAAATCCCTTCTCACCTTGGAGGCTAGTTATCCTTTCGTTGTGTGCTACATGATCCTGTTATGAGGGTTACATTGGATAGAAAATCCATGATAGACGTGGGTTAGGACAAACACATCATAGCCTTCAGTTTTGTGTATAATAGGAATGGCAAATAATGGAATATGACATGGACATGAACAGTTTGGCAACACTGTGACAAGAAGCCATTGTCCACAGCACGAAGCTGCACATCTGAATTTCACAGCCTCTTTTGGACACCATTCTGCACAATCTGTCTGTTTTAATGCGTGCTGTTATCTTACATTGCGGTCCTTGCTATTAGCATATTCTGGTTGCAATTACGAATCTCTTTAGAAATAAAAAATGTGACTTCAGGACCAGCTAATATGGCATCTCATCATCAGTGGCAATGGCCATGTTGGCTGGGGCTGATGGGAGCTGGAGTTTGACAGCATCTGAAGGGCTACATGTTCCCCACCCCTGCTTTGAAATAGTTTCCACAGTGCATCTGATGTGACTGTTCTGGCAGACCAATCATGTGAGGTGAACGGGGCAGACTTGGTGGGAGGAAATGATATAGGCTCTCTCTAAACCTCAGCAAGGGAAGGATATTAACTTTATTATTGTGAGCAGAGAGCCCTGCATGCACTTCATTGAACTGGTGCCTCCTGATGTAATAGTTCATGTCTACCTCTGTTGCTGCTCGTTATTAAGTTTGGGTCAGAATTGCACATCCTCCCAGTTTTCTTTGATGAAGTTCTTTGTTAAGTACAGGAACTGAGAGAGTTTTGGACACTGGAATGCTTTTAGAGTTTAGAAGTTTAGAGCAGATCGGCAGAGCTGGGAAGGCATCCAAGGGGAGCGGAACCAAGAGAATGGGAAGCTGAGAGGGAAGGAAGTGGATGTAGAGACAATCAGGAGGTTAGACGCAGTCTGGGAGCTACTTTTGAAACAAGCATTTAAATAAGTCAGCACTCCACTCATCAACCTCAACTACTTCCCTTCCAAAACCAACAGCCCACATATCTTCAACTTCATCCTGATTAGAAAGGCACTTTTGCCTGCTCCAATTAAGGTAGTTTTCTTTGGCAGTGTTTTGGATAGCCACCCATTATGATGTAAATGGCTTGTTCCACAGAACTTAGGCCTCAAAAAAGGCAGGTTGTGATAATTTGGCGAACATCACAGCTTGAGTCAAGGGACATAGCAACATGGTTTAAAAAGTAAACACAAAACTACTAAATGGGAGGTTTTAAAGTACTGAGTTGAGCCTTTCCTGCATTGAGCTGACCAGCCAAGGAGTGCTTCCAAAATCAGAAATAATTTTAAGTCAAGGGAATTTCACTTATTTCACTTACTCAAATGAATAAGCTATTCTGCTTTCTTATGGGCATTGCAGCTCAATTTTGGAATGAGTCTACCTAAAATGAACTAATTTGGGTTTGATTCAGATTTGGCTTCAAATTAGTTCATTTTAAGTTGCACCCCTTTCTTAACTCCAGTTCTTGCCATGTTTCTGCTGATGAACATGAAAAGACCTGGTCATCTTCCCTTCCACAGCTCTCCCAGAATTCTAAAGTTAGAAGGGACTCCAAGTTCATTTAGTCCAACCCCCTGCAATGCAGGAACCTCAACTAAAGCACCTACTGAGACCCCTAGATCCTTTTCATATCTACTACTGGCAAGTCATCGTATATTCGTGCAGCTGGTTATTCTTGCCAAAGTGTAGAACCTTACATTTATTAGTTTTGGCCCAGTCCTCCAATTTGCTACAGTCATCTTGAATCCCGATTCTGCGGCATTAGCTACACGTCCCAGTTTGGGCTTAGCAAAAACAATCAAAACGTTAACTTGGTGGTCAGTGTGTGGCATCACTCAGTAATTTTTATAAACAGTTCGAATCAGAATTCCATTTGCCTTCTGATTGCTTGGAGAGCTTTATAGGAAGCAAACAGTTTTACTGGCATGTTTGAGTCTATAGTAAACGTCCTGATGTGTCCTAGTCCAGTGAAACCATATCAGATCTGTGATGTGCCCTTCTTCCAGATGGCATGGTTTCCCTCAGGTGGCCATGAACCGACTTTGCAACTGCCTCAAGGAAGCCAGATTGTATTACGGCAAGAAACATGAGGCTCCAGCAGGAGAGCCAGATGGCAAGTTGACACAATTCCTCTTAAGATCTCATGGCTGGTGTTAGGCCTGTGCATATGGCTTGGTATAAGATCCTGATTTGGAGTACAGTAAACATTTGTGCCCATCCTTTGTGAACATAGATCTCAGGCTACCACTGCCCCTTCCTAGTTCTCCTCAGCCGCACCAGCAGGACCCTCCAAGTGTCCCTATTTTCCAGGGACAGTCCCGGATTTACAGAAGCCATCCTGGTTTCTGATTTGATCCCAGAATGTCCCGCTTTCCCTTAGGATGTCTCTATTTTTAACTGGAGAAATGTTGGAGAGTATGCAGTACGACTTGCTTTTGAGTAGATACCGTGGTTCTCCGAAAATAAGCCATACCCCGAAAATAAGCCATAGTGATAGGCAGTTTAATCTTGTAGGTTAAACTGTACCATACTTAATATATATAAAAAAGACACCCCCTGAAAATAAGCCACCGTGTTGTTGTTTTTTAGGAAAAATAAATATAAGACGGTGTCTTATTTTTGGAGAAACACGGTATTATTATTATCTCCACCCTCATCGTTCAACCCGGACACTGAGCACTGAGGGCCTTCTGGTGGTTCCCTCACTGCGAGAATTGAGGTTACAGGGAACCAGGCAGAGGGACTTCTCGGTAGTGGCGCCCACCCTGTGGAACACCCTCCCATCAGATGTCAAGGAAATAAACAACTATCTGACTTTTAGAAGACATCTGAAGGCAGCCCTGTTTAGGGAAGTTTTTATTGTTTGATGTTTTATTGTGTTTTTTAATATTCTGTTGGGAGCTGCCCAGAGTGGCTGGGAAAACCCAGCCCGATGGGTGAGGTATAAATAATAAATTATTATGATTATGATTATATTATTATTAAAGTTACATTTCTATACAGCCCTTCATCTGGGGATCACAGGGCAGGTTACAATATAAAAACAGAAAAATTCATACTATGGTAACAAAACAATACCTTCCCCCTCACCCCCCACCCACAGATTAAAAGGCCATAGATGGTTTAATTAGCCATGCTTTTGCCTAGTGCCTAAAGATATGTAATGAAGCCACCAGGAGAGCCTCCATTGCAAGAGCATTCCACAAGCAGCAGCAACTTCAGAAAAGCTTCGTTCTCATGTTGTCACCCTCCAGACCTCTTGTGGAGGAGGCACACAATGAAGGGCCTCAGATGGTGACTGCAGGGTCTAGATCATGTATAGGCTTGCACTGTTAAGCACCATTGATTCCAATGAGAAATGTTTAAGCAAATGCTTAGCATTTCTCTTGACATAGAATCGTTCAGTTGTAGCATTGAAGAGGACTCCAAGGGTCATCTTCTACAACCCCCTTAAGTGCAGAAACCTGGAATAAAAACAGTGCTTATCTTTCACTGGATCTTGCTTATTGTTTTCAGAACTGGAAAATGACACCCCCCCCTCCAAAAAAGGGGTATTATTTTTAATACAAATACAGAAGCGACCAATAAAACCACTTTAAAGCAAACATTATAGATGGCTTGCACTAAAAAATTCTCCAAATAAACAACTGTATTGAGGTTTGGTGCTATAATTCTGAAAGCTCTCCAGAGAAGTCTGAAATAGACAAAAAGGAGGAGGAGATCCCTTCTGACAGCTCACACAATCCTGCAATATACAATATTTTTTGTAAGCTCACATTAACGTAAAATTGAGCACAATTCCTTCCATGATAAGAGTCCATTTAATAGCTGAATTACAATTGAACATAAGTACATTTTTTAAAAAACAACCTGGCCTTTCCTTTGTTATTGACTTTGCTTTCCTCCGTGGTCCAGGAAAAAACACGAGAAAGCGAAAGAGAAGCTTTACAGAATGAATCTCAGCAACAGCAATGCAACACAAACAAAAAGGCAGTATTTCAAAACGGATTCTGCTATGTCTTTCAATGGATATGATAAAATGGCGAGAGATAGGGAAGAAGTAAAAATGCAGAGACTTTTGTTCTATGCCCATTCCCCCCTGCACACTTTTTACACCTGTCTAGTGCTCAGTTACATTCTGGGTAGTGAATGCAACGTGAATGTATATTTGGCTTGCATCACTACATGTGGGTGGATTTCTCTTTTAACTTTTGGGCCTGTGTTGAAGACTTTAGGATTTCTTATTGGCTAGCAATCTCTCCAGGGCCTTTTGCAAATGTTGTTACTTTGATTGTCTTTAACTGGAAATCTAAACTTTAGCTACCACTGCTTCTCTAAATAAGGTTCTTTGCATTCCATGTTAAGCAACTGACACACACACACACACACACACACACACACACACACACACACACACAAACACCATGTGACGATACTGCTGTTTTTATTGTGAATTAGACCTGGTTTAGGCCATAGCTCAGTAACTGAGCACATGTAGAAAGTTCAAGGTTTAGTTCAGGGTGGCTAACCTGTGGCCATCCAGATGTTCTTGGAGTCCAACTCCCATCACCCCTGACCACTGCTTCTGCTAGCTGGGGCTGATGAGGCTCAGAGTCCAAAAACATCTGGACTAGTTTAGCCCCTGACATTTCTGACTGCAAAAGAATCAAGGTTTGGAAACATTTCTGACTTTGGAGAGCCAATGCCAGTCAAGAGTAGGAAGCAATCAGTGGACCAGAAGTCATCTTTTTCACTCACATCATTGACAGGGAGCATTCTGGTATCATTTGAAGCTTTCCTTCTGGCTTTCACGATGGGTGCAGAGCAGGAATGGGGTAACTGTTGTCCTCCCATAATCCCTGATCATGGTGGGAACTGGAGGTCATCAACCTTTGGAGGGCCACAGTTATTATTACTATTATTGCTTATTATTATTATTATTATTATTATTATTATTATTATTATTATTATTTATACCCCGCCCATCTGGCTGGGTTTTCCCCGCCACTGGGCAGCTTCCAACAAATACCAAAATACATTAAAATATCACAAATTAAAAACTTCCCTAAACAGGGCTGCCTTTAGGTGTTTTCTAAATGTCAGGTAGTTGTTTATCTCCTTGACCTCTGATGGAAGGGCGTTCCACAGGGCGGGCACCACTACCGAGAAGGCCCTCTGCCTGGTTCCCTGTAGCTTTGCTTCTTGCAATGAGGGAACTGCCAGAAGGCCCTCAGCGCTGGATCTCAGTGTCCGGGCTGAACAATGGGGGTGGAGATGCTCCTTCAAGTATACTGGACCGAGGCCATTTAGGGCTTTAAAGGTCAGCACCAACACTTTGAATTGTGCTCGGAAACGAACTGGGAGCCAATGGAGATCTTTCAAGACCGGTGCTATGTGGTCTCGGCGGCTGCTCCCAGTCACCAGTCTAGCTGCCGCATTCTGGATTAATTGCAGTTTCCGGGTCACCTTCAAAGGTAGCCCCACGTAGAGCGCATTGCAGTAGTCCAAGCGGGAGATAACTAGAGCATGCACCACTCTGGTGAGACAGTTTGTGGGCAGGTAGGGTCTCAGCCTGCGTACCAGATGGAGCTGGTAGACAGCCGCCCTGTCATCTTTGCCATCTCTGGCAAAGAGAGTAGACCCAGGCAGTTTCCTGTTTTCTCTGTACTTTACTGGCACTTCCAGAAGTGCATGCAGCTGTTGTGACTTGAGCAAAGGGAGTTGTCATTAAGGAGAGGCTAAGAATTGCCTTAAAGGTCCTTTCACTTTGTACCATAGAGCCTCGATCCAGTCAACCCAAGTTACAGCATGAAGCAAATGACAGAGGACATGTAAAAGTACTGCATTTCCCCCAGAGCATTAGGTTAATGGGCAACAGGAGTGCGAGCTCCACATTGGTGTATCACAATGATATATGAAGGCAATGCATTTGGGGAGCGTGAAGTGCACTGCGGACGGCTTTGGGGAGGGGTGGAGTCCATTGGGGGATTGAGAGTGCCTCTTTTTTTTCCTGCTTGCTGTGGCTTTTCCGCTGTATTTTTATTGTGGATTTTATTGATGGTTTTTTGTTTTTGTTTGTATTTGGTTTGGTTTCTATATTGCTAATTCTTGGTTAAAATGTTTATGTATTTTGCTGCCTTGGGGTCTTTCCGTGAAGGACAGACTATAAATGGTTATAATACATCAATAATGTCTTCCATTGATCCACTCCACAATCCGGGGCCATTCGTGTACCTTTAGAGAAGGAAAGATTTGTTTATAATCAGCAGTGCTCTATGATATATCTGTACCTTCAGACAGCAAGTTTGAGACTGAGTCTTTGGCTGCTCCCCCAGCATTAAAAACAAGGCAAAAACTTCCTGGGTGTTCAAACTAGTATGCCAGGCAGAAGGCTAGGCTGGCGTTGTGAACTGTTAGCCGGCTGTCCAACCTGCTCTTTAGTTTTTGGACTTTGCTTGGCTGTCGGTGATGCTTATGCTATGCTCCTGTCACCAAGGTGAAGCCTACAATCAAACTTTGCAAACAAAATTAAGGGTCTAAAGCATCTTCAGTCTAGGAGGCAATCTGAGCTGATACTGGTCTAGAAACACAGTTGGCAGAGGGAGCACTTGTTCTTAAAAGCACTACTGGGCTTTGTTGAGTGACCTGACATCAGAACTTTTTTTTCTTCCCCTTGTCAAATTGCTAACAGGTTTAACTGTTGGTCCAACAGCAGTCTTCTTTTCCTACAATCTTCTTAAGCTAGCAAAGCCACAATGCGCTCATTTAAAAAACTTCTGTGCACAAAAAAATATGTTCATATCCTCCCTTCCCGGTTTGGTTGGAATTGGGCTGGGCAGTTTCCACCCTAATCCAAAAGAGCTTGGTTAATTCTGAGCCTGATCCCGATCCAGTTATGCTTTTGGTCCATTGGGACCATTTCACCACCTTCTGCTCCATGAACCTCCCAACCCTGTGGAGCCATTGATAGCTTTGAGGAACAAGAGGTCTCTGTCTCCCTGTTTGCTATCTTTCTCTCTCCTTTCTTCCTTGCTCTCCCTCTTCCTTGTTCTTGAGACACTACTACAGCAGTGTTACAGGCATAAGGCAGGGATGGCCAAACTTGGCCCTCCAGCTGTTTTGGGACTACAACTCCCATCATCCCTAGCTAACAGGACCAGTGGTCAGGGATGATGGGAATGGTAGTCCCAAAACAGCTGGAGGGCCAAGTTTGGCCATCACTGGCGTAAGGAATACTGAGAGATGCACTTTTCTCAGGGACCTAGGGAAATTCCATTTCCCACTGTCCATGGTACCTATGACACTGTTATAGCAGCATCCTAATCAACCTAGAAGGAGGGTGGGGAGATGATCTCCCACTTTCTTTAGTCATTACAGCAGCAGCGGTGGCCACGTGAGGGGAGGGGGTGGTTGAGAGGTTCTTCTTTTCTGCATTAGATTTCAGTCCAAACCAGACAAGAGAGATGGGGGAATTTTCCTGACTTAGGGTGCCAATGTGCTTACAAGCACACCAAACTCATATTTCAAAACTGGGTCATTATGAAATTGGGTAACATCACTAACTAATGTTCACATTCTACAAACATACCATTAATCTAACCAAGTTAATGTAGACCGCTAGCTTTATGGGGCACCTGGTTTGTTGAGCAAATCTATTTCTTTTACAGAGATCATTTAGGTAAAACATATCCTTCTTCCTTGGTCAGTAGACTGTAGCATTTTATCATTTTGAAAACTTTTGTTTCCTTCATGGGTTATTACTTCATCTGAAATGCATTTAACATCTTTTAGTTCAGGACTTCAAAAATCAAAGGCTTTCCGTATCTGATTATGCTGTTCCTCATAATTCATTTTCCCCCTTTCCGATTTAGTAGTATTGTAGATTTGGAAATTCAATTTCAGTCCTTTCATCCAGTTTTTCATCTGATTAATAAGAGGACCATGATCAGGACTTTCCCCCTTCATACAAACTATGAACTTCCTGAAAGTACTGTAATAAATAGGTTTTAAATGTTATGTTATAAATGATGGATAGCATGCACCTGACAGATTCAAGGCTGATCAAAATGTTAGATGCCCTGCTGAAGATCAACAAAAACACTTCCATGGGCTGGTGGGTCTGCATCCACATGGCCCACTTCCACATCAGGACAAAAGAGGACATATATTTACATAAAAGTTGCATGTGGTATTTTATGGATGGTATCCAATGATGTCAGCCTGCTCACACAACATACACCAGGTTCCCATTTCTCTTTGCTCTCCTACATTCTCCTGTGTTCCCCCAAAATCTGCTCCAGAGGGTTGCTCAACCATCTGCAGAAGGTTTGGAGGCCACACAGTGAGGCTGAAGGGTTTGATGAAAGGAAAGAGAAAGCTTGTTGTGCAAGCATGTACCTGCTCTCACCAACTCATACCACACTCTATATGTATAGATGCTAATTTAGAAATATCTACTATAATGCAGAGAAATGCAATGCACCTCGTTCAAACGGGGAAGACAGTAACAAGGTGACTTGTGTGCCTGCTTAGTCATCTGTCCAAGTACTAACTGCTGATGGGTTCAAGGCGCCTGAATATGTATTTTTAGGCTTGGACTGAAAGAGACCTTGAAACAGAGGGCTGTCCTCTGAGATCCCATCAAACAGCTAGGACATTTAGAATCATAGAGTTGGAAGAGACCACAAGGGCCATCCTGTCCAACCCCCTGCCAAGCAGGAAACACCACCAAAGCATTCCTGGCAGATGGCTGTCAAGCCTCGCTTAAAGACCTCCAAAGAAGGAGACTCCATCGCACTCCTTGGCAGCAAGTTCCACTGCCGAACAGCTCTTACTGTCAGGAAGATCTTCCTAATGTTTAGGTGGAATCTTCTTTCTTGTAGCTTGAATCCATTGCTCCATGTCTGCTTCTCTGGAGCAGCAGAAAACAACCTTTCACCCTCTTCTATATAACATCCTTTTATATATTTGAACATGGTTATCATATCACCCCTTAACCTTCTCTTCTCCAGGCTAAACATACCCAGCTCCATAAGCCATTCCTCATAAGGCATCGTTTCCAGGCCTTTGACCATTTTGGTTGCCCTCCTCTGGACACGTTCCAGCTTGTCAATATTGTTCTTGAACTGTGATGCCCAGAACTGGACACAGAATTCCAGGTGAGGTCTGACCAGAGCGGAATACAGTGGTACTATTACTTCCCTTGATCTAGATGCTATATTCCTATTGATGCAGCCCAGAATTGCATTGGCTTTTTTTAGCTGCTGCATCACACTGTTGACTCATGTCAAGTTTGTGGTCTACCAAGACTCCTAGAACCTTTTCACATTTGGCCACCTTAATGGAGTTTGGACTTGTAAAAACTGGTCTTGTGTTCCAGTTATGTGGGTAACCTCCACACCAATGCTGGATGCTACCAGGATTGTGTAACTTTTCAAAATGCCCTAAGGTCTCCATCAGTAGTAAACCACATTTTAGAGTTCCTTTCCAGTGGCAGACTAATCTTGGAATATTAGAAGCTGCCTTACACGTTGGTTCATTGAGCACATTGACCAGCAGCTGCTCTCCAGGGTTTCAGAAAGGGAGCCTTTCCAAGCCCAACCTGCAGATATTGGAGATTGAACCTGGACCAAAGCATGCACTCTACCACTGAGCTATGATCCTTCCAAAAACATGTATTCAATTTTCTTACATTTTCTAACCCATCTTTCTTTTACCACGGAATCCAAGGCAGCATACATGTGGTTCTCAGTTGGTCTCCCCTCCAGACGCTGAACAAACCCAGACCTGCTTAGCTTCAGCAAGGTAGTGGGATGCATGCCTTGAGACCAACCCCTGTGATCTTGATGAAGGACATGCAAGGTCCATGACTGTAAGAGGGAAAAGTGGAAGAGGCAGGAGGTAAGTGCCTCACTCTGCTTTGCCCCTTCCAATTGTTCTTCCTTTTGGCAAATGGTGATGCAATGCATTTCCTCCCCACCTCCCCATAACCATCCCAACAGATACCCCCACCCCATACTCAAAGCATCAATCATTTATTAGCCTGTCACATGGGAGACTGGTCAGGTAACCTTTGAGAGGTCTTCCAAGCCTACAGTTCAATTGCTACAGAAAACAACAGTTGTAGGTGTTTCCCTGGATTTTTTTTAATAAAAAAAAACCAATAATAAAACAAATGGTTTAGCAGCTTTACATTTTTCTTGATTTGTTCTCTCTGTGTCAAATAAACTGAATTGCTTAATGCATATAAATATTTTCAAAATGATAATCTTGCAACAGACCTCATGCTCTGCGGCCTTAGTCTGTACTTTGTACTCATTTAATTGAGTTTCCATTTGCATGGGAAAATAATCTCTCTTTTTCTCATGTTATGTTATTGATCTCTTTCTTTCAGGTAGTTATCTGCAGAGGTGCTCACAAATACATTCATAGTTTAATATTGTCACCAGGAGTTGATTTCCTATACCCTATTGACCATAAACCATGACAAATTTAGGATCTATCCCTTTTTTCTCCTTAAAAGTTCAGTGAAAACTAAGGAAATCATTTTTTTTTACCTGTTCTTACCATATTGGGTACTTTTTCTTTGTTTACTGGTGCACCATCTATCTAAACTATTTGACCTAAACCTTGATGAAATGGTTTGTTTGCATTCTCTGGTTGAGTGTATTTTCGCTGGGTTATAAATTTGGAGGTGACATAATAAACTAAGGAATTTATACATAGTGGCAAATTCATATGAGTAGGCATGCTAAGCATACCTTAATCCATTGGATAAAAGGTCACTATGGTCTGTGACCAAGGATTCCCATAATTTCAATGTCTAACCCACCCACCCCCATCATTTATGAGCAGCAAAAATTGAACAAAGTTCA
This sequence comes from Zootoca vivipara, assembly GCF_963506605.1. Taxonomy (NCBI): domain Eukaryota; kingdom Metazoa; phylum Chordata; class Lepidosauria; order Squamata; family Lacertidae; genus Zootoca; species Zootoca vivipara. Next base: position 25,405,097 of record NC_083282.1, read on the forward strand.
TTAGTTTGCTGGGGAGAGGAGAACAAACTTCATTGCCATCCCCTGGAGCATCTCCTGGCAGCCATAAACTTGCAGCTGCTATTTCCCTCCCCCAAAGCCCCTTGGCCTGACAATGCATATAAGGTAGGGGTGGGGAGCCTTTTTAGCCTGAGGGCCACATTCCATTCTGGGCAGCATTCTGGGGGCCATATGCCAGTGGTAGGTGGGGCCAGAGGCAAAAGCAGGTGTAGCAGTGAATTGGAATATCTTTGCACAGTAAACTGAAATTTACACATACTCGGACAACATTATCTGCTTTCAATTGAGGCAAGCAAGAGACATTGTTGATTTTCAAGGACAGATTCCAGCCAAGAAAAATGTCTCACGCTCCAGGTCTGAGGGGGTGTCTGGCCTGTGGAGAGTCTCAAGGGCCAGGCAGAGAGACCTGGAGGGCCACACCTGGATGCTACTCACCACTGCTATAGGATAGCTCTGAGGTGGGTGATGCCAGAGATCAGGGAAATTGAGCTGAGGCACATATGAAACTAAGTGTTCATGCAATACTTCTTTTTGAATGGGTATTTCTTTTTCTGGGAACTTAGGTTCTCAGAGGCCTTATGTGACTGGAGAACTTGCACCAATCATTAGCAATACTCCCAAGAAGAATGAACCAAACAGGACAAACCAAAGTCTTTGACTTTGTACTTTATACTTGTCCCCCTCCCTCCCCACACTGCTCTGATCTTGTGTGAGCAGTTTATATATCTTTATATTGCTGTGTTTTTATCTATGTTGGAAGCTTAATAATAATAATAATAATAATAATAATAATAATAATAAGAAGAAGAAGAAGAAGAAGTCCCTATTTTCAATGGATATATGTTGGAGGGTATGGACGCCTTCATCTGCCCCAGCTGCAGCAAAACATGTCTCTCCTCTGTATCAGTCTCTACAGCCACGGCAGGCCTTGCAACCTCCAAAAAGTTTAACTTCGCCCTCCAAAAGGCACACTCCTCCATTGCCTCCCAAGACAGACAGATGCCAATGACAACAACATGTAGTAGTTCAGTGGTAGAGAATCTGCCTTTCATGCAGAAGGTTCCGGGTTCAATCCCCAGCATCCCTGGGTAGAAATGAAAGAGACCCTGGCCTTAAACCCCCAGAGAGCTGCTGCCATGAGCTGGAAGGACCTATGTTCCGGCTCCATATCAGGCAGCTTCCTATGTTCCATCCTTTTCTTGGCGATATTAGATACAATTTTCCATTTATTGGTGTAGGTCGCCTAGGATGAATGGGCAAAGTCTTCAAGAGGTGCCCCAGCTCAACCCATCACTATCAAACACTCTGCTCCCGAAGCCATTCATTTCAATGTGCTGTGCCTGTCATTAAAATTACCTCCAAGCACCCTTTTGCCAAAATGGTCCTGAAATTCCCGATCATTGCCGCTAATACGTTTCATTTCTCGTCTCCCACAAGCCTCGACTTCTGGTGCTTCCCTCCCCCCTTTCTTAACCTGCTGCACACCGAGAAATGTTGGTATCAATTTGCGAAAACAAATAAGCGAAGTGAATTCTCTCTCCCCCGCCCCCCCTCCCAGCCCCAGCCTTTGATCACTTGTTCTGGCCTTATTAATAAGTACATCAACTTGAAAGCAGTCTCTCTCCCCCCCCCAAAAAAAAACCTTTTCTCTCCATTGTTGGCTAAGTGGCAGCTTCTATTGAGTGATTTAAAAGTTCCCAGTTACAAAAAGGAAATCTCTTTAACTATTTATAATCGTCTTTGTGCAAACTGTGCTCACATGTACAAGCAGGAGGAAAACAGGCACAACAGCCCCTCTCCCACCCCAGACCTTGTTAAAGAGTCACAGTGTGTGTTTTGTTCTCCCCCCCGCCCCGCCCCGTGTAAGGACATCCTCTCTATCAAGGACTGTGAAAGTCTCCTTTTCCCTCCGACTTATGAAATATTTACACGCTAGGCAGTATCAGGAATACCCATTTTCCATCGTGCCGCACCAAGCCCTCTGCCGTCAGCGGGGCTGGTTAATTAAGTGTGACCTAAACCAACTTGACTTGAGCTCGGCATTAAATGCACAAAAACCCATTTGAGCTGACCAGCAGCAGAAGTGGTACTCAGAGAAATTGAAAAGGATTTCTCCCAAATGCTTTCTACTTACTTACAGCACTCAAGTAATGGCTGAAGATTAGCATATGACATGACAGATTACATTAAGCCCTGTCTTTCCCAGCGCTTTATGACAGCGCTATCACATTAGCTTCTTAGCGCCGGCACATCGAGGCATGCAAACGTTTTCAGAGCCCTCTTATTCAAATCTACAAGCTGACATGGCAGCCTTGATATGATTATTAGTCATTTGAGAGACTTTAATTCACGTCATCAGATAACAGGTTTTCTTAAAAGGGTAGAGAAACTGTCTGCTTTTAATGAAGCCCTTAAAAGAGAGAGAGAGAGAGAGAGAGAGAGAGAGAGAAAGAGAGAGAGAAGACCCTCAAAACCTTCTTTGCTCTTTCGACTCCCAGTTTGACTTCATTGACAAGAACCCCCACCCCCAAAAGATTGAACTTAAATTGAATAGCTAAGTAGGCCTCTGGTTTTGGGGGTGGGTTGGGTGGCAGTGAGGGAACAGACTCTTGCAGAAAACTAGGCAAAACTAATATCTCTTCCTTCTCCCCTCTTGCCTCAGCCTATATGCAAGAGTGATGTGAGCTTTCCCTAAGAAAAACAAAAGTCCCATTGGAAAACAGCGCAGACGTTTTGTCGTGAATGCAAGAGGCATTGGAGAGGCTTTAATTTGTGTCTGACTCTGTACTTGCCGCAAGGGGTTAACTGAAGGCGCCTGAGATGAGGCATAACCAATAAATGTTTGGTGTGCCGGTGGAGTTTGCGGTCCTGAGTCGTCTTTCCTTTACGCTGACTCCATGGCAAACACTTCCTCTGTTTTACAGCATCATGAATCTGCACTTTGCTACCCAGAGGAAACCTCCATTACTCAGGGCATAACTCAGTGGAGTTGAGCAAGTTCAAAGAAAGGAGGGCTGAGAGAGAAAGTGCCAAGTGAAGGCTGTTTATCTGCAGGTAAGCAGAGATGATTGCTCAGAAAGCTGATGAAAGACCTGTGTGGAGATCAGAGGGAACCATCCCGAGATACTAGCACTGCTACTATTGTCCTAGGTAAACGTTGATGTCCCTTAGCCAGTTTCCCCCTGGTTTATGGAGATTTGCAATGCCTGAATTGGAACCAATGAATTGGGGATTCTTAATTGCTGCATATTTCCAGGATTTGTGCTGAACACCAAATATGCTCATTCATGCCCCGACCCTGGCCATTCCCTTATACACCCATTGGTGAAACATTTCAAAAAGCAATATTGAGGTAAACAACAAGACTTCTTCTGTAGTGTTTTACCTTTGCTCTTCTAAGTACAGTCATACCTCGGTTTAAGTATGCTTCAGTTTGAGTACTTTCAGTTTAAGTACTCCGCGGACCCGTCTGGAACGGATTAATCCACTTTCCGTTACTTTCAATGGGAAAGTTCGCTTCAGTTTAAGTACGCTTCAGGTTAAGTACGGACTTCAAGAACCAATTACACTCATACTTCGGGTTAAGTACGCTTCAGGATGAGTACTCTGCAGACCCGTCTGGAACAGATTAATCTACTTTCCGTTACTTTCCATGGGAAAGTTCACTTCAGGTTTAGTACACCTCAGTTTAAGTACTCCGCGGACCCGTCTGGAACGGATTAATCCACTTTCCATTACTTTCCATGGGTAAGTTCGCTTCAGGTTAAGTACGCTTCAGGTTAAGTACAGACTTCTGGAACCAATTGTGTACTTAAACCGAGGTACCACTGCATTGATAAAACACCAGCAAAGCAAACTAGATGTTGGTGCACATAGAGACCTATAAGCTCAGCTAACTAGCCAGGCTAGAGGCCTTGTGCCTTATCTTGTGCTACGACCAGCTTTACTCCCAAGGTTGTAAACACATTCCTAAGTGTGTACACTTGAAAGGGAGATGTGCTCTGCTCCAATGTCCTAACCCCCTCAGGTAGAAAGGAATGCAAAAAGATCCCACTCTTTTTCAGGGATCCAGTATCCAGACAATGCAATATGTTCTCGAATCCTGACGATGCCTAGTATTTCTTGATGGATGTTCAAGCTCTTCTCTGCTATCCAGTGAGGTTAGAAACCTATTTGGAAGCAGTATTCCCAGAATTCTGGGACAAGGGATGAAAATCTTTCCAATATGCAAGTCTGTGTAGCTTCCTTAATGCCTCTTCTTCATATCATGCTTCCATACATCAGAATAATACAACCACCACCTACAAGAAACATTAAACTAGGTACCAATCCTCAGCTGGTTCACATCATAATAATTTGTGCTATGTTCTAAGTCTCTGTGGAGTTAGTTTTGCCCATTGAGGGAGCTTGGATGAAATGGTACTTTTCAAGCCAATGGAAGGACCTACATGATTTCCAGTTAGGGACGTAATGGTGTATCGCTTTGAATTCCATGCTTCATTATGGGCAGAGTCCCTGCCTAGACACATGTGAGCCTAAAATCCCCTCAAGCCACAGTGACCTTCCCCTGATGTCAGCTGAGGAGGGCAATACTATTTCCTTTGCACAGCAAGAGTCCACATGCCAGTGTGCCGGTATCTCTCTGCCTCATTAATTCTCGATTTCTTATAAAATCCCCTCTTAAAAATGCATATTCCAGTCTTGCTTATACTTCTTAATTTCTCTTTCTCTCTCTAATTGGATTTATGACTACTTTAATTTATTCATCATTTGTTTTGTGGTTTGTTTGTTTGTTTGCATAATTTTAAAATGTTAGTTTAGCTGATTCTGTATAGTGTTCCTGGAGAAGGTTTGTGTGGAAGGCTCCATGCAAACTCAAGTTGTTCTGCGTTGTATTTCAAACACATTTTCCTAGGCTTTTTTTCCTGAAGCATAAAAAGTTTCTTTGATTATTTTTTTTTATGCTGCTAGCATCAAAATATGAAGTCTTGTTGTTGCTGTTGGTTCTCTGACTTACAAGACTTCTGAATTGGCACTTAACAATAGAGAAGGATTATAAGATGGCATCATCCCCCCCCCATTTGTCACATGCAGCACTGTTTCTGTTCTGCTGCAGTTGGTCTTCCAACATGGTCTAGTCTTCCTCTGCCCACACCCCTAATATTCTTAAGAGGGTCTCTTCTCCAGTCTTCAGAGAGCAGCTGGAAGTGGGGAGGGAGAAAAAGGTCCTCCTTTCCTTCTACTCTGCAGTGCTAATCTGAAATCTTAGGTGCAGTACTGTGCCCAGAGATCAGAAACTGCTTGCGCTAATGAAATTCCCTGTCGCAAAATGTGCCTAGAATAGTTGGAGTTTCGAACACTGCGAGGGACCCTATTGCACTAGCCGAAGTCATTGCATTGGCTTCTACTAGTGGCGTTAGTTAGTTGAATCCGCCCTGTTCACCAGAGAGGTGTGTAACAGCTCAGTTTGTATTAGAATTCACAAAGATCAAACTATTCAAACATCCTTAACTAGAAATATTTGTTTCTGTTTATAAGATTCCTTCCACACCATTCTGAGACTTACACGCCACTCAATATGGCTTAAAATCCCATTTGCAATTAATCAATAACATACAAGAAAAGGGGGAACAGCAGGCAAGATGGAGAAAAACATTATTGAACAAATCCTTATTTAGGTTAACTAAACATTTTCACTAACCGTCTGAATAAAAGAGAGGGGCATTTGAATCTCAACAGGCAAGGTGTCCCATAATCCAGGTACAACTATGGAAACAACCCCTTCCCTGGATCCAGTAAGTGAGGATGAGCAGTGGTAAAGAATGATGGGACTTGTAGTCCAGAAACATCAGGATGGCCCTTGGTTTGGAGAAGGGAGTAGATTTGTAAGGGCAAAACTTAAGATGGCAGGATGAAAACAGAGGAGAGGGAGTTCCTTCACAACTGAGAGGGCTAGCTTGTAATCAGAGGAATTTATTTTGTCAGGGAAATGAATTCCTTTTAGTTCTTTCCATCCCCCAAAATCATATTTTTGTGGGCCTATTTGCATGCAATTTAGCAGACACTCTGGAGGGGTTAGTTTGCCTAAAATTTCATCCGCTTCTGTCAAAAGGAAACAAGCTACAGCTGTGTGTTGTTTTATTTGCCAATAGTGAATGGGAGGTGGGGAAAAGTGGACTTGAAGAGAGCTATAAGGTTTCCTCTTGATCTTATCTTCTGTAGGAGAAGCATACATGTCTCTTTCAGCCATTCCTCGTTGGATTTGGTTTCCTATTCTTTCTCTTAAAAATCCCAGATTTCAGAAATGAAGATGCTATTGAGCAGCTCCCATGCATTTCAACGGAGCTTGTGCAGAAGATCATCCTGGTGGGGATCGTGTCCTGAGCTAACCCATTTAACAACATGCAAGGGTAAAAGCTCTTCTCCGGTGTTGCCCAGGGGACCCCCTGATTGCTATCAAGACTCATGGAATAGGCTCAAGAGTATGTTTCTCGTCATGAGAAACACAAACATTTTGAAAGCCTTTTTCTTTGCAATGCCGAAAAGCCTTCAAACAATGTTAACGTGGCACGATAATCATACTGACAATGGTTTGTAATAGTTTGCCAAAGTTTTTGTGTAACATAAACTAGGAATCCATATTGCTCATGTAACCCTGTGCCAGGATTCTTTTGTCTTTCAAGTGTCAACTCGCATTCTGAACAAAATCACATTGCAGTAAACTTGTGTTAATTGATACATTATGGACTCGGAGTTTTTTCTCCTTGAAAATACACACACACAAAAAAAAAACCTCATTAGCTTTGCGGAGGAAGCCATGCCTCTCCCCTACCTATAAAAAGAATGCAAAAAGACATGTTCTCAATGGATAGGGCATATTTTTTTTAATTGCTGGTTTACTCTTAACTGTCAAAAGGGAAATTGCAACTGCCCCAAGATCTTCATCCAGGTGCTGAAGCCTTGTTGCAAGTCTCATAACAAAATTTTCTAGGGGGGGGGGCAAGGAAATGGGAAGCTGACACCCAGCCAATACACACACCTGCATAACATTCTCATCCACTGAAATTTTCAAAGGGGCTGGGGGGGGCATTGAGAGAGGCTATGTGGAAGGAAGTCCCTTGTATTAAAGTCTACATAATTAGGATTCAGGGACACCAAAATGGTGCCCAACTGTATCCAAACTGAGACAAAAACCTGCTCCTTGACCTCAGGAGCTCTCAGGCAAAAATTGGCCATGCTTTGTCAAAACGTGTCCAAATTCTTAGAGAACAGTCCAAGAATTCTGCCAGTTTCCAAAATAGAAAAAGGACATCTCCTGCCCTCAAGTTTACCACCTGAAAGTCAAGGCGCAAAAGGAAAGGGGGATGGGAGGGAGGAGGAAAAAGGGGATGTTGGAATTATTGTGACCAGCAGCTGGAATGGAAGCATTCAAGGAGAGGAGTTCAAAGTTTCAGATCTCTTAGATGAGCTGATGAAGAGATAAGGCAGTGGCATCACTCCTTGGTGGAATGGCTGCTGGTAGACAACAGCAAAAGTATATATAAAAGAGAAAACACTTTCCAAATATTAAGAGTTCAATAATGTTATAGCACACAGATGCAATAAAAAGGGTAAGTAATGCATTAATGGGAGCACACAATGCTTCTCGTCTCACATTTCCTCAGACCTATTCCAGTTAAGAATACTGTACGTGTGTAATCCTGAAAAGGTTTCTCAATTGCCCCATATTTAAAATGGAAACAAGGGCTTTAGTTTTAATGGAAGACACTGGGCTATTTCCGCTTGGTCCTCCCATTTGTGTTGATAGTGGGGAGGCCACCTGGGTGGGTCTGCTGGGGTTAACAGCTGAAATCTGCTTTGTTTCAGGAAGAAGCTTTTAACCCTAAGGGGTCCTACCACCCATGTTGCTTCAGCACAATGGTGTCAGAAGTGGTGAGAGCATAAGAAGACACCTGCCTGGCACGTGCTTCCATGGGCTCCTCCAGGGAACACCAATTCTTCCACACATTTCTGGAGCACTCAAGGGTTTTCCTCACTCCCCTGTGTCTGGTTTATAATGGTACAATTGGATGAATGACATATCAGCAGAGGCCCTCATAGAAAGAAAGTTAAGACACTTCTAAGGGATTTACCCCGCCTTTTTGATGTTTTTAGCCAATGAGTGAAATCAGAGCTGTGATTGATGAGTGATTTCTTTGGCTACCACCCAATAGGAATCCCTGGGGCTCTAAAGAGCTTCTGGTCTCTACTGCCCTTCTGGTCTCTACTGGTGAGCTTCTGGTCTCTACTGCCCTTTAGTGCTCTATTCTTTTGTGCTTCTCATTCTTTTCGGTCCTTGGGATCTCTGCAGTTTGTCCTTCATTGTGGGCCGCATGCATTCTCAACATTTGATGACCTCTGCATCAAGTGGTCACTTGTTTGCATAGATGAGCCATCACAGATCAACTTATCTTCAACCCATTGTGCAGTTTGTTGGGTAGAATCAGTGTACACATCCAGCTGTGGGAAGAGGGGGGGGAACCTGATGAGAGAAACCAGATGAACTGAACCAGCTTCATCCTTAAGTAAAAAGTCATGATGGGCTGCCTATGCCTTCCCTTTGAGAACCCTCACCTACATACTTGGAGCTAACTTTTGGAAGCCGAGACCCTGGGTTCATTCCCCTGGAGGTCCCAACAATCTAATGCCAGCCTTGATGGAATAAGTCAGGACAATGCCTTTATATAGCTCCCTAGTCACCGGCTGTGGTTTATGGTCATATAAGAGTCCGCTGATTCCCAGGAGTTACTACAGGAGCAAAATGCCATTCCGAGAAGTGTAGCTCACCGGTTAGGCTTCTCTCGTGACAGCAAACTACCGCTCTAATTTTCATTTGTTCTGTCCCAGTCTCCTAACAGATTGCATTTCTCCCCGTCTCCTTCCTTCACTCTCTATCGCCCTGTTATTATTCTTTCCCTTTAAAGCGATTAATACCTTTCAAGAAATGGACTTGTGTGCTGATTCAACTTTTCTGAGTGCTAATAGATGGAGTCCACAGTACGGAGAACCTGCCGCATCCTGATGGACCCTGATGTACAGCTGCAGTTATCTCCCGTTCCCGCCGTTTGTGGGGCCTCATACTTATCACTCCTGGTGCACGGAGGCGCTGTGAGGTGAATGAAATCAATTGTTCAAGGAGTTAAAGAACCTGCAATTTTAGATTAATCCTCCCTGTTAACAATGCTAGTGATGCCAGAAAGTCAACACACAAGGCCTGCTCTCCAGGGGAGGCAGGAATGCATATTCTCTGGCATTTCTCCGGTGAAAATATCCAGTGCTATCTTTTTCCTCGGAAAAGAGGTGCTGGAACTTCCCTTATTCTCTTAGAATCGCAACAGCGCCAACCTGCGATGTGCCGGAACTGAGTTCCAGTGAGTTCCACCAGAAGCAAAGCCCCGAGGGCATCCTATTCCATACCCAGATGAGTGGCCTGGCCTTTGAAACCCCTTCAACACTGGTGACAGGATAGCGTCCTCTCGTGCATCTGTAGGCGACTAGCAGAGGAGCCAGCTTCTCCAGTGTGGTGTAGTGGTTAAGAGTTGTAGACTCGTAATCTGGGGAACCGGGTTCACGTCCCCGCTCCTCCACATGCAGCTGCTGGGTGACCTTGGGCTAGTCACACTTCTTTGAAGTCTCTCAGCCCCACTCACCTCACAGAGTGTTTGTTGTGGGGGAGGAAGGTAAAGGAGAATGTTAGCCACTTTGAGACTCCTTCGGGTAGTGATAAAGCGGGATATCAAATCCAAACTCCTCCTCCTCCTCCCCCTCCTCCCCCTCCTCCCCCTCCTCCTCCTCCTCCTCCTCTTCTTCTTCTTCTTCCAGATGATTGAGAGGTCCTAGGCACAGCACCGTGTGATGTCCTGACATTGTGTAAGGGGCCCTCTGAACATTGAGGAGGCCTAGTCCCTTCAAAAAAAGATTTGGGGGGGGGCACAGTGCCTCGTCCTCCAGGAGCTGGCACCCTTGGCAACAAGTGAGTTTAGGGAGTGTTGTGACAGGTCTGCTGTGGTACACATAGCTTTCATCTCCAAAAGTGTGGCATGGCCAGAAGCGGGTCTTTTAGAGATGGCCAGTGTGGGGTGAATACTCAATGTTTTGGGACAATAACTCCCATCAGCCCCAGCTAGTATGGCTAAAAACATTTAGTCCAAAAACATATGGAGGGTCTCACATTGGCTACCCTGCTATACCTGGTGAAATCTGGCAATGGCAGGCAGGAAGAAGGGGTCAGTCCCCTCTCAGCAGTTCAGATATTAGCAGCAATGCATTTGGACCAGACCTATTTGTGAGAAAGAAGCAGCTGCACTTATTTTCTTATTGTCCCACATTATGCATTTAAAAGTCTCTCAATAAGATCTTTGTGTAGGTGGAGGAGGAGGGGGGAAGCAGGATTTTAGATCGTATCTGTCAATGAAATCTACCCAATATGCACCAGCTATCATTCTTTGTCGCCAAATGTACATATGCAATTACCTTTTAGAGATTTTTGTCGTCTATTAACATGCCGATTGTCAATTTTTAAAATCTTTTTTTTTTAGGTTGTGCAAAAATAATGTTTATGTAAATGGAGAAAAACTCTAATCGTACACATAACATTAACCCAGACATTTATGCTGCTATTACAATACATCTGAGATGTGTTAAATTTCCATTTTTGTATATACTTGGGGAAGTGCTTTTGCACTCACACTCCTTACAGATCCACAAATACAATAATCTGCGATAAATACAATCTGAGCTCTCTTTCTGTTGTTGCGAGGAAATGTTTAATAGTGCTCAATATGCCTACAGCTGCTTCTAAGCAAGTTTATAAAGAGGCAAAGTGGTGTAGCATCTTTTCTTTTCTTTCTTCTCCTAACATGGGCTCAACCTCTTGGGCTGATAACTTTTTTTGTACATTTTTTTTGGGGGGGTGGGAATTTAATACATATACATAAATGTGAGGGTTGACCTTTTCTTTTCTGAATGAGGCTCTTTCTGCTGCGGACAAGAATTACTTCATGCAGTCTGGGCGTCTGTCTGGTATATTGCTTCGATAATATGGTGACAAAGAACAGTCTCAGGCTCCACTTGTTTCTCATTTTCCTCAGACTCCTCCATCTTTGTGACAGAAGCGGCTTGACTGAAACTTCGTGAAAGGTACTGTTTGGAAATATACACATTAAAAAGGTGCAAACTGACAAGAAAGAGACAACAACTTCTCAGACCCTCCAAGCATCCCTGTTTTCCAGGGACAGTCCCGGATTTTCAGAAGCCATCACAGTTTCTGATTTCTTCCGGAAATGACCTGCTTTTCCTTAGGACATCCCTATTTTCATCAGAGAAATGTTGGTGGGTATGGAGTTCTGTGACCCCCCAGAGCCAAGGAGATTTTTTAAATGTTTAATGTTTTATTATGGTTTTTATATATGTTGCAAGCCTCCCGGAGTGGCTTAGGCAACCCAGTCAGATCCATGGGGTACAAATAATAAAACAGTAATATATAGAGAGAGAGAGAGAAGGAGAGAGAGGGAGATATTTTACTTTCTTGGGTTCCATGATCACTGCAGATAGTGACAGCAGTCACAAAATTAAAAGACGCCTGCTTCTTGGGAGAAAAGCAATGGCAAACCTAAACAGCATCTTAAAAAGCAGAGACATCACCTTGCCAACAAAGGTCCGTATAGTTAAAGCTATGGTTTTCCCAGTAGTGATGTATGGAAGTGAGAGCTGGACCATGAAGAAGGCTGATCGCCAAAGAATTGATGCTTTTGAATTATGGTGCTGGAGGAGACTCTTGAGAGTCCCATGGACTGCAAGAAGATCAAACCTACCCATTCTGAAGGAAATCAGCCCTGAGTGCTCACTGGAAGGACAGATCGTGAAGCTGAGGCTCCAATACTTCAGCCACCTCATGAGAAGAGAAGACTCCCTGGAAAAGACCCCGATGTTGGGAAAAATTGAGGGCATAAGGAGAAGGGGATGACAGAGGACGAGATGGTTGGACAGTGTTCTCGAAGCCACCAACATGAGTCTGACCAAACTGCAGGAGGCAGTGGAAGACAGGAGTGTCTGGCGTGCTATGGTCCATGGGGTCATGAAGAGTCAGACACGACTAAACGACTAAACAACAACAACAACAAAACACACACACACACACACACACACGACGTCCCTATTTTCATTGGAGAAATGTTGGAGTATGAGAACATAATAAGAGCCTGCTGGATCAGACCCATGTAGTTAACCATCCCATTCTCACGGCAGTCAGATGCCTGTGGGAAACTGTCAATCAGGACTTGAGCACAAGAGCACTGGGCCCTCCTGTTGTTTCCAGCAACTGGTATTCAGAAAGGTACTGCCTCTGATGGTCGGCTGCCGAGATAAATCTGCTCCTCCATGATAATATGACAGCAACAATCGCAGATGACAGTGCCTCTCAAAGTGAACCATTCGCAGTGGGAACAGTTGTTTTATCACCCCAACTCTATTATTTTCGTTGCCATGATCCTACACATTGTCGAAGGACAACTCCCCAATGGGGTAGAAATCATATATCAAACAAAAGGAAAACTCTTTAACTTGAGTAGGCTGAAAGCAAATAATAATAACTTCCATCATAGAGCTTCAATATGCTGATGACAACATAGTGTGTGTACACTCAGAGGATGATCTCCAAACCATCCTGAATATGTTCGCTCAACATTCAAAAAACCAAAGTGCTGCACCAACAAGCACAAAACAACCCCGCTGCAGTGCCACAAATCCAACTCAATAGTATATAGTTGGGAAGTGTTGATCACTTCTCCTACCTGGCCAGTTACCTTTCCACAAGGGCTGACATGGATGCTGAAATCCGGCATTGCCTGAGCTCGGCAAGTGCAGCTTTCTCCCAACTGAAGGGCAGAGTGTTTGGGGACCAGGACAATTGCAGGGCACCAAAATGCTTGTTTACAAAGCTATTGTACTAACAACTTTACTGTACGTCTGTGAAACATGGACTACTTTATAAATACCATCTCCAACTCCTCAAAAGATTCCATCAATGGTGTCTCTGGAAATTTTTACATATCACTTGGGAAGACAGGCGAACTAATGCCAATGTACTGGAAGAAGCAAAGATCACCCGTGTCGAAGAAATGATTCTTCAACATCAACTTCGTTGAACTGGTCATGTTGTGTGGATGCCTGATTATCATCTTCCAAAAACAACTACTCTATTCTGAACTTAAAAATGGTAAGCATAATGCTGGCGGTCAACAAAAGATGTTCAAAGACTCTCTCAAGGCAAATCTAAAAAAATGTAGTATAAACACTGACAACTGGGAAACACTGGCCTGCGAGCACTCCAGTTGGAGAACAGCCTTTATCAAAGGTGTCATGGACTTTGAAGGCGCTTGAACTCAGGACGAAAGAGAGAAGTGTGCTAAGAGGAAGGCACATTTGGCAAATCCTCACCATGATCAACTCTTGCCCGGAAACCTATGTCCCCACTGTGGAAGGACATGTGGATCCAGAATTGGCCTCCACAGATTCACTGTTAAAACCGTGTTCATAGAAGCCAGTCAAGGAGGAGGAGGAGGAGGAGGAGGAGGAGGAGGAGGAGGAGGAGGAGGAGGAGGAGGAGAAGGCCCCTGACTGTGGAAGCAGACCATAGCCATCACTGGTAGCTTTCTCCTCCATGAATTTGTCCAAATCTGTGGGGCACCAAGCTGATGATTCTAACCTTAGCTGCTTTACAGGGGTGCTTGTTTTCTTATCCTTCTCTCTAAAAAATACACCTTTTCTGTTTCCGCTTGACAATGCTGCTTCTAAGCCCAGGTAATAAAACCTTTTGTTTACTGTTATGTGGGTGCTTCCTATTTTCAAAACGTATTTATGATTTATTCCTATTTTCCCAGCTGGCATAAAAGCCCTAAGACATACTTGACTCCCATAGGGGACAACGACTTGCAGTTCCCTCCCCCCCCCCTCTAGCTGACACTGGGTATATTTGTAATTATTGTTTTTCATAAAATGAAGTCATTTATGCTTTAGAGTTTCATAAACATAACAAGCTGTACAATTTTATGTGTTAAATTATTATGCACAATACATTTCATGTTCAAGAAGTCATAAAGTTAAGTAGGAGTTTGATAAGTATTGCATATATTTCACACCCCCACCCCCACACACTTCTGCTTATCCCTCCCTCCAACAACAGAAAAACACATTTTCCCAGCAATATTTTCAAACATTTTAGCCTTTCCATAAATCCCCATCAACGGGAGTAAAGTCTATGTGTGGCACAAGCACACAACACAGATCTATACAGCACAGTGTTTGTAGATACGCAACACTGCATAATTGCGTCAGATACGAGATTCCATTGTTGTCTCCACTGCCATGGGAGTCTTCAGAACAGCGCTAGTGAATGGCAGCCATTCACTTACATAGGAGGAAATTAGTCTTTCTGACTGCTGTATAGTTATTTTATCAAACATTCGCAAATGGGGGACATTAACATTTCAAAGGAGTCAACATGGATCTGCTCCCATCCCAGTGCCAAAGTGGACAGGCAAATCTATCAATTCTAGTTTCTAATTTCCCCAGTCTTCTGTTCACTTTCTCCACATTTTCACATCAGTTTGAAATTATTTTTAATGTCCAAATGAAAATTCATCAATTTTAGAGCAAATTTCTCTGAATATACACATTTGGGTTTGCAATTTTGCTTAACACACACATTTTCACAAAGGAATTTTCCATAACAGAATGTGTTACTACTGTGTGTTATTTTCACTAAATGGATGCATTTTTTTTTTGCACAATTTATCCTAGTGTTGCATTTTTGTACTTGGCTAGAGGCTAGCACTACAAAATTTCAAAGCGCAGCTGTGTTTCGATTCATGTATTGTTTCTGAAAGTGAAAATTTGGTAGGTTCGATGTTAAATGCAGACAGAATAAAGCTTATTCCCCACCACTCGTTTTTATATTACAGTTTACTAGTTCCATAGTACTCAGTGAGAGCCAAAGAGAATGGAGTCTTTCTATATCTGCACAGGGGTCCAGAACTATCGTGGGCACTAAAAAATGATCATTTCACAGAAATTAGTGATGCTCAGAACCCCCACCCAACAATGGGTAACCAAACTAAGCCCCCCAAATAAATAAAACACAGACAAAAAGGGAGCCACCCCAAAACTGATGGGCATCCCTCCCTGCAAACAACAACAAAAGCACTCCAAACCCTTCAATTTTTTTAAAAAACTAGAGGAGGCAGGGGGTACCAATATTCCCTTGGATGCCACACTTGGAACCCCAGATCTACATAGTTCTGCCTTGGTGTTGGTCACACCAGAGCGTGACAAAGAGATGGAAGGGTTTGAAACAGGCACTATTTGGACCATGAATGATTTCTCACATTGTTTTCTAAGATCAGAAAGAACGAATTGGAACAAATGAGGGAAATTGCCGCAAGATGCATCATACTTCCCTCCGGACAGCTCCAGTAAAGGTCGGGGGAACTTGGCTCTTTTGAAAGGAGACTGTCGCCACATTTTGCAGGTAAGATGCTGCCATCTCCCAAAAAGAAAAGAGGTGCTCTGACCTTGTGGTGTGCTGACAGTACCCAAAATAGCTGCTGATCCAGGTGGTCCTGGAGGATGAAAGCTGACTTCCAGTCCAAAGGACATGCTGTGTGCCTGGTGCAGAGGCTGGTTAGAGGACGCAATCAATCAGCTTAGCTGGTAATAGTGGATTCCTGCTGAGATAAAATATATATATATGGGGGAATCAGATAAAAGCATATTTTAAAACTGCTGTGTTTGAGACAGCATAGTTAGGCCTCAGATTTTTAAAACCACAGTGGCTGCAAAGGGAGGTGGCCCCCACTTTTTTGCTTCGAAAGAGGGCTGCCCTTTTAAGCAGGGGAAGGTGGGTGACATTTCTGGCATGCGTAGTCTGACCTGAGAAGTTTGCATTGGCACCCTCTGGGTTGTAACTGGACTCTGCATAAACAAAGCACTTCAGTTTCCAAGGCTGCCATACCTTGAAGTTCATAAACATCAACATTCATCACCCTCCCTGCGCACACCCAAATGAAAAGAATCTGTATATGCGGGCATGCTTATGAGTGGGTGTGCGTGTGTGATCACCAGCACAATCTTGAAAAGCAAAAATGAAAAGTGCTCTCCTCCTTGCAAACATGATTAAGCACCACACAGCACATAAATCCAGGTAATGGAAAATGTTCAGCAACAACAAATCTTAATGAACTGGGAATGTTTACTCCAGACCCAGCCAGCCCTCCTAAGGAATGATACCCACTTTGGAGCAAACTTGGTGATGCTTGCAGAGAGCCAGGTGGGGCCCTAGCCAGGATGGTGGCAATGGAATGTCTGGGAGAGGCACTGGAGCCGCTGAAGAATATTCCTTTCCAAGTCCCTTCTCTGAATGTTGAGGTTTCCAACAAAGAAACCACCATACCCTAGTTCAAAGCAGTTCAAAGTAGCGCAGGAAGCTGTCTTTGGCAGAGTTGGCCCATTGGTCTATCTATCTCAGCATGTCGGTCTATCTCAGTATGGTCTACAATGACTCTCAGTGGCTCTCCAGAATTTCAGGCAGGGTTCTCTCCCAGCCCTACCTGGAAATGCCTGGGATTGAACCTGAGACCTTCTGAAGGTCTATCACTGAGCTACAGCCCTTTCACAAGACCTTTCCATGGGGTTCTTTTACCAATGACTGGCTGTTTGTGAAGACCCTTGCTCCTTCTCGAAATAGCAGAATGCTAATGTTTTTTAATAAAAAAACCTAAGATCATGGCCACTGGTCCCATCACCTCCTTGCAAATAGAAGGGGAAGCAATGGAAGCAGTGAGAGATTTTACTTTCTTGGGCTCCATGATCACTGCAGATGGTGACAGCAGTCATGTAATTAAAAGACGCCTGCTTCTTAGGAGAAAAGCAATGACAAACCTAAACAACGGAGACATCACCTTGCCGACAAAGGTCCGTATAGTTAAAGCTATGGTTTTCCCAGAAGTGATGTATGGAAGTGAGAGCTGGACCATAAAGAAGGCTGATCGCCAAAGAATTGATGCTTTTGAATTATGGTGCTGGAGGAGACTCTTGAGAGTCCCATGGACTGCAAGAAGATAAAACCTAGCCATTCTTAACGAAATCAGCCCTGAGTGCTCACTGGAAGGACAGATCCTGAAGTTGAGGCTCCAATACTTTGGCCACCTCATGAGAAGAGAAGGCACCCTGGAAAAGACCCTGATGTTGGGAAAGATTGAGGGCACAAGGAGAAGGGGATGACAGAGAACGAGATGGTTGGACAGTGTTCTTGAAGCTACCAACATGAGTCTGACCAAACTGCGGGAGGCAGTGGAAGACAGGAGTGCCTGGCGTGCTATGGTCCATGGGGTCACGAAGAGTCGGACACGACTAAACGACTAAACAACAACAACAAATGTTTTTGAAAGGGCATCTATGTGCTCCACCTCAGCTGGTATGGGGACCTGCACACACTGAAGTAAACAGAACATAGGAACATAGGAGTCTCAAATCAGACTGATTGAACAACCCATTTAAATCTATCTACATATTTCTCATGTTATAGTAATCCAATGTTGATGTTTTCCCTCCAAAACCAGAGACAGCCAACAAGGTGTTCTCCTTGTTAGGCGTTGGCCATGCCGGCTGAGACTGATGACAGCTTCAGTCCAACGGCATCTAGAGACCATCACATTGGCTATTCCTGTGCTAAACCATATTACTTTGATTTATTCATTTATAAAAGTATTTAGATACTGCTCTTTCCAATAAATAAACAGGGCACTGTACATTTTTAAAGCATCGGAAGAAATCCAGAACAATGATTTTGCAGGTGACCGCCTTGTGTTTCATTTTGAATGCAGATAAGAGGTGGTTCTACCAAGTAATCATTTATCATCTCAGTAGTGTTTTTATAATGTCACCTTTGATAGCAAAGGCAGTGGAGTCTCGAACATGGTGGGGAGGCGGGGGGGGGGAATTCAGCTGCTTTCTGGTTAGCGGTGTTGAACAGGATGAATAGAAAACGTTTAAACTTTCTCCAGCGCTGCCCTTTAGGGAATTTTTGCCCCTTTAAAAACAAAACAAAGTTGATTCAAAGCCTAATGTGTGTAAAAGCAAGTGTTAATGGTGCTTCTTTCAAAATGTATGAGCAGCAGAGGATTGGAAATTGAGCAGGATTAGGCTGCATTAGAGAAAAGGCAGTAAAGTTGAGGAGCATGAAAGGAAACAGTATTGTTATCGGCCAGCTCCATGGTGTGAATCTGAAGAAGGGCAGTCATAACTAGTTGGAGAGTATGGAGATGAACCTAGTGCTGCTTGCAGCCTGCTGGCATTTTTGTGGGTAGGGCTGAATCATGCAATGGAAAACTGATGGTGTGCAATTGAAGTAGATTTTGCAATTTTCTTTCAGGATGTTGTTGCACCATGATGTTGTTATATTCTACTTTCTAATGCTTCCATCTATGTTTTCAATTCTGTGTTGTTGTTTTGTAAACTGCTTTGGGATATAGGGTGATGGATGGAACACTATTTTCATAGATAAATAAACAAACCTGCGCTCGCTCTCTCTCTCTCTCTCTCTCTCTCTCTCTCTCTCTCTCTCTCTCTCTCTCTCTCTCTCTCTCTATATATATATATATATATATATATCACCCATTATTATTATTTTGCTGTAAGGAAAGTGATGGGGAAACACCCTGGGAAGTGTGGAATAGCAATTGCTTGGCTCATGGTGTTGCATAACTTCCCCAGCACCAACATGAGTTTGACAAAACTGCAGGAGGCAGTGGAAGACAGGAGTGCCTGGCATGCTGTGGTCCATGGGGTCACGAAGAGACGGACACGACTAAACGATTAAACAACAACAACAACTTCCCAAGCACCAAATCGGAATGAATGCTCGATATGCAGTTGACCTTATAGAACCTCCCTGAAAAAGTTGTGCAAAGAAATCAGGACAAATGGTTAAAAACAAGTCATATGGAAGTGACCTAGGATCTCTCCCAAGCCTCAAAGCGACAGCATCTACCATATCCAGGCTGATGTGACATATCAGCATTATCACTTAGCTGCAGGGATTCCAGATAACCTGTGGAAGGGACAATTTCTATAAGGGTGTTAAGCTAACCAGGTCTATGACAGTTCTGGAGTCTCTCTCTCTCTCTCTCTCTCTCTCTCTCTCTCTCTCTCTCTCTCTCTCTCTCTCTCTCTCTCTCTCTCTCATTTGTGTGTGTGTGCAGGAATGAGTTGCTGAGAGAATTCTATTCCTTCTGGAATTGGAAAGCCCTAGGAAAATGCTTATCTTGTTTCATGTCAATGGGAGTTGTGCAGGAGCATCCCCTTATTAATCTTCAACCTGCAGGTGATAAGACTGAAATTTATCGAACAGTTCTTCCTGGGGGCAGGGGAGGGGAAACAGGAGTGGGGAAAGAGTTGCACTTGTCTATGGACAGCACGGCCTGCTTCTTGTGAGTTGAAACTGTTTCTGGGATGTGATCCTGCTTTTGAGAAACGTCTGTGTTATCATGTGTCCTTTACATCCTTATTTGAGATATTGCCCATGCTGCTCTTCATCGCAAAGGGACACTCAAGAATGGCCAGCAACCAATTTAAAAGGCAGCCAGGGGGGGGGGGCGCACAGGAAAGAGCAATAACAGAAAACAGTGAACAAAACAGGAGAAAGAGAGAGATGGTGCAATCAATGGATGTAGGTGTGGGCAGTGGTATAAAACAGGTTAAAACAACCATTGAAATGTCATTTGTGGTGGTGGTGAGGGTCTACCTTCTTCTTGAGTTAAGATCCTACCCCCTACTAGTTACACACCCTGTTTTAACCATGGCCAGCTAGATGCTCCTGGGAAGTCCATAAGAAGGACACAAAGACAACAGCCCTCTCTGCAAAGTCTGCCCGCCCGCCTCTATTCTAAGCAACGTCCGTTGCCTCTGAATACGTCATCACTTGGCCTGGAGGTTTGGCAAATCATCATTGCCAGACCTTCTTGACTCTTTCAAAGCCGGTTCAAAAGCCAGAGGCTAGGGATGGGTTTCAGTGTCTGTGCCAGTCCTACATGCCTACATTCATAAGATAGTTCTGTCCCATTTCTGTATGAATCTACAATTAAAGAGGGGAGCCATTTTAAATACTATAAGCCAATGGTTTTCAACCAGTGTGCCTTGAGATGCCTTGAATGATGGTCAGGGGTGCTACGGGCAACACTGGCCTCTGTCCCTCTTTCCTTTCATCCCTCCTCTGATGTCCTCTCATGTCTCTTCCTCCCAAAGGCATGCACAGCTGTTTGTTGCAGCAGCCCTGGCAACAAGCTCCCCAGGCAAATGGTCCTCTGGGGCTGACCAGGGAGTGCTTCCCAGGCCCCTGTGGGGCAGTGCAAATTGCTGACATAAACATTTTCTCAAGCATGCTTTTGCACGTCCTGTGCTTTGTGCCATATCCCTCATCCAGGGGACTTAAAATTGAGGATTTGCATGCTGCCACACCATCTGGGAGATTTTCCTATATTAGCAAAATTCCCAGCTGTCCAAAGGGGACAGCTTTATCACTGCTGGAGTTTTGAGGGCTAAAACAATGTCCTTAATCATAGGTGTGCATGTATTGATTTAGATATGTAGCTTGATCTCTCCTGGAGGCGCTGAATGAGTTCAGTATCAAGTCTTTGAGAACACAGTATTCCATAATGGAGGAAATGCCTTGGTTTTCTATGACAGCCATCACCATTCTGCAGCCAGACACTAAAAAAATACCAACAGTCATACACAATAAATAGAAATGTGTTGGATGGCACCTTGAGCCTAAATTTTAGTAAGTGTTTTTTTTCCTTCTAAAATGGCATGAGCTTAGGTAGGCAACATCCCACCAAAGATATAACTCAATGAAACTCTGACTTGGGACTCAGCTACACTAGTAAAGAAAAAGCACTTTATATGCTTTATAACACTTTGACACCAGGTGGCACTGGGGAGTCCCGTCTTTTGCCAACATGATTTCCCTTTATGAAGTTTACAACTCATTATCCTGAAACACATTTTTGATGTGTCTAGATCCAGCCTTGTACTGCTTCCCCAGTTTCAGTCTCCAAATCAGTTGCTTCTGCCTCCATCTTGGGCTCCTATTAATGTCTTTTTATTGTGTATTATTTGAGCTCACAGTCGAATTGGGGTGGTTCTGCATGATCTCGCTTTTAATACTGTTTGCACCTGCAAAGGTTTGGGGGTTGATATACTGCCCTGTTTCCAATCAGATCATTGTAGCTTCTTGCTGAAATCCTGTAATTTTTCATATCACAAATACTCCAGCTTCGTTGTTGTTTTCTCTTGCTTTTTTTTTTTTGCACTATACAGCACAAAAGTGCCCCTACAGATGGCAATAATGTGGCGACATTGGGGAAGCATCTCAGAGCAACACATACAGTAGAATGACATGTGGGCAGTCCAATATAAATCCATCACTAATGTACTATTATTGTGTCAATGATGCATTGCAAAATCCACTCACAAAATCCCACCAGTCTGGAGGGGCCTTACTCTACCCTACTCTACTCTAAGGACTGGAGGAGGAGTCATGTTGTTGGTGTTGTTAAACAATTGAGAATCAGAACATCCTTCTGGTGCACGACAATTTACCCAACATTGTAACCAACGAAGTCATTAAGATAGTGGAATGACTTCCACTCATGCAATGGAACTTCCCCCTTCCCCCTTCCTCTCTTCCTGCTCCACCTAGCCTATTCAGGATGAGGAGGTCTCTCATTCCTCCAAAACAGATTTTAGCGGAGTGCAGGGCAAACAAGAGATTCTGCAAACACAATGATCACACTAGATAACCCCCCCCCCCAGCAATTTCCCACAAGATCCTGATCTTCCTTCTGTCCAGCCCTGCTCTGATGTTTCTTTCAATGTCTCCCCAAGGTGTTGTTGCAAGTAGAGACCCACCCGCCTCCCAAGACTTGCCCTCCCTTTAATAGTCCTTAACAAATTTTAATAAACTAAGATCAAACAAACAAACAAACAAACAAAATACTTTTTCAACAAACTAAGATAAACTAAAGGCCATCTTCAACCTACTGATAGCACAGAACATATTTTTTTAAAAAACACTGAGTCTGTAAGGTACAAAAGTACTAGATTTGCTTCCCTGACATAATTTGAAAGGCATAACTCGAATAGCCGAGTAGATCACTCTACTAAGGGACAGAAATCTTCCTTTTACCAGATTAAGCAGGGATGTGATGCTTTAAATAAAGTCCACCCCCTTCCTGACCCTCATTAACTAATAACAGGTCTTGTCCATTTAACTTTGGAGCACCACTTTGGAAAATGGCCTTTAGAATAAGAAGGGGGTAATAGGATAGTCCAGGTAATCAGATTTGATGGAAGCACTAGTAATCAGTTTCCTAGTAAGCTTTGGGCAGGAATACTCGGACGGCACATTGAAATGAGTAATAAGGACATGGTGGTATTAGTGAGCTCCCATTGCAGGGCATTACTAAGTACATTTCTATATCATGTACTGTACTTGTTTGGGTTATGCCTTACATGTGCTACGGAAATAATGAATAGTACCACATTAAAATCCCCAGTAAAGCTACCTGTACGGTAGCCTTTGCAGGAAGGAACCACATATTTCCTTTGAATTTTTCTGGTTCTGACCCTCTCCAGAGCATGTACAATGAGCAACATATACCAAGGATGAGCTAATACCCTCCGACATTTCTCTGATGAAAATAGGGACATCCTATTCCATAATAATAATAATAACAATAATTTTATTATTTATACCTCACCCATCTGACTGGGTTGCCCCAGCCACTCTGGGTGGCTTCCAACATATATAACAACATGATAAAATATTTTTAAAAAACTTTTAGAAAACTTTCCTGTCCAGGGCTGCCTCCATATGCCTTCTAAAGGTTGTAATGTTACTTATCTCCTTGGCTCGGGGGTAACATAACTCCATACCCTCCAACATTTTTTCTGATGAAAACAGGGACATCCAGGATCCTAAGGGAAAGCAAAACATTCCGGGATCAAATCAGAAACCAGGATGGCTTTCCAGGGACCTGTCCCCAGAAAACAAGGACACTTGGAGGGTCTGTGAGATCTCTCATCCCAGGATAGTTAGGCCATCTGCATCATCCTACCTACAGATTGTAAAAATAATTAACCATATATGCTCTCTCAGCCTCTTTCCAGAATTGTGGTATATGTTTTTGCTGGATCCAATAGGCCATGAAGCATCTAGGTCACATGCAGGAATAACAAACACTTCATTCGAACCAAGTAAAAATAAATAAATATAAGAATCTGCCTTAACCTGGGTCAGACTATTTCTGTCTCTGTCTCTAGCCTCTGTCTTGCCCCAGATTTGCTGGATCACAATTCCCATATTCCCAGTCCATTGGTCATGCTTGCCAGGGCTGATAGAAATTCAGCCCACTGGTCTAGCACATTGTTGCTGATCTTGACTGGGTGGGGATCTCCAGGTTCTTCTGGTGTGATCGTGCCTCTTGCCTCACACCTGATCCTCGCTAGAATTTATAATCCTTAAAAAACAAAACAAAACATTCCCTACCATTGAGATATGGGCCAAGAAAGAAGTGAACAAGCTTTTGCGAGAATTGAGGTTACAGAGAACCAGGCAGAGGGCCTTCTCGGTAGTGGCGCCTGCCCTGTGGAACGCCCTCCCACCAGATGTTCAGGAAATAAACAACTATCTTTTAGAAGACAATTAGAAGACAATTGAAAGCAGCCCTGTTTAGGGAAGTTTTTAATGTCTAATGTCTTATTGTGCTTTTAATCCTGTTGGTAGCTGCCCAGAGTGGCTGGGGAAACCCAGCCAGATGGGCAGGGAATTATTATCATAGCTGCCAAGTTTTCCCTTTTCTCACGAGGAAGCCTATTCAGCATAGGGGAAAATCCCTTAAAAAAAGGGATAACTTGGCAGCTATGATTATTATTATTATTATTATTATTATTATTATTATTATTATTATTCAGCCAATTAAAACTCTTCATCACAATTGTTTAAGGAACTCTAAAGCTTGTTTACTTCTTTGTGCCCTTTCATTTGGTCCTAATAAAAAGGTTTCTTTGGGGAGGTTCACCACTCCCATTCGCCCGATAAACCAACATGGCTACTTGCAATTTTTGTCTGTGTGTAAAAGCAGAGTCTGACTAGAAATGACAGACTTCCATTCTCGGTTTGTTGTTCTGAGCAGAATTTCACTTTAGTATCAAAGGGGGTTGTAAATGTAACTCTGAGGATAATTACTTTGGGCAGAAATTAGCTAGGAAAAAAACAACCCCGGTTTGCTTTTAAATGTCAAGTTTCATTTCGGCGAGGAGCAGCTTAAATTTCACGTACCTGACAGTGTCCTTCAGATTGACAATTGCGATAGGATGATCTTGTTCTCAATAATCTCTCATGTTTTAAGGTGTTTCTGCAATGGTTTCTATTGCATTTTTTATTAAAATAAAATAAAATAGAAGGCCTAGGCATGTCCTGATGCCCGCTAGGGTATTTTGGGCTTGATTTCTGAGCATGCTGACAGCTCCTGAAAGATTTAGGGACTGGCAGCAGGAAATATTCCCATATAATCGGCATTGCAAACTTTTCTTTCTCCTGGAAAAACAGCATCGTTTAGCAGGTCATATATCTCCAATAAAACTACAGTTATGCATTAATGGTTCATTAATATGCTAAATCATAACATGGGCTGTTCTGCGAAATTGAAAATGGGACCTGCAGAAAGAACAGCCCCCGCTTCTCACTGCCCCCCACAAACCCGGCCCCAGACTATTTAGGCAGCCCAGTTTAAGTTTGTGGCTCTTATTATTTTTCCCTTGAAATGGCTTTTTATATTATTATTATTTGCAAAGGAGATAGCATTGGACTTCTGACATTTTTATTCCTGTATAACAGATTTCCATTTGGGCTAAGGTTAATATAGTAGGATTTTTCTTTTTTCTTTTTTTCCCCTTTTGGATCCACTGCTGCATTTGCAAGAGCACTTTTGTTTGGTATGTGGCTTCTAATTTATCCGTTCTGCCTTTACGATCGTGTCAGAGCCTCATGACTCCTTTACTTTTTACTAATCTAAAATAATCCCTCTGAAATCCTTTGATTGTCTGTTTGGACCTGATCCACTTCTAAAGAAGGAATGTAATGGGCTTTATGGCACTTACTTGAAAGTAATTTATCCAGCGGAGTGACTATAGATACTTAAACACACACACACACACACACACACACACATACACACACACACAACAGCATGCTTTATGGAAAGTGGGGAGTGCTATTTAATTAGCGAAAGGGAAAGTAGTTCATGATACAATCTGTTCCAATCATCTTGGACATTAAACAAAAAGCCAAGCTAAGTTATTAATGCACATGCACTTTATTTGCGGCTGCTTTGTGTAACCTTTCCTTGCGGAACTTTTGCAGCACCATCTTGAGAATTAAAAAGAACATCTTAAAAGAAGCACGTTTCGTATATATGGTATATTTTTTTAAAAAGCAAACAGAAGTTTCACTTACTGCTGCCTATGTGGCAAGTGCAAACGTATTAAAATCTGTTGACGGTGGCAGAAATCCTGGTTTTATTCTGGGTAAGATGCTGTAACTTTTTGCCCAACGCCTGATGCCTTGTGTCTTTGGGGTGTAGAATACCAATGCGCAACACTGAGGGTTTTTTTTAACACGAGGAATTCTTCTGCTTTCCCCATGAAACATTCAGAGTGCCGATGATTGAGATGTATTTCTTCTTAAGACATTAAGACTTGTGAACACAGTTTCACGCCCGGAATCCAAATGGCCATGCTCTCTCTCTTCAGCTTTTATAACTGCAATGAATGCGTGGAAGAGTGGGGAGGGGGATGACTGGGAAATATCATAGGCCCTCGTTTGCTTCTTTCTAAAAAAGGAAAATGCCACTTGTTTTATCAACTCAAACAACAAACCTGGTTGCACCTGAGGGAACTCAAATTTCCATCTCCTATTTTCACCGGAGAAATGTTGGAGGGTAGGGAGTTATCTGACCCCTGAGCCATCTGAAGGCATGGGGAAGTTTTTTTAAAAAAAAATTAATGTTTTTTATGTTTTTATATATGTTGGAAGCTGCCCAGCGTGGCTGGGGCAACCCAGTCAGATGGACAGCGTATAAATAGTAAAATTACTACTATTAGGACCAGTGCTTTTTTTCTAAAAAATAAAATAAAAATGTTTAGGGGTACTCTCATTTTGACTCAAGGAAATCACCACTTTATAGTTCAAATTGGGAAAAATAAATACAGTAAATGGACAAAAGTACAAAGAACATGCATTACCTTATATTACACAGCTTACAGCTCACCGGACCTTCCACATTAGCATGAGGCTGTGTGCACTAACATCTTCCTCATTCCTCTGCTTGCTGTTGGTGTTCGTCGCCAAATGAAGCCGACATCGGAGGTGATAACAACAAAACTGACCAATCACTGTGCTAGATTCCAACTCCTACTTCACACATTAAACACTCACTTCTGTCAGAGACTCAGGAAACACCATGACAGGAAATGAGGCCGCCATCAGGGGGGTAACAACGGAACTGACGATTTACCGTGCTAGAGAAGAGACTAATTTTTTTATCACTTTCTTATCCCATTAGATTCACAAAATGTTTAGGGGTATGCGTACCCCTGCATACGCCCAGAAATAAAGCACTGAATAGGACGTCCCCATTTTCATTGGAGAAATGTCGGAGGGTATGGCTAAACATGCAATCACACATTTGTACTTTTCTATTCCACCACCTCCAAAGCAGTCAGGGTGATGTACATGGGGTTTATCTCATTTTCTCCTCGCAGTGACCCTGTGAGGTAGATTGAGCTGAGAAATCACAACTGCCCCAAGATCGATCAGTGGCTAAGCAGAGATCTGAACTCAGGGCTCCTCGGCAGGGCACCATGCTGGCTCACATGCAAATGTGCAATGGATGCTTTCTTCCTCTAGTCCTGAGAGATGGCAATTGGCTCTCAAACACGGGATGTTTAGCTCCATTATTAAAAGCAGTCCATTATCTGTTGAGTTCTGAATCCTTCTGCCAATCCCCCTTGCCTTTCAATGTGCTAATCAACCCCAATCCCTTTTCCACAGGCGGTTACTTGGGGTGCCCTTGAGTGACTATGATTCCGCACGAAGTTTTGTAAGGTCATGAGAGGATCATCCAGCCTTTTTGTTTAGTTCTGTCTAATAAAGGCAGCGGGCTCTGATGCTTTTGAAGCATTACAGTAACATATACAAACATCAGTTGTGTGCAGTCAACGGGAATTCCTCTAGTGATGGGAACACAGGCCCAGGGCTTAACATTCGTGAATCAACGGGAGGAAAAACAGAAAATTAAGGAGGGGTTTGCCTCGTGGCTCCTGTTCCCAATCCCTTTTTACAATAACTTGGAAGAATTTTTGACATGAGACGAAGCGCAGCGCATTGTGGTGGCTTCCCCTCCCTTTCGCAAATATGTATAAACAGCTGTTTTGAATGATCTCGCTCGTTTCCGAGAGGTGTATGGCAAGACTGTGACATTAAACATGCATGGACCCAGTTCAGAAAAATAGACAGCATTAAGCTGTAGTGGGTGGGGGACCCTATTTGCATAGCCTATGAGCCCTTGGCTGGCCGCGGCCTTACTTATGCCCTTGCCTTCTCACTACACCACACTGAGAAAGGAGGGCAGCCCATGGGAGGCATGGACACATGTTTCTGCTTAGGTCTCAGCTGTTTAATTGATGGGCATTGATCGGAGCAGCCGGCAGAGCCATACGCACATGGAAACCGGTTAGGATATCACTTCCTTGCAGGTGCTCCAAAAAGGAGACGCTCACTCCAGCCTCTGCGTACCTGCTTAAACTAATAGAGTGCACATGTTCTGTTTCTTGCTGTCAGATCCGTTTTCCGAAGGAAATGCCTAAACTCCTAGCCCCAATGTCTGTATTTCAGCAGTTTGCACATTACTGTTTTATTGGGTATGGAGATGTGGAAGTGAACCTCAAAAAACAGCAAAGTGTATGCAAGAAGTTATTAAGAAAATTCACACCTGTTTTGTGTGACTCCCTGGCTAACTCCTAGGGGAAGCAGGGATAGCAGGCTGGCACAGCTTCTGACCAACCAAGCTAAAAGGCCCCCTTCATTCATGCATGCATACTGTCCTAGACATGCTGTTTTTGTACCTGACTAGAACTTCAAGGACGGTTCAAATTATTTGGGCCCACTCAAATAATCCACAGCGTAACAATTTTGAGAGCCCCGCCATGCCCCTCTTCACCACCTCTCTCCTTTCCATCATGGTTTGTTTAAACCAGTGTTTCCCAAACTTGGGTTTCCAGCTGTTTTTGGACTACAACTCCCATCATCCCTACCTAGCAGGACCAGTGGTCACAGATGATGGAAGTTGTAGTCCAAAAACAGCCGGAGACCCAAGTTTGGGAAACACTGGTTTAAACCATCGTTTCCCATTACAGTGGTACCTCGGGTTGCGACCACAATTGGTTCCGGGGAGCGACCGGCGAGGCACGCTTCTGCACATGCGCGAAGCGCCGTTAAAGCGCTTCTGCGCAAGCACGCACTGCGCAGATCACTTCTACGCATCCGAGCGCTGTGGAACCTAGATGTAAACACTTCCGGGTCCGCGGTGGTCGGAAACCGAAGCGGTCGCTCCCCGAGGCGGTCGCAAACCAAGGTACCACTGTACATCTAGGAAGGGAATCTGTAGCTTAATTTTGAGCAGGAGATGAAATCAGGATCCTGGTTTCATCTCATTGAAAATAAACTTATATCAATTTCCCATTGTGGATATTATGGGAAACTGCGGTGTAAACAAACCATAACAGACATGAGAAAAGCAATGCATGAAGAGGAAAGGGGAAGGGAGAGGGGCATGAAGCTCATATGAGCTTATAGTGTCCACACACCTTACAGTGCACAAGTGGTACAACTTCAGCTAGATAGAGTGGGTAGATTCTGATTCCTTTAAATAGCCCATTGTTCCATTATTCTGCTGTCTTTGAATTCTTTCGTTTGAAATTCATGGATTTTTATTGAAATTGCTTTGAAGTTCCCCCCTGACAAGTCACTAAGGGTTCTTCTAGGGTTCCCATATTTCAATCCGGTCACAAAAGTTGTTGAGCTTTTTGGGGAAATGAACCTCACACACTTCCTGCTTCTACTGGCAAAAACCTGGACCATTTGCCGATTTTTCAAATTCCAGATGTATGGCAACCCTAGGTTCTTCCTGTCCTGAGACACCTGACCCTATGCATATTCACACCATCAATGTCAGTGGTGCTTTCTCCCAAGTAAATGAGTATGCAATTGTGGCTTTAGAGGCGCAGGAGCCCCTCTCCTAACATGGCTATCTTCTAGTTCCAGACAAGTTTTTTTTTTCCAGAAGGGCCATATAAGAATTGCACACACACTCAAACAAATCATACACCCACACCAACACTCACAACTCTCTTGGATGAAATATGATGTTAGTGAAATCACACCATAGGTCACCCCAACCTTGCTATTTTCTTGAGCTGCAGATCATATGATGTGCATGTTCCCAGACGGCTTGATTAAGCCAGCTGAAGAGTCTCATTGCTCCATCTTTGCTGTTACGGAATGGGAAACCCATTACACAAGCCATTTGAGCAAGGAGAAAAAGTGGTTAATTTTTTTAAATATATTTTTTTTATTTTAAAGCAGGCTGTCAGTTTACATCTAAAGTGCATTTAAGTGAGAAACAGGAGTACAGGCCTGGACACGTTTCAACCCATTTGCCTTTAGGTAAGCTCCCTTGCCAATCTCTTAGTTTGACTCCAAGAAGATGTTTCTCCCATTATTTATATTTGTGGCAACCTGTTAAGTACCTTAAATTATGCTTATTATGCACTTAGAAATATATAGCAGCCTGACAAAGAATTATGGGCTAGATGGGGAGGCCCAAAGGTTCAACTAAAGGTTGTCTCTGCGCTGTTCGGCTCATCGAAGTTACTGGAGACAGATTCTGAGGCTACAGGGGGAAAGGGAGTTACGGTTTCCCAAGGCTTCTTCCCTGACGGAGTTTGATGCATCACAGGTTACTTCATCAAGCACCGACTGAAGCAATCTGGAACATAAAAGCAGGAAATGAAAGGGCTGATTTTGGAATTTGAACAGGCTTCTGTAGGGCAAAGGTGCATTTGCCTCACCCTAAAAGGAGGGGGGGGGAGAATAACCCTTTGTCCCACGGAGAAATGCTACTGAAGCAAGACTTGAAACCGCAATCTGTGCATCATTACAGAGACTTCTGGATATTGTCATGAAACCTTCAAACAACAAGGTCTTTTCTGGAAATGCCAAGGGGCAACATCTCCATCTTCTTTAAATAAAAAAAGGAGGGAATTATCCCACATTTTAAATGAAACAATTTCGTGCAAGATAAAATTAATTGTACCAATTATTCTCTCAGTGTGGAGCAGACCAGCTGATTGTTGGGTTTGCAAAGCTCCAATTGGTTGTCCGCGCTTGTGGAGACCAGTGCGCAAGGCTTGACATGCAAAATTCCTTTTAGTCCAGTCATGTCTTTCTTGTCCCACACTTGATCTCCACAGGCATAGGCCATGTGGCCATAAGTTGTCCAAAGCAGCCTCTCTGCGGGCCAAATGGGAATTTTAAAAATGTTTTCTCCCGGCAAGCGAAATGATAGGCAGAAGTATAGCCGTGATAAATCTAGCTGGGAGAGGGTTATATTTCAACGGAGGGTTGGTGGTCGTAGAAAGGGTTAAGTACCCCCTCCCTTTGCCCACCATTTCTCCCTTGCAAATGCCCTTCTTCTCCTGCCAGTGAGAGCCAGTGCGGTGTAGTGGTTAAGAGCGGTAGCCTCGTAATCTGGGGAACCGGGTTCGCGTCTCCGCTCCTCCACATGCAGCTGCTGGGTGACCTTGGGCTAGTCACACTTCTTTGAAGTCTCTCAGCCTCACTCACCTCACAGAGTGTTTGCTGTGGGGGAGGAAGGGAAAGGAGAATGTTAGCCACTTTGAGACTCCTTCGGGTAGTGATAAAGCGGGATTTCGAATCCAAACTCCTCCTCCTGCCTTCACATAAACCAACAGACAGATGTTTCAAAAAGAAATGTTCACTAGCATATTGTGTAGCCCTACTATTGCTGATAACAACCTGATGAACTTGAGGCAGAAGTAAATGTTGCACAGGGAAGCCATGCTGTAGCTTTTGTTAAAGGAAAAGCAGTTCAGAAGGTTGCACTGTGAGGCAGAGAAGCAGCAAGGGAAGGTATGCTATTGTAGGGTCTCATTAAATGTCAGAGAAAAGCAACATGGGGAGAGTTGCAGCAGCGGGGGGGCAGTGGGTTAAGCATCATCATCTCCCCTGGCCCAAATCAGTGCCTCCCAAAGCAGATTTCCACCCCACCCCAACAAAACTGGAAAGTGCCCTACCACTTCCCCATGGAAATCCCACTCTTTTGGACTAAATTGGAACCAATGGCAAGCCTCAGAAAACCTGATTGCCATTGGTTTCCTGTTCAGTGCTAAACCATGGGTTTTCCGGTAGCAAATTGGCAAGGCAAACAAAAGTATTGGAAAGCCCTTAGTGTACTAAACGTGCTCAGGGTCAGGCTGAAAATGTGAACAAAGGTAGCCCTAATGAGATTGCAAGAATGACCGCTCCACGCATCAAACGGGGGGCGACCTTGGCGGGGTCGCACCTAGCCCCCGATTCCATAGGGCGACTCCCTGGTAGTTCGGGGCTGACACCGCCTTCCCAGGTAGGATGCCAGGGGTCTCTGCCTACCCCAGCCTAGCATCCAATCCTGCCTGGGGAGGTGTTGCCAGGGGATGTCCAGGTAAAGGGAGGGACTTTCCAGCTCACACAATAGAATTTGAATCTTACCTCCAAGCACCAGTTGGTTCCAGAGCTTCTCCCACCCTTCACACCCTCCTTCAAGTTCTTTTGCAGGTTAACCTTTTCTCTACAGGTACATAGGCACTGCTACGTCAAGGCCGCTGTTGAAGGGCCGGAAAGGAATTTTCCTGCATTGGCAGGTTTTGCCTTTCCTGTAATAATATGTCACAACTTGGTGGTGTCAGGCCTTGGGCGGAATTATTTGGCGGGTTTCCTAGAGGGAGGGGCATAAGGCCGAGACCTCACCCCCCTTGCGGCAACAAGATCGGGGTATTGGGGGAAGCGTTGACCATACCAATAGGCGTCATCGCTTCCCCCTTCCAGCGGCGGCGAACCGGGGGGGGGGGCTCTCTCTGCTTGAACATATGTTCTCCAGAGCCAGTCCCAACCCCCATACATGTGGATAACCCCGAAGCCTCCCAGAACCCCGGCTGGGGACTGGGAAGGATAATGCCCAATGCCTGAGCCAAGGTCTCCCTACATCTGAATCTTAATAAAGTTGTGACCAATTTGAATCCCATAGCACGTTGTCTTGCGTCTTTATTCCGCTCAGGGGGTCACCTGGGGGTTTGGGGGACTCCGCCTGTCCGCGCAATGAGTTTAACATCCATTCTTTGTTTAAAGAGTGAATTGATGGGGCCCAAATAGGCCAATATTTGGTCCAAACATTTGGCTGGAGTACTATTTCTTGCCTTCTTTAAAAGGTTGAATGATGCACAGATGGGGACTCATGTACACTTCTGGGAGCCCTGATCTGGCCAAAGTTCTTAGCTATTTAAATATGCATCCTGCACACAAATGAATAACCTGAGTCCTTTCCTTGTTTGCTGAAACCCTTGCTTAACAATGCACTGTATACAACTGGCCTAATCAGTTTCAGTTCCTTTGCAATTTGCCTTTTGTAATGTGGATGTGATCAGGCCTAAATCTAAGACATGTGACAGCAAAGCTCCTGGGACCTTCTCAGTTTACTCATCTCCGAATCACATCTGACCATTCGCACATTACAAAGATGTCTCTCTGCAGCTGTTTCCACTCAGAATATGAGCAGGGAAGTGTAGCATCAGGAGCCGAATGCTTTCTGAGCAAGTTGGACCTTGAGCAAATTGGACACCGTTGTTTGCTGATTATTTCCATCGTTTGCCCATTTTAAGCCTCTCGGAAGCACATCTTTCCATAAATGCAGTGCACAGTACTGAGCTTTCACCTGTAGGTGATGCTAGCAAATTACATACTTTGTTTTACTGTGGAAGAATAATTGGCTCATTCTATATTTTTTTCACTAACTAGTGGCACTTGCCATTTCTGAGGTTGTTAAGATATCTTTGTTTCAAAATAGTTTCAGATTTTTGCTAGAGGCAGTGGGCCTCGCTTCCATCATTAGGGCTAACAAGCAGCCACCCCCCCTTCCCCCCCCAAAAAATCACTACCTGCGCCTGCACCCCCTAAAGGATAGCCTAAGTCATTGAGGCAATTACATATGCACTTAAAGGCGAGGGCAGTTAACAGTTCTCTTGTGCCAAAATTAATATATTACCGGACTGCGTGCTCCTATGTTTTCATTCTTCTTTATTTTGAATAAAGCTAAAGAAAATTGCAATAATAAGATCAGATTTATGAAAGACGTCCTGGCTTAGCAACATGCAAACATAAAAAATAATTAAGTACAATGTAGCGGAGAGGCATGCAACTCAATGCTGTGGGCATTCATATAATTAATTGGACCAAAAAAAAAAAAAAGCCCTCTCCTTGCTTCAGTGTGCTATATTTATGGAAGTGTCTGAGAATGAAGGTCTGTGTGGTGTTTTACAGGGAAGCCTAAGAAAGAAAGCGGTTGTCTGTGGCCACTGCTTCATGTGTGGCTTTTGGGGAGGGACTGGCATGCTTTCAGTCTGGCATCGGATCCCGAGGCAGCAGGAAGCAGGCAGAAGGCTCTCCGCTGGGAAGAACGGTTAAGAGGCACAAGGGCAAGAAGACAGGGATGGTGTTAATAGCGCTGTGTGGCTCAGGATTGCTGCAGAGCTTGTGAGATCGTAATAAAAAAGCAGCGGGCATGCCACAGATTTAAACATTCCCCCTTCCCCAGTGAATTCTGGGAACTGTGCTTCTGTGCACGGGGTGGGGAGCAAGTCACCGCTTGCTCAGGCCAAAAATCAACAGGGCTGCTCCAGTGCTCAAGTTGCGAACACTCAGAAACCAAATGCCTAATTTAAATGCCCACTTGTTCCCCATCTCTCCCGCTCCCTGTCAGTCCTCTTTCTCTCTCTCCCGCCAGCCCTGAATCAATCCTTGCTCTGGGTGTGAGGGGGGTGGGGCAGAAGGTAAGAGAGTGGGTGCAAGACAAAATAGGTCTTTGGGGAGCAAGGAGGCTCTTCCCGATTGCATGGGCCTTTCGTACATTTGCAGCCAGGGACTGGTGGGCCTTGCCGAACCGAAACTTCAGCTACGTATGGCAACTGGATATAGCCGGGAGTGGCAGCTCAGCGCTGCCATTTGCGGCTGGTGAGCCTTACTATTCCTGGCTGCAAATGCATTCCCATCTAAAACGAGCATCTTTTTGGTCCGGTGCAATGGTGCAAGTCGGCAGACTGAAAAAAAGGACATCCAACCAGAAGCTGGGTGGGATGGCTTTTGTAATTCTGGGGTGTCCTGCTTAAATTGGGACGGTTGAGGGGTATGCAGCTGTTTGTGGCCGCATGAGGTAATTCAAAGTCAGCTCCATTCAATTCCAGATAAGCTCAGAGGGTGTGTCTATGTTTAAGGTCACATGCAGCTCATTTGGGGCTTATCCACACTTATTTTTTGCCCCACACTTTGTGGGCCCACAGGTCCACACGCTAAAGCTAAACAAGATGGTGTTAGCTGGAGGGCCATCATTTAGATTAATTCAGTGCTTGAATGGTATCGATACCAGGGAATTCTCTTTGGAAGCCAAAGTTTTAGGAGCATGCTATTGGAAGCTACATTACATAGTGACAAGAGAAAGGATTTCAGCTGCCTGGAGACAGTGCTTTTTCCCCTTAAAAAATATGTATGGGGGTAAACAACAACAACAACAACTCTCATGTTCCTACTCATATTGAAATACTGGCCCTCAATGAGGCAAAACATCGATTCACAAAAAGGGGTATGCGTACCCCTGTGTCCCCCCCCCAGAAAAAAGCACTGCCTGAAGATAATGAAGTATTCAGAAATATTGGTACACCATTCAGGTGCAAGTGCTTTTAATGATAATTTTGGAGAAGCTATTGGGATGTTTTGAACCTCGGAAGATAAGCAGGTCTCCGTTTACCCATGAAAGCTTTGCATTTTGCAGTTGTCAAGAGGATAGATGTTACACAGTGATATTGGAAGGAAATGATCCCTCCCACTTTGGAGTGCGAATTACGTTTTCATTGGTAAATTTTGTGAATTAACATTAAGGCGGCAAATGCTACGTATGAAGGAGCCTCACCAAATTTCACTCAGTCTCTGTAGGCAGGAATAGTGGAGCCATCCATAATAACTGTGAAACAATATGTTGGCAATATGTGTATTATGAGACTTCTGTGAAATAAAAAACTGACATGGGCTCAGAGGCGCCATCTCCCAAAGAACATGGAGGGGGCACCACGTGACGTCCCGATGTCACACACACACACGTGTGATGTTGTGTGATGTCCTGACATCTCTCCACACTGGCTCCGCATTTGGCTTGAAAAATAGGGGGCCT
The DNA here is from genome assembly GCF_963506605.1 of Zootoca vivipara. Classification (NCBI taxonomy): domain Eukaryota; kingdom Metazoa; phylum Chordata; class Lepidosauria; order Squamata; family Lacertidae; genus Zootoca; species Zootoca vivipara. Next base: position 25,440,820 of record NC_083282.1, read on the forward strand.
GGCCCCCTTAAAAAAAGATTAAGGGGCCCAGAGAACCTCGCCCCCCTGGAGCTGGCACCTATGTATGGGCAATACCTCCATTTTCTCAGAACCATGCTGGATCAGGCAAAAGGCCCAACTAGTCCTATTTCTTGTGCTCATAGAGGCCTGTCAAGTGCCAATGGAGAACCCACAAGCAGGACACAAGCACAACAGCATTCTTCCCGCTTGCGATTCCCAGAAACTGATATCCCTAGCCATACGGCCTCCAACACTGGAGGGAGAACATATTCATCATAGCTAGTAGCCATCGAAGGTCATGATTTTGTATATTCCTCTTTTCAAACCACCCAAGCTGCTGGCAGTCATTGGCAACCGCCCTCCACAGCCCCATACACAATGTCCGTGTCCTCATGGACAGCTTTCAGATACTTGCGGGTTTCATAGCAGCACGGTGGATGAAGGGCATGCTGGTTCAGAGGCAAGCTCTATTCAGCTAGCGCACAGGGGTTGGGGGAGAGGCATTGCCACACCTAACCAGCAAGGGTAGCTCAAGGCCTCCTCAGTCGGAAGTGCTACCGGGCTCAAGATTTTCTCCTCATCACTGGCTTATGTTTTATCTGAGTGATACTTATTGAAAGCCTCCTTGGCAGACTATCATTGCCAGAGGTTAGACTGCTCTGGTGATTTTAACAACGTTGGCCTGCCACTGCTTGGATTTCTTAAATGTAATTAGATATTTAATTTTGTTATAACTTTCATTATTTTATTGTATGTTGTTACTGTCTTTAATTTACGATATGCTTTTATTCTTTGCAGTTTCACAGATTATTTTTATATTGTTTTAATTCTGTTATAGGCTAGTTACTTTTGAACCATTATCTTTTATTTGTTTTTAACTTTTCTGTATTTTGTCTGTTGTTTAAATTTGTGTAAGCCTCCTTGAGTCCTGATCTGGAGAAAAGGGGGGATTATACACACACACACACACACAGAGAGAGAGAGAGAGAGAGAGAGAGAGAGAGAGAGAGAGAGAGAGAGAACATTATATATATATATATTAGAGAGAGAGAGAGATTCACATGTTTGTTTTACAATCATTTATACAGTGCTTGATTATTTTTTCAAAAAACACCTCAAAGCGGTTTACAAAAAAGATAAAACAATAACACTGAGAATCATTCACAACTGTTTTAAAACAGAGAAAAGAATAATAGAACAGATTAAAATTTCCTCAACTTCCTAAGCATCTCAGTAGACTTAGTTGTGATCAGCCTTAGAAATATTTTCCATTGAAAGGTGGGATGAAAATATTTCTGAACAGATGAATAACATTTTCTTGACACTCCTTCCATTTTATATGCTGGATTCAGACTCTTGAGTATATGTGTTGCATACAGTTTGTCGCTAAGTATACCTATGCAGACAGACTTTTTTCCTACCTCAGTGTGCATTTTTCTGTTTTTTATTTTATTTCTTTATTACGTTCCTCCTAGGGAAATTGGGCAGCATGTGTGCATATAATCATATCTCCATTTTCTCTACATAACAACTTTGTGAGTTGCGTCAGGGTGTGAGAAAGTGACAAGTGCCACTGAGGGAGTTTCATGGCGAAGCGAGGATTTGAACCCCTGGCCTCCCAGGTCCTAATCCAATGCTCTACCATCCCACCATGCTCTCATTGGCTCCACCAGTACGGAATTCAATGAAGATCACATTTTTTTCTCTTAAAAACAGAAAACTCTGGAAATGAAGGTAAGGAAATGTGAACTGTGATGCTCTGTAATCAGATGTTATGTTATAATTACTTTGGCATGTTATTGTAACTTTAGGGTTTTTTTCTGTTAAAAGTCTTTGCTGTAAGATGAAGTAAATACCAATAAAGTGTTATTAAGGAAAAACCCCTCATACAATATATATTATTTGTTTTAGAATTGGTATGGGATACCAATTGAACGTGGGAGGGATATTTTTTTAAAAAAAGAACAAGGGGGAGTATTGTTTTCACTTTCTAATTTCACATTGACCAGTATTTTTACTTCGGGTAGAATAAAAACATACATTTTCCTGAGACTTTACCAAGATAAATTTTCTTAATATTGTGCATTCCAGGATCTGCAGCCAACTTCTGCTGAAAGACCAAATGCATAGATCTGTTTTGCTTTGGGATTATATTTCTCTCCTCATTCGTCAGCCTCAATGGCAGCAAATCAAAGTATTGCGAACAGATCAGATCAAAGTTCTCTGAAGAATTCACACGTGCTTTTTCATTGCACAGGTCCCATTGGCTGCCCAGGACAAGATGTCTGGCAGAAGACTGGGAGAGACAAGTCTGCGACGGCATGTGGGTGGGAGAGAGATGGAGTGGAAGAAGGAATAGGCAAAAGTATCCATACATATGTAATCACAGATGCTGTCCTTAATGACATCATCTTCCTCCTGCACTGATCAGGAAGGACTTAGAGGCGGTGCACGTAATTTCTCTCTTTGTGGTGGCCACGGCTCACTCTAGAGAGGACCAGAGTTGGATGAAGCACTGGGGCAGTCAGAGGTCGCACCATACGTTCAAAGCTCATGGCTTCCCCTGAATCCCCCATCCTGTTTGATGCTCCCCACTGAGTACAGTTTTAGAAGACTACAGAACAGCCATAACTTGTCAGCAGGTAGGGCTTGCAGATTTCCATAGACGCCAACTTTGAGGGGCTGAGGTCCCTCCTCCCCCAATAAAATATTTGAGGGGCCTGCCCCCTCAAGTTAATGGGAATTGCCATTCAAATGGTGTGCATGTACTGTGACATGTGATTGATTATGTGGGACTTACCTGGGCCCTCCCAATATTTTATTCAACTTGGCACCCCTGTGGATTTCATTAAGAGCCTCCCATTATGTCTTTCCATTCGGGCACTGGAATTACACCCCACAAAAAGCTCCTGGTTCAAATCCCAGCAAATCCAAAAGTCCCTTACAAATATGCCCTTGGATCTATGGTTTGCTGTCCACAGAGCCAGTGTGCAACTACTAAGGGGGGTGGAATGGCACAACCGGGGCATTTTGTGCAAATTTGCCAAGTTGTGCTACTATTGTGCAAGCTGCCTGGGGCTGGCAAGAACAGAAGTAGAAGAACCACAAGCTGGGTGGTCAATGCCCACAGACCGCTCAAGAGTGCCAGCTGCCTTCCTTTGCAAGCCATGACAACTGCTTACCTTTCTCCTTCCTTGGGAATGAATAATTCAAAGCGTGTTCTTCTAATGAAGTCATCTGCATCTCCTTTTGCAAACCATGTTCCTGATTCATAACCAGCTATTAACGCTTTATTATTCCTCTGAGGTTTCAAAACAGAGACTCTCACTGTTATTTTGCCCAAAGTCTCTGTGCTCCTTTCAAAACACATGTGGATGACTCACTTTGGCTAGAGACAGATAATGAATAGGTTTTTTTTAAGAGAGTTGGTGTGACATAGTCCATCAATGCCTGTATGTGTATACATGCACATTAACTTTTTTCCACTGTTGCCTCTGATAAAACAAGCTTAATCAGGAGAATGAAAGTGGGCAAGAGGTATCAAAATGGAGAAAACACACAGAGAGAAGTTTACATACACCTATGGAAAATAAAAGGAAATTATCACTCAGCAAGTACACATTTGTTCAAATGATTTCATATTTATATTGTGTCTGTCTTAAATTGGTCAAGTGAATCTCATCTTGGATGTTCCCAGTTTTGCAGAAGCCATGAAGAAGCAAGCTTGTTCATCACCAGCTGCCTTTGCCTGGCTCTGTGTTCCAAGCTTCCCATTTTGGAAGAAGCAATTAATTAATTAATCATTCCCAATAGAGTGCATTTCTGTATGTTATTTTCAAAATACATGCATTTATATGCACACTTTACACTAGCACATGCATATTTGCATACTTTACTAGATTGGAAAACTCCACTGCGAAACCTGGAGAAGTGAAAATTTCAAAGGATTGTTGTGTAATGATTCATGTCATATTTCATATTCATAAAGGCAAATTGGTAAGTTTGCCTTTAAATGCAAACCAAGCCAAAAAATTTCCTTTGTCTCTCACTTCTGTCTCAGTTGGTTCTTTAATTATCCATATTAGATTTTTCCAAACAACAGCTTTATCTTAATCAACAGCTGCCCAAATATATCAGAATTTACTTTTGATTCAACCGCTCCTGTTGAGGATCTGATCAGACTAGATGCCTGGTGCCCAAGGTGTTCAATCCTGGCCATACCTTTGTGAAGGATGGTCCATCCTGCTTGTGTAAACTTGCTGCCTGTCTAATGAATTAGCATCAACTGATGGCAAGAGTCTAAGGACAAAACAGTGAGGGACTCGCTAATGTGTGCTTTGGCAAAAGGCTGGTTTCAACCAAGGATGTAGATGATGCAAACGTCATCTGAGTGTGTTCATTCTTCTGACACCCCAAGAGTACCTGGGAGCAGCAAGGGCAACTAAGGACAATGCTTATCCAACTCCCTGCTTTTTAAATTTTTCGTTAGCTTAACACTGCTCCCTCCTAGGATTACGCCCGAGCCTATGTGTGAGCGTTTATAGCAAACTTGCTTTTACACATAAGAAATTCTTGGCATGAATTTTAAAAGGCATGGGTTATAAACTAATAAATGTCCTTTGAAGACTGCCAGCTTTACAGTCAAGAGAGGGCAGTACATGGCACTATTAAGGATAACAAGAAGAAGAATCCTCTGATGGGAAATCTAATAAATGTAGTGGCATGCTGTAATAAAGAGCACTTGAAAATGGATGAGGTATAACAAAATTATTCATAAAGAGAAATAGGAAAGGATGTCATGCTGAGTGGTTACATGCAGTTATATGGAGCACTAACAAGGTTATCACTGCAAGCGGAGTGCTGGTGAGCTCACAGATGCTCCCTCACTAGCACAAAGAGAAAAACTCTCTTATTTTAACCTTCCAGAACAGGAAAGCCAGGAGTTTAGAGGTGTGCCAAGCTCCTGCTACAGCTTTTTAATAATTCACTGCCAAGTGGCTTCAGTGGTTCATGTAGGTCAGGGTAGAGAACATAGAGAAATCCCTTCTGGGTTGTTTAATAGAAGAATTGAAGCCCAGGTGCTTTCCGTCGGTCATGATGTCTTCTTTGTCCGGTGCTATATCATTCAAAGCACATTTTGATATTATAAACCATGTAATGTTTTGTTATATTAGGTCGCCGTGCATCACATCTTTCCCTTCCCTCTGCTGCCTTGGCCTTCCCTCTTCCTTCTTTCCGACCCCATATCTGCCTGTTGGGCTACTTCCAAGATTTCCCCCCTAAAATACTGTCACAAACCCTTTGGAGAATTCTTGGCAGGATTGGCCAAAGGGGGAGGACAACTGGGATGAGACTGCTGAGATGGTGAGTGAGCAGGAGCCAAATGGATCATTGGGCAATACACTGCACAATCACACAAGATATACTTTATATCTTATCTATAATCTATAATCTATCAGGGTATAGGAAGCAGTTCAGATCTTAGGGATTTAAACTTTCAGACACAAATCATATCAAACCATGGTGGTGAGTGTCAGTGGTCATATCTAGAGCAGTAAAAAAAAATTAGAGACTTGTTCATCCCTATCGCCCTCAAAATTCACCTTTGAGGATTTCCCCTTTAAGATTCCCATTAAATCGTAGTGTCGAGCCAGTCTAAATTATGCTAGGATTCCTTGCAGAGTTCTGCAGGTTTTTGCCAGGTTAGTTAATCAATTCCTATTGGTCTTAGCCTCCAACCTTGAAATGAGGAAACGGTCTCTCAATGTTTCATCGTCAGCGCTGCTCATCTTCAGAGCACCAGCTTGACACATTAGGTAAGCTTACTAAACAGTTGTGGTGGTATTCAAATAGACCCAAGCCATTTGTTTTACAATGTCTGCATTAACAACAACAACAAAGCCACTCCACCCACCCCAACCTCTTATATCTCAGCTTACGTAAACAATAAAATATCATTGGGGAAGATGGTAATCAAAAGCGCAAGGGGAGGATGCTGCCCAATTAATGCTTCCTTTAGAGAAACCGCAGGCTGCCAATCATTCACACCCCTCTCTCTCCTTAAAGCCTTCTAATGAGCCTGGCTACCATGTGAGCCCTACACTGAAGTGAAAACCCAGAAACGAAGAATTTCATTGACTTTCCCTTTGAGAATGCCAAGAGGCACTCAAAGGGCCTTTTCAAACATAACGCCAAACTATGGTCTGGGGTTAGGTGAATGGGCCTTGGTCTCGTGTGTTGCCCCCTCACCTCTGTTTTTCCCAGTGTGCCTGTGTGAGGAGGCGATCAGAAGCTTCCACTTCTTCTTCTTCTTCTTCTTCTTCTTCTTCTTCTTCTTCTTCTTCTTCTTCTTCTTCTTCTTCTTCTTTCTTCCACTCGTATCCGAGTAAGATTGTCTTCCATAAACACGGTTTTAACAATGGGTCCGTAAGTGACTGTGGAGGCCAATTCTGGATCCGCACGTCCTTCCACGGTGGGGACATTGGTTTCCAGGTGGGAGTTGATCTCAGGACGCAAAGGAGAAACATGCGAAGAGGAAGGCACACTTGGCAAATCCACACCGTTCCACGTCTAAGCTAGCCAGAATGGTTTGTTGAGTCCAGACTCATCCATACTGCTGAGGACTCTGGGTAGCTTAAGACTGCAGTGCAAACCCACTTTGGACTGGGCTGGGAGGAGCTTCCTGTTCTGCCTACTGAATGTGCATGCAGTCAGAGGTACCATCACTGGGTTCCCTGTATGCAGGAGTCTGCAGAAAGCCCCTGTCAGGAGTATGGGCAGGAGTCAGGCTCTGGGGCCTGTAGTGCTTTGCAGGACTGGGGCCTGCCTCAGCTTGTGCTGGAGAAGCAAGGAGTGGCCACACAGGTGAAGACCTCAGCTTGTGCCGGAGAGGCAAGGTGTGGTCACTCAGGTGAGGCCACTTGATACCTCACTGCACCTGGTGGCAGGAGCTCAGCATTTCCCTTCAGCTCTTTGCCACAGCAACGCTATCCCTGCCTGGTTGCATCTGGCCTCTTGATCCTTGCTCCTTGGGCCCTTGCCTTGCCAACGTCTTGATCCTTGCTCCGTGGACCCTTGCCTTACCGACGTCTTGATCCTTGACCCTTGGACCTTCGCCTTGCTTCTTGTTCCTTGGACCTTCGCCTTGCTTCTTGTTCCTTGAACCTTCACCTTGCTTCTTGTCCGTTGAGCCTTCGCCTTGATCCTTGCTCCGTGGACCTTCGCCTTGCCGACGCCTTGCTCCTTGACTCCCAGACCTTTGCCTCTGCCTTGCTCTTTGACCCTGCGACTGCCTGCTGCTGGACCCTCAGCCCTGCACCTGTTCCTGCTTCTACACCACCATCTTGCCTCTGGTCCTGACGCCCGCCGACCGGACCGTGACAGCCCCCAAACGAGTCAATTTTGGGGCAGAGGGGGCTGCTGTTACTTGACCACTCGCAAGGGGGTCTCCCCATTTTCTCCTCCCATCCATTCTGCCTTCCCCTTCCCATTTTCCCCTCTTGCCCCCTCCTCTCCTTACAGTCTCCCCGCCCACCCAATGAACTGAGGGCTGAGGGCCACATGGAATTAAGCCAAGGGCTGCATATTCCCCAACCCTGATTTGAAAGTGCTAGCCAAACCAGAGTTATTTCTCCAGACTCACATTTCGTACGAGCTGTCTCCTTACTCCCCAACCAACAAAAAGATAAAGGGGGGGGGAGCATTTCAAATAATCATTTCAGACACCTAAAAATAGAACAGAACTTCCCTACCAATAATTAATGAAGAACTTGGCTTTAGAGATGAATCAGTCTAGTGACTTTGGCTTATTATATAGCCTGTAGTGGTCAAATAACTCCAGGAGGTACCATGTTGCAAACTGGGAGGCTTGGCGGTGTTAATGAAAGTCTTAACGGATGTGTTTCTTCTTACTGTGAATACTGCAGTAGCCACAAGTTTATGCATGAAGTCAGATGCCATTTGCCAGCCTATGGCCAAAGGGTTAAAATAATGAGCCATGCCGAAAGATGGAAAACACGTGCTGTGCTGGGAACAGTTCAGTGAGACTGTGTCACCACGAGTGTGAGGAAACATCAAATGCAGCTTGAGACTGTTTACACTGCCTAAAATCAATTTTGAAAAATATAAGCACTGGCCTCTGTGGGGCCATAGCTTGGATTTAAAATAAGCCTCCCAGGAGAAGGATGTAATTATTTTCCTCTGAATATCGAACATATCAGGTTTAAAGGGAAGAGGGATATAAAACACTCCTTCGGTACAAGTGCCATTGTTGCAGAATCATATGGGCAAGGGGGTCGAAATCCAAACCACATTCTCTTTGCAGTGCTCAGAGGACATGAACAATGGCACAGAGGCCTCCTTTCAAACCCACCCTGTATACTCACGGAGGAGCCACGTTTTTGCTGAACTCTCTTGCCACTGAAGGCAGAAGAGATAAGCCACACGGGAGAGTTTACAGTTTGTACATGCTCCACGCTTACTGATGATTTGCACGGAGGAATGGCTTGATTGTGTGAAGGAGAGAATTAGTACAGTACAGCAGAAACAAGCTTTTTCAGGCTTCGGCTGCCAATCACCAAGGGCAGAGTAATAAAGCATAGCTGCCAAGTCTCCCACTGAAAAATGTGGGATCAGCAGCGGCGCGGCACCGGAAGTCGCTTCTACGCATGTCTGGAAGCATGCGTAGAAGCAACTTCCGGTGCTGGCGCTGCCCGATTTCCAGTGCCCAGACATGGGCAGAGTGGCACCCGAAATGGAGCTTCCCTGGCAGGTAGGAAATCCGGGGGATTTCCGGGATTTTTTTCTATTCGGGATAACAGCGGGAAATGGATTAAGATCCGGGGGTTTCCCGCAAAAAACGGGAGACTTGGCAGCTATGGTAATAAAGTGGTGACATACATGCAGACAGCACTCACCTGGAATTGAGCAAGACCTAAAACCCATTGAATCTGCCCACTGATTCATTCTATATACCCTTAATTTCTAACACCAACGATTCTGCCCACTGGTTCACTCCCACTTAGGAATGTGCAAACGTTCCTCAAGCCGTTCTGACATTAATTCACATTTTTGCCTGCTATTTCCCCTTTAGCTGCAATTGGTTTATTTTACACAAGTCGGTCTTCTGTTTCGTCATCTGCTCGTGCAGAAATATATGTATATTTAAAAGAATCGGAGCACACAATAAATGTGCGTATCTCAGTTGTCAACAGATATTTATAAACCATTTATCTTCCCTTTGCATTCCCTTTCAAAGTTAATGGGTTTCCAGAGGGGTTCCCCCATTGCTCTTTTGCACCAAAGCAACAGAGAGTTTTGTGGCACCTTAAAGACATCAGAAAGTCATTTATGGTGATCTAACAATATCTAGAAGTCCTATTGATTTCCATGGTGTTTCCTGCTAGATAAGTGGTGCTGGGGTGGCAGCCTCTCTTGTTACTTTGATTACAAAGTTTAATATAAACCTGTCATCCGGTCTCATTTCCCTCGCTCAGAAATGGACAGGAGTGGGGCAAAGAAACTTTTTAAAACAGAAATTTAGGAGATGGGTGGTCAAAAATGAACAGACAAATCCAGATGATTCTCCCCACTTTGACAAAGAGGCTCGGGCTTTAAATGAGGAGAATAGCTAAAGTCTACAGGTTAGCAAAATAGATCTTTAGAAGGATTAGAAGAAGAAGAATCTTTATTTGCATCAGCCACTAGCCATAGCAATAGAATAAAATGCAATGTACTGAAGATAGAGGTAAAAACTTACCGGTAACTCTACAAGATACATTCTGGAGGTTTACATCAATAATCAAATAACAGATCTTTTTTCTAATTGCCCCTGATAATTTTTTTATTTTTTGGGGCGTTTTTGCTATCACCTGGTTATCTTGATCTGCTAGAAGAAAGGACACAATAGCAATGGCTGAGCGACCTGGTATGGAATGTATTAAAGGGATAATAACCTCACTCCTCAAATCTTTACAAAGTGTACAGGCTAGAAGCACACAAGCTACTAATTCAATACTGCCATCTCCACATGGGCATAAGTGTTTTTTCCAGTGAATTTTTTAAAATTTCGACCCTCAAGTACAGCTGAAGGAAGTACATTTAATCTTGTGTAAGTGAAGATGTGTCTGTATTTTGGAATTGTTAAATTTTGCAAATAGGGTGTCAATGTCTCAAAAGGACTAGGTGAAAAATAATCATACCATGGACAAAATTTCCTTATCGTGGCCAAATTATTCTGTCACTACCAAAATAGATCTTTTTAGGTAAAAAAACAAACCAACAACCAAAACAGGCAAGTATACAAAATCTTTTCTCTCTCCCCAGGCAGCCTATTCCAGTGAACTTCACTTCATGATGCAAATTCCAGACTCTGTCATAAATAAATTACCATTCCCCACCTTTCCCTGATGTGTTGACTTTGCCATCCCATGGTGTTCTGCACCAGTGGAAAGGCAACAGTTGAGTTAATAGTGAGACAACTTCCCTAGCAAACAGCTGGGACATGAGCAGATTCCACAGCTACTACATTAATATCTTTAGCAGAGGAGCCCATTGACTCAGATTATATTGGGATGGCATAAATGCAGCTCATATTTGCATGGAAATTGCAACTTGAAATTAATTAGGAGTGATTTAACTTACTCGCATGGGTCTAGGTCAAGCAAACTGTTCTCCCTGGCTCCCTATTGTAAAGCCGACTGCCAGTTAGTCTCTTGCAATCCAAACATTATAACTTTGTGTAATTTCCAGTTATTGACTGGAAATAAGTTTGTTCCAGAAGCCAAAGTGATGTTTGACTTGGATCTATTGGAACATTTATGGAAAAGTCTTTTTAACAGTATGTAGGAAATAAATCCCATGCTTTACAGAGAATTAAATGTCTTTCTCTCTGCACATTCACTGAGAGGGAGGGAGGGGGGGATGAATGGGCTCCTAAAAAGTATCTCAGCAAAATGGTATCTGATCACTATCGGAAGGTAAAACAGTTACTCTTCCACCCCAATCTCAAGTACTGTGTGAGTTCTGATCATGAACATTCCCACTCACTTCAATGAACATAAGCATCTCCATTCACGTCAAAGAAAGGCACTGGTTCATATACTCCTTCATTTTCATGCAACTTGTTCTTGTTCCCACTAGCACCCCTGCTAAGTTGGATCTGGCCCTATGGGTTCACTGAACTCAACAGAACCACATTTTTCAATCTTAATTTTTACATTCATAGCTCTCTTTCTTCCGCCATGGAGCGATGAGCAGCTCTTCCACCCAGGCAGTGGTTTTTGCATTTTAGGTGTTCTGCTAGGTAACCCTTTGGGTCCCTCCCAACTCTACAATTCTACGATTCTGTGAGACTCCAAGCAGCTTAGTTCCATCAAGGGGGTTGTCTCATTCAGACCATACTCTCAGAACATCCTCAACCTACACTGCCAGGACACCCTTTGAACTGCCCCCTCTCTATTGAAGAACGCCAGCAGTGATGCCTAGGTGGGTGTTCAATGCCAATGTGAGGAGGTGACAGTTTGTCGGGTGTTAGATAGCATGAAATCCTTGTCCCGGCAACAGTGACTTCTTTTTGTCAAGGACAGAATTGGCTTGCTGCTTTAAGGTTTACCGGATTGAATAACGCTGTACAATTGCTTCAGCAGTCATGTATGTTGGTCCATTTTGCATCACTTCACACACTGTAAAAGAAATGGGGTTGGTGCTCAAAGTTAAAAGAGCCACAGGAATGGTGAGAGCCTTATTTTTAAAGGGCTGTTGACCTTCTCAGTCTGTTTTGTTTTGTTTCGGTATGCTTAACTGCCCCCAGGAGGTCATTAACAGACAGTGGTGACTGTTGTCAGGTCTTACTGTTTAATTAGATCACAGTTTCTGTCAAAATTCTAAAATTCTTCTTGGCACATGCCAAAATTTTCACAGTTTTTAGCCTTTATGTTGAAATATTTCTTAAACAATAAGCAGCCGCATCTACCAGACAGTCAGCAAATTTATTTAATATTTACAGGGTGCATTTAAAAAGATGTGCCTCAGGTTAGATTCACTGAGATGTTGACATCTTATTTTCCAAGACCTTCCTGTGGGTAATCCCTTAAAACTCATATTGACATTAATAGAAGCCTTAAGAAATGGACCGACTGTGGAGTGTTCAGTAATATCTTTAAGGAAGCAGAGTCTTCTTGCCAATCTTGCCTCCTCCACTCATCAAGAATTCTAACATTATTCTAAAAACAAACTTTTATCTGAAGCAGTAAACAAGACTATTGATATTTCCTTGGAATGACATGAGCACTGAATACAATCTGTGCTTTCAAATACAAGCCATATCTAAGAGCCTTTCTTTCACTGTAATAGCTACTACCATGGTAGGATTGCTTTGAAATTATTCCAGTGGAGATATTTAGGGGAGAGGAGATTAGTGGCCCCAAGATTAACCCTATATATATATGGTCTGTTTCTGAGTTGCCTTGTGTGTTCTCCAATACATCATATACATTTTTATATACGTATACAATATTCCATTTCAAATGTTAAGAAATAAATATTATTACAAACTCAAAAAAGTCTTCTTCTTGTTGTTGTTTTTCCTTTCCAAGTAGTTTGCTGTGTTTCGAATCTAAATACTACATTAAGATACAAAAAAAAAGATAAAAATGAAAAGAAAAATGAAAGAATTTTTTTTTGGCTTACCCATTCACCTTAATGAGGAATCTAAAAACAGCTATGGAAGTTTTCCCTCTGGGCCAAAGTGGATAAAATTTAGGAGCCCCTCCAGAAAGCTTAAGTCTGCAAATTGCAGACAAATAGGTCCAAGGACATTTTGTGGGGAAACAAAGGGAATTCACTTCCTTCTTAATCCCACATGAGGCGTGCAGCCATGTTTCATGCTCTTTCTTACCTTAAAATAATTTGGAGGAAGCTGGGTAGTGTGTCTTCTTGTTTGTACTTAAAAAAAACACAACAACTTTGCACTTCCAGGACTGACACTTGATTAGATTGGACACTGGACAAGAGCCTCAGGGGCCCAGAAGTGCCTCTCACTTGCCTGAACCAGCTATGCTAGTACTCCCCACCCTTCTCATTAGGCCCCCCAGGTGGCCAGCCTTTTTAGGACAGCCATTTTAGCAGTTGTGAAATGGTGCCTGGACCGGCTGTGCTGCCAATCATGCCACCATGACTGGGTCCCCTGGTGGTCATTTTAGGAGAGGGCTAGAGCAGGGCACTGCTTTGAAGAGGGAGCTAAGCTTAGATTCCATCCATGGAGGCCACCCAGCCTTTTAATTTAGACAAAATGGAATGCTAGCCTATTGTGACAGCAGGAGGGGGGGGGGAATCACTGCATGGCCACATTGGTGTGTATGTGTTGGAGAGTGGGGGGGCTCAATGGTGACACCATGGCCCTAGCGGTAGGGATAGAAGGGTGTGTGTGTGTGTGTGTGTGAGAGAGAGAGAGAGAGAGAGAGAGAGAGAGAGAGAGAGAAGAGAGAGAGAGAAGTAGCATGGTCCTCCCATATATTATTCTTAATGTTGTACAGTGGTACCTCGGTTTAAGTACACAATTGGTTCTGGAAGTCTGTACTTAACCTGAAGTGAACTTTCCTATTGAAAGTAATGGAAAGTGGATTAATCCGTTCCAGATGGTCCGCAGAGTACTTAAACTGAAGCATACTTAACCTGAAGCGAACTTTCCCATTGAAAGTAATGGAAAGTGGATTAATCCGCCCCAGACGGGTCCACAGAGTACTCAGCCTGAAGCGTACCCAACACAAAGTATGAGTGTAATTGGTTCTGGAAGTCCGTACTTAACCTGAAGCGAACTTTCCCATTGAAAGTAATGGAAAGTGGATTAACCCGTTCCAGACAGGTCTGCGGAGTACATAAACTAAAAGTACTCAAACCGAAGCGTACTTAAACCGAGGTATGACTGTACTCCATGTTAGTTACTCTGTGCTCCCACAGGATGGAAGGGCATGCTATTAGCGCAAGGAAGTAAATAAATATAAGGGAAGGAGAAAGGAAATGTGCTGAGATGGAGATGTTATAAGCAGTCTGTAAAGTACATCTCCTTCAGAGAATTACAAAACTGTTTGGCTGAATCCCACCCATGGATGATTGGCAGTGCATGGATATAGCAGTGTAGTGAGAACTTAAAAGCCTAATTTAGATGGAGACATTATGGGATATGACTTTCACTTACAGAAACCACTGAGTACAGAAATTTCCTCAGATACCAAACATGTATATTGCTTATAAGACAGCTCACTCAATTTTTGAGAAAATAAAATTGCCAAATTTATTTTAACGGGACTTTAAAAGTGAAATCAATGAAACTGCAGCACACTGTAGCGCTTTATGTTGAGTTTGAATCAATAAAACTATATTGCACATGGCAACGGGAGGCTAAGGTAAACCTTAGCAGTATACCGTTTAGCAGTGTTTTATAAGGTACATATTACACTGAATTCTAAAAAGGGGCTGTCACTGGGTTTCTTTTGTGAAACGGAAATAGAGTTTTTAATTGAGAAATTGTAAAATGGAATGTTTATAAGATTGTTACAAGTTCATCTAAATTAGCATTTAAAATTTGAGCACTTTAGGGATTTATTAGACCTGCTGAAACTCACCGTGAATTTCACATGATAGTAATAATATTTAGAATTTCTATAGCAGTTATAAACGAAGCATTGTAAAAAAAATAATTTCTTTTTAAGGGATAAATCCTGCCCACTGGTTCAGTTCTAATGCAGACCAATAGGCTATTTAGAATTGTTACCTGTTAGCTGTGACCAGAACATGCACCCAGTCTGTTACCCAATATTGCTCCCCAATATATAATATAATCAAGGACTGATTATATTAACCATTACATAGACCTCAAGTAATTAACCCTATAATCCTAACCTTTTCCAGACTCCATGCAAAGTTTCCAAGTCCTTTCCTGTGCTCTCTTGTCACTGTACATACAAGTAGTCAGATTTTGCTTTGTTTTCCTGTTCTGGATTCTTAGCTGATGAGTTTCCCTTAAACCAGAATGCTTTCCCATGACACAAAATGGTCCCGAGATCAGCCCAACATGTTCCACGCTTGAGATTGTACAGGAGATCACAATTATTGTGTCCTTGTTGGTACAGCGGCGAATTTGCGTGCCGAGGTACCAAGACTTCCCACCAATAACTCACACTCCACACAGAATTTAAGGTTTTTGGCATTAATTTTGGCCACAACTTTATTTAAATACAACTAATGTGAGTGGTTGCTTAGGCATTGGTTCCCCAGCCATCTGCCCCCCGCCTGAGACAGATCTGACTCCCCTAGCGTACTGGGGAAGCCAGGATAAGTAAGCACCCCCTGAGAGAGGCCGGGGCAGGGCCACCAAGCCCTTGACCTCCCCCCCCCAGATGCTCCCGAAGGCTCATGCGCGGTCCTAGCCCCTACCGGGGGTACGGACAAACATGTGGTGCCCCAGGATTCCTTTAACGGAATACCCCTAAAGGCAGCAGCAATTTTGAGGGGCAGGCCCAGCCAAATCCGTACCCCTCCACCATCCAATTTGAACCAATGCCTAACCGCAACCTTACAAGTTGTGACATTTTGCTATGTAGTAGGCAAAAACCACAAGGCACCAGCCAATGAGCCAAGTGGCAAAATTCCTACTAGGCCCCCGCATGAAAACGGACGACCCCATGACAGGCACAGCAACATCATGCACAAACAAAACCCCTAAATATAGGGAGGGAGGGTGGGAGATCCGTTGCAAGCACCAAAAGTGAAACCGTAAGCTGTTTGCTCAGTATATATAGGCTGTGGCTGTCAATCAAATAATTGCAATATAACATTCTCTCCAGCAACAATACCCCAGTGGCCATCCAAACTGACCCGCCCAACAAAGCAGGGAATGTCTTGTTAACCCTTCCACAACCCATGCTCTCCTTAAGGGGAGAACCTGCTTTAGAAGCAAGGTCAGCATTCTGCACAGTGCTATGCTATTCAGCTGAAATCAACAAATAGTCAAAGTATGAATCTACTCTCAATTCTCCTTAACTAACCCTAGGGTGACTGCTAGTGGGTATTTTGTGTCTGTTTCTGGCTTGCAAGTAAAATCTGTCCCTTCAGTGCCAAATGTCAGGAATGCAGGGACCTCTTTCCTTTTCTTTCCAGGGCTGGGATGAGGGGCAGTTGTGAACAAGCCATGTATAATATGCACATATAACTCCATCAGATTGGCCTGAATTGGTTAAAGCAAGTGAGCTGGAGAAAAATCTGCAAGCTGCTCTAATTTAGACTTCCTCTGGACTTAATTAAGCGACTTTAGATTTGCTTTGTCTTTCCTTTGATATTTAGCCAAGAATCTTCTCAATAAACCTATTTCTATTCTAGGCTTGAGAAATAACACACCGTAGGCACATAGTAGGCTTGTGAATGCAATCAGACTTATTATCTAAGTTGATCATTATTTTCTACAGAATTGATTGCTATTTATGATCTTTAATAGAGGTCATTATTATATTACATGCATTCTGAGTATGATTATGTTGCTTTAAATTAAAGCTTGCAGTTAGCAAGGATTTCTGATTTTTTTTACAAAGTGCAAACTAAAGCAATTCCATAAATTATATGCATTGTGGTATAATGGGATGGCTGTTGTTTTTTGTACTAGTATCTCTAGGTAGAAAAAAAATATATACAGATGGTAAATTTTGCCTTCAGTTGTCAAACCACAAGGAACTTCCCAAGGAAGTTAGTGGCCTTGATTGGGCAAAACAGATGAAAGATGGACCTTAAAAAAACAAAAACCTTGGTTTTTGGAGCTGCTACTTTGATTACAGAGTGGGAGTGCTTAATTGTAATACCCACTATTGCAGACAGAGAGGGAGTGGTAAAAAGGATGCAATCAACTGCTTGTGATTTTAATCCTTGCTCATCTTGGCTTATGAAACAAAGCCAGGAAAGACTAGAAGGTTCTTGCTAGAAGTTTCATTTTGTGAAGTAGTGCATTCAATGGCCTTTATTTGTTGGGTTATGATCTAGGGAAAGAGAGGAATTTAGCTGGTTCGCATTGGAACGTTAACCTGCACTTTCTAGAACTCTCTACGCAAACCAATCCTTCAACCTTCGTACATCTCTGAATTTTGTGATGCACTTCTCCTAACAAAAATGTGTATGATAAAGGGTAATGTGTCCATAAAATCCATATATTAATGAAAACAGCATACACAAATTGCATCGTACTCGAGAAAATTGATCTCAAATACAAGTGTATTAGGCAAAATCACATGCAAAGGGGTGGATATTGGGAGATGTGTTCACTAAAATACTGACAAAGTTCCATGATGACTTGGGGGGGGGAGTAATTGTAACCTGCTGCTGAAATGTGGCAAACTGGAATTCACATTGGAAAAACAAGAAAATCTGAGAAACTGAAATAGACTAATATGTCTGGCCCCAATTGTGGCCGCAGCATAAAAACTTCCAGCTTGATTTTCTGATTTCTTACCATTACATCCATGATCACTTCTTATTCCCCCCTCCCATCCAAATTGTATGTGTGGGCAGGGGATGGGGGGAGAGACTCCCTAACGGGTGAGAATTCTGGCAGCTACATCGAGAACTGGAATGAGAAATGAAATGATAATGTCTACCCATACACACTATTTTAATTAATGTAACATTTTCCCCCTTTTATGTAATTATTGATCGTAAATTACTGTAAGCTTTTCGTTTTTTAAAAAAAAAATTAAAAAGAAGAAGAAGAGAAAAGGGAAAACATTTGGGCCCCTGCCAGAATGGCTTTCAACCTAGGCTTGGCAGCAAGAATGTACTCCTGGCCTTGGTAGAACTATGCATGTGGAAACTGAAAGGGAATTATTCTCTGATGCTTCTGGAGTCTGTGCTTGAAATCACTGATCATTTGTGGTGGGTTATTGATGAAGCGCACAGCACCTTGTGAACGTTCTCAGAACCACATGCGAATGGTTCTATTCATTCTTGTCAAGTGACCTGAAGAGATTGATGAGTGTCTGTTTATGATCTCATCTCAGGAGGATTCCTGTATTGTTTCGGTTCCATCTCTCTCCCCCTCTCTCTCTATCTTACAATATGTATGTGAGAATGCTGGATAAATCAGATGTGCCATTAGGATCCTGATAACGCCAAGATCTAGAGTTGTTTGGTTTATCTGTTTGTAAATCTGACCCAGGTCCTGCAGTCTCATTGCCCAAGACGCAGGTGCTTATGTTATGATGACCAGCATTATTCTACTTTTAGATGAGCAGAAGAGAATTGCTGGGAGGGGCAAAGTCAGTATGGTAGCTTCCTGACAGGTCCGTTGCTGTTGCTTACCAGGAGAGGGAAAGGCTAGGTGGTGCGGATTTGGTGTGGCACAAATGTTCTCCTGGTGGTGCATTTGCCTTGCAGCACCAACCTCCCTGTTCCCTTGCCTCTCCTGCTAAGCAACAGTGGGACACCTGCCCAGGAAGCAAGCATAGCAGCTCCATCCAATCCAGTGAGCTGCTTCTGCATACGAGTTACATAGGTGAGATAAGCTTCCTTGATCAAACTTTATTACACACAGGATTGGACTATGTATCATCGGACGTTACCTTTAGACCTACAGTTCTTTGGCAGGGGAGTGGGTGGCGCTGTGGTCTAGACCACTGAACCTCTTGGGCTTGCTGATCAGAAGGTCGGTGGTTCGAATCCACGCGACGGGGTGAGCTCCTGTTGCTCTGTCCCAGCTCCTGCCCACCTAGCAGTTTGAAAGCACATCAAAGTGGAAGTAGATAAAAAGGTACCGCTCTGGCGATAAGGTAAACGGCGTTTCCGTGCCCTCTGGCTTCCATCACGATGTCCCGTTGCACCAGAAGTGGTTTAGTAATGTTGGCCACATGACCAGGAAAGCTGTCTGTGGACAAACACGGGCTCCTTCGGTCTGAAGTGAGATGAGTGCCGCAACCCCATAGTCACCTTTGTCTGGACTTAACCGTCCAGGTCCTTTACTTTTTTCTTTTACTTTTTTACCTTTTACAATTCTTTGGGATTATAAACCAGAGAATCGTCATATTTAAACCGGCAGCTAAAGTGGATGTATTGAGTTCTGGTTCTGCACTACACATAGTTCAATTTTAGCTCCATGTGCGTTCTGAACACTTTGTATAAAGTGAGGCAAACAGGGAAATGCCCTTTAACTTTTCACTCTCGTTCATCCCGCATGACTCGGCATAGGGTGAGCGAAAATATTTGCAAGACTGAAGATGCTGTTGCGAAAACATGCCAGCAAATCACATGAACTCTGTGTGCATACGCACGAAATGACTTTTTGACCAATAATACTACATTCCCTGATTTAGGTTTGCATGCTCAGTTATCTATCTTGCTGTTGCTACTCAGATTTCCTGGACATTTAGCAATTACAGTAGAAGAACACCGACAGCCTTTTGCTCCCCACCCTCTTATTTAAAGAGAAGGTTGGTAATTGAAACCTAGAGTTTTTGAGTTGAATCTGGGGCAGTGCACTAAACCACACAGCATTGATTGCTGTGTCATCATTCTTGGATTCCCATCTATTTCCTTCTGCCTACATGTTATATGTACTGATTCACTGGCTTGATGACTCTCACATCAGTCTACTGCAGTGTGTAAGAATTCACCCATTCAAGCAGTTGGCAAGAAGATAGGCTCCTTTTGATGGAGTCCTGGCGTCACTTCAAGATGGATTTAGAGGATGAGTCTATACGTTACTTGGACCCTGCATGGTACCCTACTTGTTGTCAAGTAGTGGTGTGATAGATCAGGCTCACACACTATAGATAGTTAAAAGTGGATAACTGATGGACATTAATTGGTACCAGCTTGCAGTAGGTCTGATCAGGGACCACAGATTCAAGGTATCTTTTATGATACAAATTCATTTTACTGCTGCCTATGGCATCATATTAGAATACCACTTTCACATTACAAATACTGTGCATGAACAGGGAATAATAAGGAGGGGGTGTGCGTATGTGAGAGAGAGAGGTGTCTGTTGGACCACTCTCACCTACTGGGAATGGAGAGAACATATTTTGTCCTTCCTACAACAGTGCCCCCAAATGCATCATTTTATTTTTCAACTTAGAGGTATATGGAAGCAAGCAAAGGATGTCTCACGCATGTCGCAATGTTGGTAGCTGCAATCCAATATGCATTTCAACACTACACCCAGCCCAGCTAGCCTCCATCGACCTGCCTGTGGTATGACACCAGCATCGCTCTGCTGGTTTGGAGCTTCCCTTCCAGCCTCTGGATTTTTTGGCTGGGGGAAGTACCATAAGTAGGATTCCCTAGGATCTGGGAAGAGAAGGACCAGAGCTTTTTTTTTCAACTGGAACTCACTGGAACTCAGTTCCAGCACCTCTCAAGTGGGTGCCATTGTCATTATAAAAGAACAAGGGTTCATGGTGAGTTCCGGCACCTCTTTTTCTAGAAAAATAGCACTGAGCAGGACTGTGCTGGCTCCTGAGCCAGCCTAGCTGCCATCATGTGGTGATATTGGGCCCAGTCTTGGCCAAACTGCTGCACCAGTTCCAGGCTTGAACAGAACCACCCATCCTTACCCACAGACATCCTCATGTTTACTTTATATGTCAAGAGGAAGAGGATTGTGCTGGCTGACCCAACAACCTTGGTCTCCTTATGTCCTTTGGCTCCATCCCTGGCCTCTGTGCATTGAGACAAATGTAGGATGAAGGCCAGAGTTTAAAGCTGGAACATTGGGCTTTCAGAAGGAAGTTGAAGTTGCTCCAGATTCTCTGTGAGAAATAGTGTTCCAGGCATAAGTAGCAGACACTAGCTACTGCAGCAGGAACAGATGTTTGCAGATGGTAGTCATCTGAAGTGGAGCAGGACCATACCAGAAATTCACACAGATCCACTTACTATAAAGATGATGTGTGGTTTCGTGGGTTTGATTCAAACAGAGCCACTCCAATGGCCCTCTTTGAGCAGCCTCCTCCCTACCCTAACTATACTGTCAGGAAAGGCGAACCCTTAGTACATCATAACTGGGGTCAGCCTCCAAGGCTGTCCTGAAGGCACATCTAGGTCAGTATTTCATGGGATCAGACTGTTAGTATCCATCAGTGGAAAATATCTGAACTGGTCAGCATGGCTGAAAAGGGGGACATAACATACACGCTCCCATTAATATCAAGACTGTTAGAAGCAGTTATTTCCTGGTAAACATCAAAATGTATGTACAGTTTTTCTCTTCCCGGAATATTACTTTTCAGTCCCATGTGATCTAGCCAGTTCCACTTTCAGTTCTAAAATAAATGAAACTTAACATGTACAAACAAAAACAAAAGCAAAATAAAGCTGCCAATACCTGGAAAAAAAGAACAACAACAACCTCACCTTTGCTTTCTTTCAAAAGAAAGGTCTTGCTGATCACAGAAAAGTGCTTTTCATGTTAATAAGATGAAAAACAATGTTGCTTTTTCCCTAAGTGAGAGAGTAGGAGGCATTTGAGAGGTTGATTTCTCTCCCATAACACGAGTGTGTTTAAAATAGTGGCAACGTGTGCTTTATGAGGAAATGAGACAGGGCCTAAAATGCCCTTAATTTGTTTTTATAATAAATATCATTAACTGAAAATGTGAAGCCATATATTTCATATATATATATTTCTGCTTACAGCTTCGAATATCCAAAAAAAAAAAAAAAGGAGCTATTTCATGAGATGGTTGAAAATAAGCCATTGCTAACAATGAAGTCACTATTTTATGGAAACCTGATCAACTTTCTTGGATAATTTGGGATATTGTAACAATATTTTTCAATGCAGGGGATCACTACGATCCAGGAACTTGCGTATGGAAGAAATGAAAAATGGTTACCGTGGCAGTTCCAACTGGACATGGAAAACCTGTCCCCACCTTCAACAAACTAAGCACTTAATGTTCCAAATCTATATACCGTACTTGCTTTTTTATAAGTATGCAAGCTCCTTATATAGAATTAGTAATATGGTATTTGGGGTGGGGGTGGGGAATGTAACCAGAGATACAATATGAAAGGTTAATTTAAAAATGGTTTTTTTTGGGGGGGGGGAGAGAAAAGACTGCATGGAAAGTAGGGCAAAGGGGTTCCCTGCTATACCTTTTTAATGAAGTCTCGGTCGTTTTGATGGCTCCTAGCCCCATTCTTCAACACTTCCACAAAAATGTCACATTCTTTATGGGGGGAAAGTGTGGAATGTGCCTTAACCACATCAAGTGCACCATTTTACAGTTCAAGTTCAATTAATTAAGCCTCTATTCTTCATGCATGACTAGCCATCTCTCACTTATAGACCTACGGCGTAGCTCGGAGGGGGCAAGTCAGGAAGCCGGTAAATAAATATATATTGAAAAGAAAAGGGAGGATTCTCTGTGTTCTTTTTTTAAAAAAAATGTTATTAAAAAAAAACCCAAACAAAATCAACACTTCTTTATATATAATAGATGCAACCCCCAAAATAGGTTATATATGTTATGGGTTTGCAAATTAGGGACAGCATATTACTGTGTCCCAATAACATGTGCTTTTGGGGGTTGGGGGAGGAGGAGGAGGAGGAATGGTTTTAATTGCAACAAACAAAGGGCAACCTCCTTTATACATGAAAAAAATCTCTGATTCTATATACTGAGGCCAGAAAGGAGGTAATCTGTGCATAACAGGATGAGTAGAATTCGCCGGCAACTCTTGGCATGGGGTGTATGAAAGAAGTGGAAATATTAATGGGACTGGTGTGTGGGTCTAAGACTTGCCCTTAAAATATCAACACGTAGCCTAAATTTGCAAGGAATTGAAAAACAAAATGATCCATGACAGAAGCCACAGAAAGAAGGGGGTTGTCTAACAGTACGTTTCTGAGCACAATTCAAAGTGTGTTACTGACCTTTAAAGCCCTAAACGGCCTCAGCCCAGTATACCAGTCTCCACCCCCATCGTTCAGCCCAGACATTGAGGTCCAGCGCTGAAGGCCTTCTGCCGGTTCCCTCACTGCGAGAAGTGAGGTTGCAGGGAACCAGGCAGAGGGCCTTCTGGGTAGTGGCGCCCGCCCTGTGGAACGCCCTCCCATCAGATGCCAAGGAAATAAACAACTCTCTGGCTTTTAGAAGACATCTGAAAGCAGCCCTGTTTAGGGAAGTTTTTATTGTTTGACGTTTTATTGTGTTTTTAATATTCTGTTGGGAGCCGCCCAGAGTGGCTGGGAAAACCCAGCCAGATGGGCAGGGTATAAATAAATTATTATATCTATTCAAACAGATTTCTTTTAAAAAAGAAACTGAAACTGAGTTCTTCATTTGCTTTTGAACATGGACATAATGGGGAAGCAAGATGATTCCTGATGGACTGTCTTCTTGTGGGTCCACCAGACATCGACAGATGGACGCCAGCAAACATGTGTGCAGACAAAATCCTTTACTGGGATTTAGTGACCCAGTGACTCAGATCTACTGCATGTGTTGGATTTTACATATGTAGGGCCTGTGTGAGATAGTGTAGTCCAAAGTTTTGGAATACAACTTCCATCATCCCCAGTCAGCATCGCCCAAAGTCAAGGATGATAGGAGTTGCGGTCCACAATATCCAGAAGGCTCCACAAAGGTTGCTCCTACCCTTGCAAACATTATCTACACATATGGAATACATATGGGAGCCCAGAGATGGAACCAGGCAAGCTGGGTGAGCAGGATAGAGCCCCTTCTCCCGTAAGGTGCAGTTTTCAACCACATAGAGCAGGCATAGGCAACCTTGGCTCTCCAGATGTTTTGGAACTACCACTCCCATGATCCCTAGCTAACAGGGCCAGTGGTCAGGGATTATGGAAGTTGTAGTTCCAACACATCTGGAGAGCCAAGGTTGCCTATGCCTGACATATAGTTTTGTGTGAATGAGACCAATGCATCTGTGTTGTTCTCAATACTTCCTGTCATTGAGGCAAACACTACACCTACTAGTGAGAATGTGTTTTGGGCAAGAGGCGGTAGGTGAAAACACTCTCATGATCTGTACCTATTTGAAGGGTTACAGGTAGGTAGCCGTATTGGTCTGGATCGAAGTAAAATAAAAAAATTCCTTCAGTAGCACCTTAAAGACCAACTAAGTTTTTATTTTGGTATGAGCTTTCGTGTGCATTTTCGAGGTATCTGAAGAAGTGTGCATGCACACGAAAGCTCATACCAAAATAAAAACTTAGTTGGTCTTTAAGGTGCTACTGAAGGAATTTTTTTATTTTATTTGAAGGGTTGTCCACCCCTAGTCTGGTTTATGGTTTCAACCCCCAAGAAGAGAGAACGGTGGCCTTGAGTTTGCCCATCAACAGTCTGTATCTGGGCTTAACAAGCATATGGGTAACTTGTCATAGTCTTTCCATTATGGTGGATGTATTGCATTTCTATTTAAATTTCAGTAATTATTTCTAAATTAACATCTCTCTCTCTCTCTCTCTCTCTCTCTCTCTCTCTCTCTCTCTCTCTCTCTCTCTCTCTCTCCACACACACACACACACACATTTATGCAAATCTCTGTTCTCATTTCTCCTCTTTTTTGGCATTGTCTAAGACTAAGTGGTCACCCTATCCAGTGTTCTTGTTATTCTAGGCAGTGCTGTTTTTCTAGAAAATGAAGTGCTGGAACTCACCATAAACTCCTCCCTTGAATGGCAATGGTGCCCATCTGAGAGGTGCCGGAACTGAGTTTCAGCTGAAAAATAGCCCTGGTTCTATGGTGTACTATAGAATACAGTGATACCTCGGTTTACAAACACAATTGGTTCCAGAAGTCTGTACTTAACCTGAAGCGTACTTAACCTGAAGCGAACTTTCCCATTGAAAGTAATGGAAAGTGGATTAATCCGTTCCAGACAGGTCGGCGGAGTACTTAAATTTAAAAGTACTCAAACCGAGGCATACTTAAACCGAGGTATGACTGTATGCACCTTGTACTGAGGCATAGACATCATGGCTAGTAGCCATTGAAGTATTTCATCTTGGTCAGTCTTTATACATTCTCCACCTATATCACATTTATCAAAATCTCTCCAGTGCCACGCATTAGTTTACAGAGCTGGAGTGGTAAAGGAGAAAGTGTTGGTCATGGGTCCACAAGAAATGGGTTCAAGTCTCCAGCAAACTCTGAAACACAGTGGGAGGGCTTGAGCAAGTCAGTATTTCTTTGTCCGACAAGGTTTGCTGGTTAGGATAGTATGGATAAAACAGCCCCTTCCATACTTCCTTGAGCTCCTTGGAGGCAGGATAGGATACAACTGTGATTACGATTACATCAGCAAACCCCTAAAATATCCGGTAATATGCCTGCACTGATACGTTGGTAGCTTTATCTAGACTCCAATATGGAACAAATTAAGGAACGTACGCTTTATCGTATCATATTGGATGGTATCACAGAATGACTCAGTGTGTTCTTAAGTCGGGGGTTTGGGCTTACAGTTCATGAACTTCAGCGCCACCTGCCATACCCCTTTTGAAATCGGGGGTTTCTTTCAAAAGCAGATGGTGCTAAGATATTGTGTGTGAGTGTGTGTAAAGCAGGGAGTTTCTCCTGTTCAAATGAAAAACGTCCCAAGATAAATTGATAAATCTCTCTGGGCATACCTTGAAGAGCTATTTGGAGTCCAGCCACAGAATTTGGTTAGAATTCTTGGGGGGGGGGGGGAGTTGAGAGAATGAGAGAGAGACAGAGAATAATTGTTTTTTTTTTTTAATACATTGTGAGAATTAAGATTTAGCATTCCTACATCATTAGTGGGAGGTGGGGGATATACTTTCAGTTTATCCAAGTTTATTCTGTCTCCTGTGGCTGCTGTATGTTTCCTGGCTGAGATTAACTCACTTCACAGGACATGAATATCTGGACCAAACCTCTCTCTTTTCTCTTGCTCTTTTATTTCTGTCTGCACCTCTTGGGTACTCCATAAAGTGCGTATTCAGGCTGTATCTGTTTTTAGCAACACATCCCTATTACCTGAAGCAGTAAAACCAGCCCTGTGGTTTCATAGAGGTGCATTACTAATGTGGCATCCTCCCTTTTTTGGCATGTATCACGCATAAAGAACTGCAAAGCCAGCCTGAGTTAGGATCCCTTTATAGCTTCTTATCTTCTCCAACAAGTCCCTTTAAAAAAAAAAAGGTGGCTAGGGTGGGGAAGAAGGCGCAGAGTCTAGCTGAGCGGTTTGCTCCTGCAATTCGCAAGCATACCCCCAAACGATTAAGCCGACTTAATAAAGCAACCGTTCTTGAGCTTAGCATATTTTCGCCTCTGAAGCAGTTCACTTCTTATTGCTGCTTTCTCCCCTCGTCTTCCTACAAGCAAGAGGGGGGCAAAGTGAAAGAAAAACAGATTACTGTAAATGTTGGCAGGGAATTCAATTTGCATCATTTTCTTAGAAGTCACATGATTTGGATTTCCTCTTGTTTATGATAGATTGCAATGGCCTTCCAGATGTTTTTAATTCTCAGGCTTTTTTTTTAAAGGAAGGCAATATCATCACACACACACACACACAGAGAGAGAGAGATGATAGATAGATGATAGATAGATATGACAATAGACGATGAATTAGCATGCCACAGCAAGCCTATCAGGCTGACACATATTTCTACGGATGACCACAATGCAGCAAAGCCAGGCATTTGCCGAAGATGACCAGACAGACTGCAGGCGAAGTGAGTTGAAGTGTGTGTGGGGGAGTGTACTTTCAGTTCCTGTTTCCAGTTGAAATCACCATCACCGCAGCCCCGGGCCAAGCCCACAGCGCAGCTCTATTGGTCTAGGTTGCGTTCACTTCCTGCACAAACATAAACACCTCTCAGCTGTATTGTTAAGTTGAAAGAAGCAGCTTGTTGATGCGGTGTTTTCTGAAATTCGGAGCCAGGATATTGCAAGAGGGAGAGAGAGAGTGAAAGCGATGGCATTTTAACGGCTGCTCGACTGCAAAGAGTGTTTGTGCAGGAAATGCTGGAGGCCTGCCCAGTTTGCTGCGCTAGGAGCTGGAAGGAAACACAACCGGGCAAAGGGACACCTGATTGAAGCCCCGGGACTGCACACGGGGGCAAGGCAGTTAGCATAAAAGGACATTGGCCAGGCCACTGGAGGAAATTGGCAATGGACAGTGCTTGCGAACCTTTCAAAGTCCATCCTGACTCTGCCCCTCTTATCAATGCAGGTAACTTTCTGTTCTTCATAGACAAATGACAGGCTGCCTCTGACGTATATCTGCATGAATAAAGTGGGAGGAGAGGAAGACCGTATCAAAGAAAGCTCACATTGTGAATGGGGCACGGGAGGTGTTTTGTGCTTCTTAAGCAATGTTGTTTCCTTTTCTTACTACGGTTGTTAAAGGCAGAGTCTCTGGGACACTGGTGTCTGATGAAATGAATCTCTGAGTGCATGTAAGAAGAGTTTGTTATAAACTTATAAGATATTTGCTTTGGAGAACACTGGGGTCCGTCAGATACTTATAGA
The DNA here is from genome assembly GCF_963506605.1 of Zootoca vivipara. NCBI lineage: Eukaryota > Metazoa > Chordata > Lepidosauria > Squamata > Lacertidae > Zootoca > Zootoca vivipara. Next base: position 25,468,324 of record NC_083282.1, read on the forward strand.
GCCATTAGGTGCTAATGGGGTCCCTAGAATGGTGAAGTCTGCAATGAGAAGACATATCGTGATGTCTTTCCCCGAAAGACAATTTGCCCAGCACTTCTGACCTTCCCATGCAAAACCCAGCTATGGGGTAATGTTGAATGTGTTCCCATGTGTGGTTCATGCAGGACAACCACTGCATGACAAGAAACTAGGGCCACGTTCATACCATACATTTAAAGCATTGTGGCACCACTTTAAACAGTCATGGCTTTCCCCCAAAGAATTCTGGGAGCTTCAGTTTAAGGGGTGCCATGAGTTGTTAGGAAAACCCTATTCCTTTCCCAGAGCTACAATCCCCAGAGTTCCATGCGAAGAGGGATTGGATTGCTAAACCACTCTAGGAATTGCAGCTCTGAGAAGGGATAGGGGAAATGCTGGGGAAATGTTGGTATATCTGAAAGGGCTGGGTAAAGCTGGCCATAGTTCCAAGGTGTGATGGGACCACTCACTCTGTCAACAGCACAACCCATATAAAAAATGAAAAGGTTGATAGCAATATTTCCAAGTAGCTTAAATACATTTTTTAGACCTTCCAGCATGGATGTTACCATGGGATTATTGGAAGGTGAAGGAAATTATCTTGCGGATGGATAACAGGAGGAATGTGAATGCATCATTAAACAATCAGAGCCAAGGAAATGACCCTTCTGTGCCCCACTTCAGCCATATGGTACCTGTAGATACTGAACATGTGGCAGCTAGCCCCACCCCTTAGTTTGGGATATTTGTGATGTGTGCCCCTATCATCATCTTCAGGATGGCACCAGAGTGTATCTGTGTCCGTGTGATGGTGGCCACCAGTGTGTATGGATATACATGCATGGGGCTTCCTCCTTGTGGATGGGGACATTGTGCAACCTGAATTTTCATCTCCATGGAGGAAGTGCTGCATGCAAACATCCAAATGTACACAGGAACCCCTTGGCTGTTGTGTGTGTTAATGTGTAAGGTACAAGGCATGTTCTCATGAACTTCTTCACACATTGATTAACAAATGCATGAATAGGGCTTCTGGGTCTCTAAAATCCTATACAGTGGTACCTCGACTTACGAACGACTCGACAACCGAATTTTTCGACTTATGAATGGGGGTAATGGCTGCGCGCTTACGAATGTCTTGACATCCGTAAAAAACCCTGCAGTGGTTTTAGATAGGGATTTTTTGACTTACGAATTTTTAGATAGGGTTGCTTCGTCTTACGAATTTTTCCAATTTCAATGCATTCCTATGGGAAATCGCCTTTCCAATGGCGTTTTTCGACTTACGAATTTTTCGACTTACGAAGGTGCCTTCGGAATGGATTAAATTCGTAGGTCGAGGCACCACTGTAGGTGACTTTTAAAAAGGAACCTTTTGAAAAGAAATAAAATGTGACCCATTGGTTATACCAGTTTCAAAGCATTTCTGCTGCTCCACAACACAGCAGTGTGTGTGTGTGTGTGTGCATAGCTGCCAAGTTTTCCCTTTTCTCGCGAGGAAGCCTATTCAGCATAAGGGGAAATCCCTTTAAAAAAGGGATAACTTGGCAGCTATGGTGTGTGTGTGTGTGTGTGTGTGTGTGTGTGTGTGTGTTTGTACTAATACATCTGCAGCAGCTGTTTCAGGTCCCCAGATGTAAATCAGCTCTGGAAGTTAGCCTGGGAAGTAATGGATACCACGGAAAATGTGATTGGTGTTCAGCTGAGAACCACAATAGCTATGGAGATACTGTTGCCATCCAAACAGAGAACCCAGCAACCCAGGATAGGTGTAGATTAGTTTTTGAAAATGCTTATAAAGGTGAAGAGGATTGTATTACTATCCAACAACAACAAAAGCAAGTTATGAGACAGAAGGATAAATTCTGGTTGCACACCTGCATTTGGGTATGTCTGGATGTCTAGGGACACGGGTGACGCTGTGGGCTAAACCACAGAGCCTAGGGCTTGTGGATCAGAAGGTCAGCGGTTCGAATCCCCACAACGGGGTGAGCTCCCGTTGCTCGGTCCCAGCTCCTGCCCACCTAGCAGTTTGAAAGCATGTCAAAGTGCAAGCAGATAAATAGGTACCGCTACAGCGGGAAGGTAAACGGCGTTTCCGTGTGCTGCTCTGGTTCGCTAGAAGCGGCTTTGTCATGCTGGCCACATGACCTGGAAGCTGTACACCGGCTCCCTCGGCCAATAACGCGAGATGAGCGCCGCAGCCCCAGAGTCGGTCACGGCTGGACCTAATTGTCAGGTGTCCCTTTACCTTTACGTTTATGGATGGTAATTATTAAAATTGTGAAGCAAGTATTTAGGAAAATTATGCAAAGCCTGTTGAAAGACAGTTTTGCAGTTATTTGTGCTGCAGGCATAATAAAATATTTGAGCCTTGTCCCACCTGTGGTGAAATGGAAAATTAGCAGCATGCTGGCATTGAAAGATAACTTAAGGAAGCAAAATATTTGGTTCCGATCTTCTGGTTGGCATTATGATATCCTAATTGACAGTCACTCGACTGGGGATGAGCATGCTATCTCTGAGAAGGCCAGAACAAATTCAAATACAGCAGCTCTTCGTGTTGGATTTGAAGGCACGAAGTCACCTGCAAAGCAGATTTGAGTATTTTGATTGGGTCTCAGCAAAGTCAAAGTGAGTATTAAGGAGCAAGCAATTCATTTGGATGTTAAAGAAGGGCTACAGCTTCCCCACCCACTATAGTCCAGTTGAGCAGCTGAGTTAATGTCGTATGTGCTGGGGAGTACGGCATTTGTTAGCAAATTAACGCCAGAGCTTAGTGCTTTACAGTGCTTGCTTTTCAGTTAGAAGCCCCAGGTTGAACCAAAATGATCAACACTGGGCTGGCAGACTAGTGGTCTGACTCTGTTTAAAGTACCTTCACTTTTCCATCTTTCCTCTCTATTAGGAAGGCCACTTGCTTGTTGCCACAAAAGACGATAGACATTCACATAACATGCTTTATATGTGTAGATGCACGCTGAGGAATAATTACTATAATTTAGACATAATACATCAGACCAATGGGAAGGAATTTGACCAGGTGACCTGTGTGCCTGCTCAGGTGCTAACCGTCAATGGGTAGCTTCTTTGCTTTCCCTCCTTTGGACGTAAACCAGACATAGACAGGAGAACCCTTTAAATAACAGGCAGTCCTTTGTAAAATAGGAAGCATGGATACCTTACTCTCTCCTTCCATTATCGACTCTGTGTGTGTTGTTTACAAGCTGTGCAAGTGTTGTCAGGTGCAAAAGAAAGAAAGCAGGGAGGCATTGCTGAGTTTAAAACTAAAGGCGTATGTTTGGCGTGTAAATGAAAGTACTAGGTTGGCTTATATAATTGTTTAGGACAGAGGTGCCAATTTGCCCCCAAGATTGAGGGGGCCCAACATGCGTCACATGTATGTGATGTCACTCACATGATGTCGTGACATCTGGAGGAGCCAGTCACTGAAGCTGCAATTTTTGCTGCGCAATGAGCACTGGGGCCCCCCAATATTGGTGTGTGTGTGTGTGTCTGTGTGTGTGTGTCCAGCCCCTTTCCAACAAATATTGAGGGGGGGGGGCGAAGACACCTCAGCACCCCTACAGTTGGAGTGTGTGTCTGCTTTGCTTTGGTCATGCTAAGCTAGTCTGCTGCCCTCCAGTGTGATGGATGTTCCCAGTATTAAAGTAGGACTTGGTTGTCATGGAGAAGGGGGCAGCATTTCATCTTTTGTCTCAGGGAGAAACATACCTTGGTGCCTGAGGGAAGAAGCAGAAATCCTTGAGGTGCCTGAGATAGGGTGGTTCCTGAGAAGTCTAAGAAAGGGGAAGTCACTGAGAAATGTGGACCTTGCACTCTTTTGAACCCCTGTCCTGAGGGGAAGTGGCTTAAGAAAGTCTTTGCCAACCTGGTGCTGCCCAAATGTTGCTGAATGACAACTCTCATCGTCTGCGACCATTGGCTGTGCTTGTTGAGACTCAGGGCCGTCTTAAGCCCATCCAGTGCCCTGGCACTAGGTCCCACCAGCGCCCCCCTCCAGAGCCTCTCCAAGGGCCCGGGAGTGCCAAGCGGACTGCAGCAGCAGCAGGAGGCCACCTCCGAGGACTCTGCGCTGCGCCTCCTTCTCGTTTCCCCAGCGCTGGGTTCCGCTCAGTCAAGCTTCGCCACCAGCGCGCGCACCGCGGGACCAGCAAGAGCTGCTTGGGTGCTGTGCGCGCGCGGTGGCGAAGCTCGACTGAGCGGAACCCAGCGCTGGGGAAACGAGAAGGAGGCGTAGCGTGGAGTCCTCGGAGGAGCGCAGTCCTGGCCAGATCGCCGGAACCCTGCGCTCACTTGGCGCCCTTCCAGCACCCTCCAGCGCCCAGTGCCGTGGTTCTCCGCGCCACTAGCCTCTATGGCTAGGACGGGCCTGTTGAGACTTATGGGACTTGTAGTCCAAACCATCTGGAGGGCACCAGCCTGACAAAGGCTGGATTTGGGTGCTGCTATCAGGAAGGTGTCAGGAGAAGGCTATCTCCCCGCAAACCTGTATGATATTTCTGAAAAGAACCATGGATTCCGTGGAAAGGACTGAACCGATTACCAGCCTCTGCTTGCAGCATCACATCATGGCCGCTACCCACTTCTCAAGAAGTGGACACAGATCTTTTCAAGGAAGCCGAGTCTCTTTTTGTGAAGTAGGTGGGGCAACTTCATTTGATGAAGGCGCCTTCATCAAAGGAGAGCTGTGCTGCCATCACATTTCCTGGTAATGTGTAGAAGATTAAATTTACCCTCCCTGAGAAAATGAACGCTATAAATGTCATGGGTGAGGAAGGGATGCAATGATGATTTCAAGCATTAACCAGATCTTCATCAGAAGTGATGGCAATGGATATATATTTATTAAAGCAGAAGCTGTAAATAATGCTTAGTGAACTGGCTTCTGATACTTCCCACTTCTTGAGAAGTGGATGACATTGAGTACTGCGTACTGTGTACTCACACTGAGGAAGTTTAGCGTTCCTGCATGGCATAAGATATTTCGGCAGGGATACCTGTGGGAGTAATGTCATCCTCCTCCCCTCACAATTCATGCCACCCCTGAGAATAGGGGCAGGGGGATTTGTGGGAAACTAGCTAACGCATCCATCAAAGAATATTTATTTGTTCATTAATTCATTTTATGAACATTGCACAAGTTATACACAACACTATTTTACTGATCACCTTTTGCTCAGAGTTTACAGCCCATGACTTGGTAGGAAGTGTAGATCTGCCTGGTTTTGCTCTGCATTTGGTATTGCACTGCAGCTGATTGGGGAAAAAATAAATTGGAAAAGCAAAGCATGTTATTTAATTTCTGGTTGAGTCCATAATTCTAATGATTTTTTTCCTTCTTCTTTAAAATAAAGAAATGATTTACAAAGGGGTCGATTGGAGGGTAGAAAGGGAGAAAAGTCTCCACTTCCCTTCCTCCTTGCTCAATTAAGTCCATCATTCTGAAGTAAGCTGAAGGGCAAAGTATTCCTATGAAATTCATTTCTGAATTGTGGTCAATAGTTCTAGTGTGGGCAGCATGCAGTTAAAAGTGTAGACTCAACAGTAGTGCAATGGCAGGACACATGGTCCCTAACCCATTCTCTGGTATCTCAAGTTCATGGACAGTAAAACTGGGAAAGATCACTGCCTATGACCTTGGAATGTCATTTCCAGAACTAAATGAACCAATTCTCTGACCTTCAGTGTAAGTGAAAACATGCCAAGTGCTAGATAGACAAAATAGGCTCTTTCTGAAGGCAGCCCTGTTTAGGGAGGCTTTTAATGTTTAATAGATTCTTTTATTTCATTTTTCTGTTGGAAGCCGCCCAGAGTGGCTGGGGAAACCCAGCCATCATCATCATCATCATCATTATTATTATTATTATTATTATTATTATTATTATTATTATTATTTCTGGTTCATGCCACTTTTGTAGGCCAGAAGTTCATTATGCCCTGTTTCCACCTTAACCAGCAATTAAACTCACCTTTGTGCACGCAAACACCATATTTAAATATGTATTTTCAACATATTTTCACTCAAAGTGTGAAAGTTTCTGAAATGCATTTTGACTGTTAGACCGTTCGGAGATGTGCAAAGTATAGTGGACTGTTGAGTTCTGATCCACACATTAGTTTGGGGAGTGCAGATCAGGTCAGTTTGTATCAGAATTTGCAAAGATGGAATTCCTCGAACGCATCCCTCGTATTGGTTGTTGTAAAACACCGTCATCTCGTCGGACAGATGTAGTTTTTGTGGACCAAGCTGGGAGAGTTTCCTCCTGCTGCTCTATGCATTTCTGAAGGGAGAAGAAGGTAGCTACCCTCATGACTTCGTGACCAAGATGGCATGGCAGTGGTGGGCGCTCAGAGGCTTCATAGATGCAGGGGGGAGGGATATGCCCATTGGCAACCTGTTGGCATTAGGGCAGTTACCCTTCCTTCTCATCCTGGAAAGTGCATGAATTGAGGGTGAATGAATATACAGAGCACCACTTCAGTCTGCTGCCAGATTGATCATTTGCTGAACGTAGCAACTCCAGCTTGACTATGTTCACAGCTTTCCAGCCACACTGAACAACGCTGTTGAATCTGACTTTCCCCCAATGGCCTCAGTTAGGATGCCGAGAGTTCACATGCTTCCCTTGCCCACAATCCTCAAACATATTATTTATTATGTTGTCTTTTCCTAACTCCAATATCAAGTGATTGCTTTCAAGAGAAAGATTTATTTAAATTCCTAAGTGAAGTGTCCTTCTAATGCAAACTCTGATCCTGCTTCTTCTAGCAGAGCTCGCTGCAGTAACTCAATAGCTCTTTGCTTTCTTTCCTCTAGTTCTTAAATGTTTCCCTTCCTCTTTCCCTTGTGGGATAGGTGAGAAAAGCAGTTGCCTCCACTGCTCATTGCATCACACACACCCCTCCAAAAAGTTGATGACTATTCTTATAATTTTGAATCCCAGCCCAGTTGGTGGTTCCTGGATTTCAGGCACCGAATATGAGTTCAACCCTTCTAAATCAATCACTCTGGAAAAATATTTCTGTCAAAAGGAAATATTTTCTTGGCGTCAAGGACTTCCTGATTATTATTATTATTATTATTATTATTATTATTATTATTATTATTATTTTAAGATTCAGTGTGTATTGTGTGAGAAGTGAACACTGGCATAAATGGATTTAATATGTAGAAAAATATTAAGCCAGCAATAGTGCCTTTCCTGCTGGGGCGACTTTACCTTAAGGTAGAATGCAACTGTTGCTTCAGGCCACAGATCGGGAATGCAAATTTAGGGATGGATGAATCCATCAGGTTTGGTTTCTCTAAGGTTTTCACTTGGCCGGTTTTAAACTTGGTTGTCCACATTCCCATATAAGTCTGCATTTTTGTTGTTGTTGTTGTTGTTGTTGTTGTTTTTGTTTTTGTTGTTGTTGTTGTTGTTGTTGTTATATACTGAATTTATATACCGCCCTATACCCTCAGGTCTCAGGATGGTCCTCAAGAAAATTCACCAGCATTTCAGTTCGAATTTATCCCAATACGTATATATGTTTTTGTATACAAATGGATCCTGAGGCAAGTTTACAATCAATCAATAATAACAACATGATAAAACATAATGGAACATCACAAATGCAGCAAAAACCATGTAGAACAATTAACAAATCAGTGAAACCATTACAATCTATAAAACACTGTCAAAAAAGCGACAACTAAAAATTAAGCTAAACATCACATTTAAAGCAAAAGTCCTGTTATATGTTTAACAAATCAATTCAGCATTTATAATCTATAAAACAATGTTAACAACATTAACAAAATAGCAAAAAAAACTAAGCACTGTTAAGTTCATGCACACACTGTCCACATACCCTATGACTCATAATCTTTCGCTGTATTCAGCTCATTAAAGTACCCATAATGCCCGTGGCAGCAACTTGCTTCCAAGTTATAATAGTAATACAGAATACCAAATAATACCCCTCCCCAATTATCCCGCTGTGAAGGGAAGATTCTTTTTCATCCATAGCCTTCTGCACACATGGATCCTATATGAAGGATTGTACACACATGGATCCTGTTTGCTGCTGCTACCCAGCCCGAACCTCCATGACTTGACTATAACTTCTGCATGGCGGCCTAACCCCCAGTGCATGCTGGTCATAAACCTGTGCCTCATATTTTTTGAAGATTCCATGCCCAGAGCCTACATGTCTGCGGGTACATTTTGGCCCAGTTTGACCATTCTGCATCGGACTATATTGTTATTTGAAGAGAATAGCATGGAACTCTATAGTTTCTTGGCTCAAATGGAATCATAGAGTTGGAAAGGACCCAATGGTCATCTAGTCCAACCCTCTGCAATGTCAGAATCTCAACTCAAGCATGCCTGGCAGATGGCCACCCAACCTCTGCTTAAAAACTTCCAAGCAAGGAGAGTCCACAACCTCCTGAGGGTGACCGTCTCACTGTCGGACAGCTCTGACGGTCAAAAACCTTTCCGTATGTTGAGTTGGAATCTCCTTTCTTGTTACTTGAAGCCATTGGTTTGAGTCCTGCCCTCCAGTAGAGGCTAGGACTCGAACCAATGTAGATATTTTAACAAATAAAAATTAGAAATAACTTCAGCTGGGTTTTCATTTCATTGCAGTAGGCCTCCCCCCCCCAAAAAAAATGCAAAGCTGAAAAAAAGCTTAGCAAGGCGTGATGAAAAAGCACAGGTTCCGGGTGCTGTTTAGCAGTCAAGCATCCTTGACATATGTCACGGTGGAAGGGGAGTGGGACAAAAGAGAGATTAGGCGCTGCTAAAAACCAGACAAATTGTTACATTGAGGGCGGGGAGAGAGAATTAAAGGGGCGTTTGGAAATGTGACGCACTATGTGGACAGTCTGTTTGGATGGATACAGGTGGCAGCAGACAGACTGTTTATACAGTGATATGGGCAGGATGTATCTGGAAGGAACTCTGCCTTCAAACAATCAAATGGCAATAAAATGGGTGTTGCTGTGGCTCGGAAAACAATTTCTGGGGAAAGATAATGGAAGGAGAATGGCATTTATAAAAAAAAAAGAGGAGCAAATAATTTACGTCACCCATCCTTTGCTCCAGATCAGTTCCCATGCAGGAGTTTTCTGCTGCCCCAGAGGGTAAGACCCAAACCAATGGTTTCAAGTTATAAGGAAGGAGATTCTGACTAAACATCAGGAGGAACTTCCTGAGCGTAAGAGCTAGGGCTGGGCGGTGGCTGGTCTTCAACATCGCAATATATCACAAGCTAAATATTGCGATATATCAATATATTCCAATGTCTGAAATAAGGATGGAGCTGTGTAGAGGCATCGGCTGGCTTCACCGTTTTTCCTGCATTGTGATTTTTGACGGCGCCTGCTCTCGTGATTCGCTCTCCCCTATCTAAATGAGGAGGAGAGGTAAGCCAGCAGCGTTAACAGATGCTGCAGGAATCGAGAGAAGCGTTGGCTGGCTTAACGGTTTCCCCCAAATTGTGATTTTTGCGTAGCACACACTCTCACACATCATAATTCACAATAGATTGACAGGTATCACAATATGGGCTTCAAACAGGTTTTGGATGATATATCAATATATTGTCTAGTGCAGTGTTTCCCAACCTTGTGCCTCCAGCTGTTTTCGGACTACAATTCCCATCATTCCTGACCACTGGTCTTGCTAGCTAGGGATGATGGGAGTTGTAGTCCCAAAATATCTGGAGGCACAAGGTTGGGAAACACTGGTCTAGTGGGATGGACTCCCTCAGGAGGTTGTGGACTCTTCTTCCTTGGAGGTTTTCATGCAAAGGTTGAATGGTCATTGATGCTTTAGTTGAAATTGGACTAGATAGAGGTCCTTTCCAAGGTTTGCAACTCTGTGATTCTATGACTTTTGAAAACTTCAAATCCAAGTCTAATATATTATCTAACTGTCATTATGAAATACCTGCAAAGCTCAAACCTATCTATCCATAAACAAAAAAAATATTCACATCCAAGTAAATCCAAATGTACAAAATAAATTAAAATGAAGTCTTAACATTTAGATTAAGGTTCTGTTTTGTATGGAAGGCTGCCATCCTATACATGCTTACCTGAAAGTAATCCCAACTGAACACAATGGGGAGATACATAGGATTGTGCTGTTAATCATAATTTATGAGGGGAAATGCATGTAAAAATTTGAAACGACTGATTGCTTTTTTTGCAGTCAAACCGTATTAGCAGAAAGGGGGAACGTGGCTACTGAGTAAACAGTTGGAGCATTTATTGACCAGTAAAGATGTCAGTTTTTCATAAATTGGAAGATAATTAAAGGAACCATTTCTAGAATGAAGGAATAGGCCTTTCTTAACATCTCACAAGTGCTGAGAAAGCAAAGCCTGTGAAGCCTTTTTTTGCTTTGAATTCACTTAGCTCTTACAGTAATACTGTAGTTAATGATTTCTGGAAAGTGGATCCCTGTTTGAATGAATATGTTTTTGCTCTAAACATTGAGAAATCACAGGTATGTATTGCAAGCAGTGGGTGAGCCAACTAAGTCTGCCGAAAATAGCTCTTTAGTGAGTAATGCGAAGGAAAGGAGACCCTTTCTTCCCTCCAAAGCTGGAAGCGTTCGTGTATATTTCTTACTGACATATTTAGCATGCAAATTATAGCAGTCCCTTTTTACACTTTGAATTTCATTTGATAAATGCCATACATTATGCACTTTGTAGTAACTTCCTAAATTTAGTTCCCAAGAATCATTCTCCCTGAGATTGCAACAAAGAAATGCGAATGTTTAAGTGGTGTGTAAATAAATGAAAAGAATAATAAAAATAAATAAATAAAACAACTAATAATAATAATTATCCAGAGCCAATCTGGGCGGCTTCCAGCAGAACATTAAAATACAATAATTCAACAAATATTAAAAGCTTCCCTAAACAGATGTCTTCTAAAAGTCAGATAGCTGTTCATTTCCTTGACATCTGCTGGGAGGGCGTTCCACAGGGCGGGCACCTCTACCAAGAAGGCCCTCTGCCTGGTTCCCTGTAACTTCACTTCTCTCAGGGAGGGAACCACCAGAAGGCCCTCAGTGCTGGACCTCAGTAAGTGATGGGGGTGGAGACGCTCCTTCAGGTATACTGGGCTGAGGCTGTTTAGGGCTTTAAAGGTCAGCACCAACACTTTGAATTGTGCTCGGAAACGTCCTGGGAGCCAATGTAGATCCTTGAGTACCAGTGTTATATGGTCTTGGCGGCCTCTCCCAGTTACCAGTCTAGCTGCCCCATTCTGGATTAGTTGTAGTTTCTGGGTCACCTTTAAAGGTAGCCCCACGTAGAGCAAACATTTAAATATGAAAAAAAAAAATCTTAGAAGTTAATTTGTGCTATAACCTATAGGTTCAGACAGTATTTAATCATAATTCCTAACCTTATTTCATACCAGCACCCCTGAGAACAGTGAATGACATAGGAGCCAATTCCTAGTGACCGAGATGTCTTTGGCCCCCCCAATAAAATATTTGAGGGGGCCTCCCCCTGCAGGTTGATTCAAATGGTGTGTGTGCAGTGCTTCTTGTGGTCAGTTATGTGGGGTGGGGCTTACCAGCCCCCCATAGTTTATTCAAGTTGCATACCCTCCAACATTTCTCTGATGAAAATTGGGATGTCCTATTCCATAATAACAATAATAATTTTATTATTTATACCCCACCCATCTGACTGGGTTGCTCCAGCCCCTATGGGTGGCTTCCAACATATATAAAAACATAATAAAACATTAAATATTAAAAAGCTTCCCTATACAGGGCTGCCTTCAGATGTCTTCTAATGGTTGCATAGGTACTTATCTCCTTGTCTAGAGGGGGGGTGTCACATAACTCCATGCCCTCCAACATTTCTCCAATGAAAATAGGGACGTCCGAAGGAAAACTGGGACATTCCGGGATCAAATCAGAAACTGGGATGGCCTTTTTAAATCCAGAACTGTCCCTGGAAAATGGGGACACTTGGATTTCCATAGGTCTCCATAGCCTGCCTCTCCAATTAATTTGGATCACTCAGAATGGATCACAACAATTACGCACAAGACACGCCTATAGACAAAATAAAACATCAAAAAAGCAGAAACAGGAACAGCAGATAAAACCGTGGTCTGTAGTTATAGTCTCTGCAAATGGAAAAGAAAAATACATTTTTGCCATATCAGTAAAGAATTGCATAGGTCACATAAACCACTGTCTACATTTCTAATGCTTCTGCATATCGCACTGAATTTTAAGTGAGTGGCCAAGGCAGCAAAAGTTGCATCAGGATGAAAGATCTTTCGATTCTTTACTCTTTTGCCTCCCACCGTTAAAATATTTGGATATTTCCCTCTCACTGTTACACACTTCATTGTTGATAATTGATTAAGAGTTGATGAGGATATTAGTGGATATCAACTAAAACACTTACCAGTTTTTCAAAGAGAGTTGACGGAAAGGGTAGATTTTCTCGATAATCCTTTTAAAATTAAAATACAACACGGGTACATTATGGTTAAGGGACATTAAGGGTTTTACTGAAACTAGTTCAAGCTGGGCAATTCAAAGAGCAGCTGCAACTGGGAAGTTAACTTCCTTCAGAAAATGTGCATATTGCCACCATTGCTGGAGGAAACCCAAAAGGTGGAAAGGTCATTTTTGTCCTGATAACATCACATTTTTTCTATGATTATGGAAGTATGCCGCAGATTTAGACCAGTGTTCCCCAAATTTCTGATGGCTGAGGCAATATACACATGCCCACACTATGGAGAAGGATCTGTGAATTTTGGTTTTCTCACTCTCTGTCATTTTTCTAATCTTAAATTCAGTTATCGACATTTATCATAATGTGGCTTTCAAATAAGGAAAAAATCCTTATGGGATTTCCACCAAAAATTTTAGTATGAATTTATCCTAATAAATACATTTTTATATACAGTTTTGACTGATGTACACATTTTTGCAAGCAGTTCCCCCCTTATATAATGAATTTTGTACACATTGAAAACTACACCGCAAAATTCAGCTAAATGCGAATTTCAACAGTTAGCTGTGGTTGTTGTGTTTGCATGTTTCCCCCCAGAAAGTGCAAATTTGATAGATTTGGCTTTAAATGTGTTCTGAATCAAGTTTCTCCTCCATTCCTAACACACACACACACACACACACACACACACACACACACACACACACTTAAATTATAGGCAGAATTAATTCTTAAACCCCAAAGGGTTGAAAAGAGGCAGCCTTCTCCCAGAGCAGATCCAGGGAAGTAGCTTTGTGAGTTTGTTGTTGCAAAGAGTTGTGTGGCTCCACAGACTACCAAATTTATTATGAAATAGGGTTTTGTGGCCCAAACCCCATGAAATCTGGTGTATGTATCCGATGAAGCAGACTGATCACCACAGAAGCTAATCCCACAATTAATTTAGTAGGGTGCTTCCATGCAGGTATCTATTGCAGGATTGATGCTCCTCATCCATGCATTTTTTTTAAAAAAAAGAATAGCACCTATGCACCATTTCAATCAAAATTCCATCGTTCCCCCCCTTTATTCCATATTTACCCTTTCCACAGGGAAAAATAATAATCTGATCAGTTTTAACATCCTGTTGCCAAGGACCCATTTGCGATATCTGAAAGACCCATTTATAACATTATGGTTTCCCCCCCCCGGAAGCCCCCTATAGCTTTAAGGTGCCACAGGAGTCTTTCTTGATTTACCCCCAGAGCAGTGATTCATGCTTAGCTTCCTGCTGTCCCTGTTATTTAGGACCAGTTCTAGTTTTGTGGTATCTGTCCCAATGAATCAGTCTCCCTGTTTCATCTCTATTTTTAGAGGGGTGCAAGGCCTCGAGATTTGCCTTGTATCTGTTAGAAAGAAAGAAAGTAAAGATCTGTTTCTGAGCCTCTCTGTGCTATGTCTGCTTTGTTCTGTGTTTCAAGTTCTCAGCTGCTGTGCGTGAAGACAAAACTCTATGGTCCCTTTTCAGTATAATGGGGAATAAAAAAAAATCTGTTAACTATTGAGCAAGGTGGAATGAAATATATATGCATATACAAAAGCCCCTCCTGTATAACTGCAAACAAGTAGGCTCAGGGGTTTTGTGGGGGGAAGTAAAGGGATTTTCTTCCCTCCATAGTCCATGAAGTGGGTTGGAGAGAGGGTTCGTCTTTTGTTGTCCCTTACCTTAAAATAATGATGAGGTGCCCAGTGAGAATAGCTAGGTGCTCTGTTTTACAGAGGACTGTTCTCTAGCTGAAAGAGTCCACTAGACTGGTTGATTGTATTTTTTGTGCTGCTTTCCATTCAAATGAACCCCAAAGCGGCTTACAAACAATAAACAACAACAACATAATAGAACATCACGAGCACAGCATAAAGCATATGATATAATTAACACATCATCAGTAAGATAGTTGCAATCTATAAAATACTATTAACAAACCGGCAACTAAGATATTAGCTAAACATCACGAATGGGGCACAAGTCATTTAATGATGAACAGATCAATAAGGCATTTATAATCTATAAAGCAATGTTAACGAAACAGTAACTAAAAAAAATAAGGCAGCACAACCAGTTCCTCTGCACTGGGTGCTGGGCAGAGGGTCCTGGTAAGCACTTTGCCATCTACAGGAAGGAGGCGTTATGGCTTTGACAGGGTCCTAGAGTCCTTCTGTCTCCTTTCCAAAGCCTAGTTAGTGCTTGGCCAGCTTTGGGGATCAGGTAGGAGGGCTCTAGGACATAGCTGCCAAGTTATCCCTTTTTTAAAGGGATTTTCCCTTATGCTGAATAGGCTTCCTCGCGAGAAAAGGGAAAACTTGGCAGCTATGCTCTAGGAGCCCTCGTGCCTCCTTCTTGAAGCCTGGTACAGGGCGAGGGCTGGGGGTAGGGTTGCCAGACTCAATAGAGGACAGGACTTCTGTGCCTTTAATTGCCCTGCTCTCTTTTGAGTCTGGAAACCTGAAAGAGAAACCAGCAGACCCTTTGTTTAATTTCCAAGCAAAGGGTCTGCTGGTTTCTCTTTAAGGTTTCCAGGCTCAAAAGAGAGCAGGGCAATTAAAGGCACAGATGTCCTGTCCTCTATTGAGTCTGGCAACCCTAGCTGAGGGGCTCGCCAAATTTTGGTTTAGCTCAGGGCACCATAGTTCCACCCAGTATCAAAACGCTTAGATGGGCCTCAAGTTTTGCAGAAGTACAAAAAACCCTGTTATATTTTAATGTTTTTGTAGTGTTAGACTTGTTTTAGAGGGGGGATATTCAACAGTGCAGTCAAAACCTAGAGGAACACATAAAGAACAAAAGAGAAAGGCTGAGACCTTTTCTTTACAGTGCACATAAACTCATGGTAGGAAGCCAGTTGTCTACCCAAGTCATCTCTGCCAGATCAGATGCATATATGCATCTTTGGCCCCAAATATGGGCTCTATGGGTATGCCCTTAGTATAAATTCCTCCCTACTGGCTGTGTTCACATTTCTGCAAAGAATGAGTCTTAGTCTTGTTGTTCAGGAACATGCAACCCATAAGAATGAGCATCAATGAGTCACCTCATTCGATAGCAATTTGGAATGTTTACCAATTGTTGCCCGGGATAATTTGCTGCCTATAAGTATATATGGTACACATTTTACAGTGAACTGTAGGAGGCCTATATGAATGCCTTAATTGAATAACTGGTGCAATTAACTGATCAATGGCTTAAGTGTATAATAAGTATATATGGTACATTTGGAGCATACCGTGACAGGCATGAATGCCTTAATTGAATAGCTAGTGCAATTAACTGATCAATGGCTTAAGTGCATATTAAGTATAGAGGTGTGTTAATCAAAGAGTCCCAGTTCCTGGATGTTCCTGTTCCTCCACTTTCCTAATTCTGCTCTTTACACACCAGCAACCATTATACACATAGTAATGCACCTATTAAATCAGCGGAGGTGGAGAGCGGAGAACAGAGAAGGCATTTGTTTAGCTAGAACATTAAAGAAGCCAAATATTGCAGGCTGTCTTTTTCTTTCTGCAGAAGAAGGAGACAGCTGGAGCAGAAGGGCGGGAGGTACCTTCACTGTGTGGCATAGCAGAAGTTCTCCGGAGAGCAAAGGCCTTTGTTTCTGGCAGTGTACAGTCATACCTTGAAAGTTGAACGCAATCCGTTCCGGAAGTTCTTTCGACTTCCAAAACATCCGGAAACCAAAGCGGCTTCTGATTGGCTTCAGGAAGCCCCTGTAGCTAACCGGAAGCCGCAGAAGCCCCGTCAGACGTTTGGCTTCCAAAAATAGCTTGCAAACCAGAACAGTCACTTCCAGGTTTGCAGCATTTGGGAGCCAAAACGTTCGAGAACTAAGCTGTTCAAAAACTAAGTTTTTTGAGATTCTGCAGCAGAGCCTCATGGTGCTTACAGCTTACCTTCCCAATTAACTTGTGCATGGGAAACAACCCGGAAGATATTGTCACGAGGAGATAGAGTGGCATGTCTTGGAGTTCTCCCCATGTCCTAGCCCCGCCCCAAACTTAACTTATTGATGTGTGGGTGTTCACTTTAAGGAAGGAAAGCCTGGGTGTTTGACCACAGGTGTCGCTAATTAAGATCAAGATCAAGGCAGGCGTTTGGGATGGGGGAGGGAGCCTCATCACAGAACTAGGGCTAGAGTGCTGTGAGTTGGTTTGTGTGTCCTCGCTACCCATTTGAGGGGCTCCTGGGAGTGGATTGGGGACATGTTGATTTGGGTATGTATGTTTTTCTTTCTTCAATAAAGGTACTGTATTTTGGTTCACCTTCTACCTGTTTGGGTTATATGCCCTGATATCCTTGAAAAGAACCCCTGCACTTGGCAGAACAACTTAGAACAGCTAAATCAAAAACTCAAATTGCAAGCCAATCTGATTGAGGGTGGTGCAAAGGATGTAGAAAAGGGGAGACCAAGGGCCAATTGTGGTGCAGTAAAAAACAAACAAACAACCTACTGACCCCCTGACACAACTGCCCTAAGGGTAGGAGGGTTAGGTAGTGAAGGAAATGAAGAAGTCCTTGAGGGAAAGGTGACAATGCCTTGTATACAACACACCATTTCCACCAAACAATTAGCCCAGGTTGGCCATGTGATTCCACTCATACGCTCCCCTCAAGACGAAGTCTCATGAGGCTTCCACTGTCATCAAACATGCCCCCATCAGAGGGCTACAGTATGTTTCTGTTGGGGCCTAAACACAACCTGCCACCTGTCTAGCACAGTCATATACTGTAGTCTGGTGTTAATGCATACTCTCCAACATTCCTCAAATGAAAATGGGGACATTTCTCGCTCCTCACTCCAAGTGAAACTCCTTAACCCCCCATTTTTGTACCTCACGACCACAGAGCATTTCCTATCAGAAGAAGGATGAGTTCTCCCACCGCGCCAACAGAACACGTTGTCCTGAGAAAACCCCTTAATTTTGGTTAATAATATAATAATAATAATAAATTTATTATTTATACCCCACCCACCAGGCTGGGTTTCCCCAGCCACTCTGGGCACTTCCCAACAAAAATATTAAAAAACACGATAAAACATCAAACATTAAAAGTGTCCCTAAACAGGGCTAGCTTCAGATGTCTTCTAAAAGTCAGGTAGTTGTTTATTTCCTTGACATCTCATGGGAGGGTGTTCCACAGGGCGGGCGCCACTACTGAGAAGGCCCTCTGCCTGGTTCCCTGCAAGTTCCCTTCAGTGTCCGGGCTGAATGGTGGGAATGGAGGCAATCCTTCAGGTATACTGAGCCGAGGCTGTTTATTATTCAGTAGATTTACAAAAAGAAAAGTAAATTTGGGAAAGGGGCAAGATTAGAAGTGGATGCAGAAAGCATTTAAAAAATAAAATCAAGACTCCTTGTGCTCCACTCTGCTCCCCCTTTCTTCCTGCCTAGGGCGCCCCTGCCCTCTGCCTGCCCCTCAGAGCAAGCACATTATGGGGGGCTGGGCCGTGGAAGCTGCAACCTCTCTTGCTCCTGGCCCACTCTCCAGCAGCCACTACAAGCTGCCCAAGGGAGGAGGCTGGCAGCGGAAGCCATGGAGAGACCATAGATCGGCAAGGAGCTACTCACTCCCAACTGCTGATGCTTTGCACAAGCGCCAGCCCATCTTCCTCCCCGAGCTCAGCATCGACGTCACTGGCAGGGGAAATAGGGACATTCCAGGATCAAATCAGAAGCCGGGGTGGCTTTCATAATTCCAGGAAAGTCCCTGGAAAATCGAGACACTTGGAGGGCAATTTAACGTCTCCTCCCTCCTCCTCCCATTTTGCATCTTAAGACTTGTACAGAATTCATGACTTCAGCTTCTGCCAGCTTCTTCTCTCCTTGTCCTATCCATTTGCTTTTGCTTTTCTTTTGAGTTCTCAAAAACTCAGAAGCTTGTGCACTATTTTGTGTCATTTTAGTTGGCCTAAAAGATGAGGTAGGAGCTGGTTTTGGTTTGGCTGAATCAGGATTAGTCAATGGGGGTGTATTCATGATGCCTTCCACCCCATTGCGTTACGGTACTAAATGCCCCTGAAGCATCCCCCGCACCAGGAACTCTGACAATGTTTAGCACGTTTTCGGTTTGTCTGAAGTTTCACTATGTAGCGCTTAGTAAAGTCGTTGGGGGTGATGATCCCAGCTACATGAAATAAAGTCAGACAGCAACTCACACGTACACACAGTTGCACATATTGCACGAACCTGTTAAGGATTTTACCTTTTTAGGGAATGACAAAATAATTACAGGACAACATGTCCTTCATGAGTAAAAGCAACCAAGCTAAAGTGCTTTCAAGGCAGGCATGGCCTACTTCTCCACTGGCAAGCTGCATAAATCATAAAGTGTTAGGGGACTGATTCATACGGTAGGGGATCTGAAAGCATGCAACCTATGTTTGTGGCTCTTTCTGTGTATTGTACTAATGCATAAAAATGAGCAGCGTTGAACTAAAGAGAACATTTGCAGAAAAGTGTTTAGGATTTCTGAATCCATTAAACTGGATAGTTGTTGGCCATGTTGAAAACGATTCTTTCCCCTTCTTATTTTTTAAAAATGCCTTTTATTTTTTATACGATTTCTAATTTGTCCACTGTTGTATCTGCTTGCAGTCCCTCCAAGTGACCCTCTTATCCAGGGACAGTCCTGGATTTACAGAAGTCGTCTTGGTTTCTGATCTGATCCCAGAATGTCACATTTTCCCTTAGGAGGTCCCTATTTTCTTCAGAGAAATGTTGGAGGGTATGGAGTTAGGAAACTCCCGAGCCAAGGGGATAAGTAACTATACAACCTTTAGAAGACATTCAAAGCCAACCCTGCATAGGGAGGTTTCTTAATATTTAATGTTTTATTGTGTTTTTATATATGTTGGAAGCTACCCAGAGTGTGGAGGCAGCGCAGTCGGATGGCCGAGATATGAATAATAAAGTTGTTGTTATTGTTGAATAGGACGTCCCTATTTTCATCAAAAAAATGTTGGAGGGTATCTGCTTGCCAGAACAGTGTATCTGCCCCTGGATTTGCTATAGATTTGGAAAGAAAGCTGGTCAGTTTCACTGTTGCTTTTTTGCTGCCTTTGTACGCGAATCTGCAAGCTTGTGAGGTGTCCTCCATCCAGTAGCACTTCTTCCCTATGTGACTTGCACACACACGGGTTTGCAGGTCCATCTGTTGATACACATTTTTTTGTTTTTTGTTTTTGCAAAGGAGGGGTGTTATTTGTCTGACCAATGAAAATCAGTTCAGATATATTAATATAAATACTAATAATAACAACAATAATTTATTTATTTATACCCCAAATATTTATATATTTATTTATATCCAACAAAATATTAAAAAAATACAACAAAACATCAAACATTAAAAACTTCCCTAAACAGGGCTGCCTTCAGATGTCTTCAAAACATGTGAACCTAAGGATCTGAGATACTTCTTCATACCAGTGGGAGTAAATATCCTCCCTATAAATAAAAAACTAGCTGATTACTTCAGCATTCACACACACACACACACACACACACAGAGAGAGAGAGAGAGAGAGAGAGAGAGAGAGAAAGAGAGAGAGAGAGAGAGAGATTATTTACAACACATGCACACACAGTTGTCAAACTAAACATGAAAATGATAGTACAGAATCAGAAGAAAAACAAACAACCACAAAACACAAAACAAAAAAATACAACTAAGACGTGATAACGTATGACAACTTATACAAAACAAATAACCAATCACACACACATACACATTGTTCAGTTCTTCTTTTCTTTGAATTGACTTCCTTCATCCTCAACACGGTTCATTTTTCGTTTTTGATAAACTGTCTCCTTTTCAGTTCATTACTACCCCCTTTTTCTTTTTCTTTTTAACTTAAGTACCATAAATGATTCTGCAGAAATTAATCAAAACAAGTCCACCCTGGGGGAAAAATATACACCCTAGGGGAAAAAAAATATATATGTTTTACATTGAGTCAACTTCTGTTTCTATGGGTTGTCTTTCTTGGACAGCAGTTGTCTCTCTATGGTGCTAACCAGTGCTCCCCCCCCCAAGAAAGAGCCACACTTTTTAACAACAAAAGAAAGAGGTGCCAGGACTGTGTACCTTGAGTAACCCCCCCCCCCTCAAAAAAAAAGCACTGGTGCTGACAGGGGCACTATGATTTTCCTGTTACTGTCCCATTGGCCTTCAGGACTTATTCCCCTGGACAAGGCATTTTTTCCTCCCTTTGGGAAGAGGGAGTGCTATCAAACACTCACAAAACCCTTTGATTACATTTAATTGCTCATCTTCTAACATTGTGTATGCCATCAAATGCCAACAGTGCCCTTCAGCTCTCTATATTGGACAAACAGGCCAAACCCTACGCCAAAGGATAAATGGACATAAATCTGACATCAGGAACCAGAAGACAGAGAAACCAGTAGGAGAACACTTCAATCTCCCAGGACATTCTATACAAGATCTCAAAGTAGCTGTCTTACTACAAAAGAATTTCAGAAACAGACTAGAAAGAGAAGTTGCTGAATTACAACTTATCACCAAGCTCAAAACCATGGAGGGACCTGGTTTGAACAGAGACATTGGATTCTTATCTCATTATACATGATAAAGTGATCTTCAGCCATCTCAACCCTTGCTTTTTCATGCAAAACCATTTGCAGTCGTTTTCAGCCATCAACAGCTATCAGTCAGTCAATCACCCACTTCCACCACCCTTCTGAGTGATACCCCCTCCCCACCCCACCCCTTCTCCACATAAGCGCCTGGGAACTCCTATTTCAGTGTATCTGAAGAAGTGTGCATGCACACGAAAGCTCATACCAAAATAAAAACTTAGTTGGTTTTTAAGCTGCTATTGAAGGAATTTTTTTATTTTACAAAACCCTTTGAGGCTTTAAAAATCATCCACAGGAACTCTCAAAAATCCCACTTTATTTTTGAGGAAATCAGAAGGGAGCAAGCAGTGACTCTCATATACTGTAGCTGAGCAGCTTCATTCATGTGCAGGGCAGAATGGGTTCATAATCACCGCCCTTCCCATTTTCTTGAATTGGGGGGGGGGGTTAGGGAATCCAAAACATTATAAAAAAATAAAGATCCAAGATCCAGTAAATTATATAAAAGAAACATCCAAAATCCATAACATTATATGAAAATCCAAATCCCAAATCCAGAACGCCACATAAAATAAAGATCTTGGGCAGTGGTTCAGTACAAGATATTACTTCTCCATCTTTGCAAGTTGTGTGCACATGCGTATTGCCACAGCAATTTCAGTGTTTCTGATCCTTTTGTAGGAGAGCCTTGGCACCTCCTGGTACCTTCTTTGCATCGATGTGATTAAATAGTGGAGTGTGCAGAGTACACACATACTATGTTGGTGAAAGCCGAGTTGCGGGCGGGGGGGGGGGGGAGGGAGAGGGAAACTTGGCTTCTTTGTCAAGAGTTCACTGAAAACATCTGTTCAATCACAGAGAGGCCAAAAAGGCAAGAACAATTCGAGAAAGGGGGAAATAAAGCAGTACAGAAGTTAACACAATGCCAGCATACTGTTAATCCTTCAGGCACTAGGAAGATGAAGAAATTGCTAGGAAGATGAAGAAATTGCTGGAGTTGGGGCAGCTCCATTTCTAGCCATTAAATATAGGGCAGAGCCGACTGAGGGAAAAGGGGCTTGTCGTCTATCCTTTTGTATAGCCTGAACCAACGCTTGCCTCCTCCAATTCCTACTGCAAGGCAGAAACTGGGGCTTTGGCCATGTCCACTGGAAGGTGAAAGGACAACAATTATCTTTATCCACTGGCCATACTGGGCCATATTCAAGGTTTTGGTACTAACGTCTAATGCGCTATGCAGCTCGGGACCTGAATATTTTAGAAGCCTTATATAGCCATTAGATAGGGACTGGAGAGAAATTTGATTCAGTTTACATTAAAAGTTGGATCTACCTAATTTGCTCTTTCCCAAACTATATGGGAACTGAAACATGGCCACAAAATTGGCACTTGCCCTGAATTTGCGGTGCAGATCTCCAGCCAAGTAATGCGTACAAAAATGCATATAGTGGGGTACATTTTGCATAAAAATGTCATGTATTCGTGGAAACAGAATTTAAAAAATGCATTATATTAAGAGAAATTGTTTTGCAAAAAGTGTTTGTGGCAGGCAAAATTGCACGCAAGAATTCATATATGAGAGAAAATTGCACTACGATGCTGATGAATTTTCATGGTGATGATTACCCTTATTATTTTTAAATCACAAACCAATGTGGAGAATTGAAAAAAATTGGGGGAAAATGAGAGAAACAGTAATTGATGGGTAAGCCCTCCACTACCAGAAGGTCACTTTGTTCTGCGGGGCAGTTTCTCCTTGAAGCTGCTACAATATCTGAAGCCTGCTGTGCAGTAACTTGGAGCATGGCTTTCTGTGTGGAACAGCATCCCTGCTGAGGTGTGACAGGTGGCTGACGAATTGTACTTTCTGAAAACAATTGGAGGCATTTTGGGTTTGACAACCTTTCCCAGCTCTGTGGGTGTTTGTTCTGTAATGATGAAGATGGTATTCCTGTATCTCAGTGCTTCACCTGGGTCACATGACAGAGCTGGGCCAGTAGAGAGACGGCTCTGCCCTTGGCCTTCTTAGGATCAGGCAGGCTGACTTGCCACTGTACTTGGAACCCAGACCATTAAGTAGTGGATAAATGCCTGGAAATATAAAGCATGACTGATTTGTGAAGCTCATTGCTGTGACATGTTGAGAGCCCCGTTAAGACAAGGGGGATTCCTAAAGGATTGGGGAAATGCTGAGTGGATTGGCACGCCAAAGGTTATAGCCAAGATGCTTAGGGAAACATGCTTGGAGTTTCCTTAAACTTCTGGAATGCCAGAGTTGGCTAGCAAAAAATGAAACGGGATAGATCGCTCAGTAATCGTCCTGCGGCTTTTTGAACCTCTCTTCAGGAAACATTTGCTGCTGGCAACATGCAGATCTTCAACATACAGGATAGTAAGAAAAAATTGGACAGCAGTCGGAAGATGCTGTTCCTGGCGACCTTGAAATTATTAGCTGTGAGAGTATAGGGTGGTTTTACTTGTTCTGAGATGCTTTAATTGCTTTTAGATGTTTTCAGTTGTTTTGAATAGGGTTTTATTTTACTATTAATTGTATTGTTTTATCACTGATGTGTTTGCCACCCTGGGCTCCTTTGGATGGAATAGTAATAATAGTAGTATTATAGTAGTAATAGTAGGAGTAATTATTACTAGAATAGTAGTAGTGATACTGTACTTCCATCCACATTGGTGGTATTATCGTATGTGTGCGGTTTCAGTAAGGACAATGAACTGCACAGATCATGCCAACTGAGGAATGACTCTTGTAGGGCTTTTAAACTGGTAAAGAAGAAAGTGCCCATCGCTCCAAGATCTGATTCCTCTATTTTTAGACTTAACCTCATCCTTGTGATTGTCGTTCCGAGAAGACCCAAACTCGAACCTGGCCTTTCCTTTCATCATAAATTTCCTTACATTTAGGAGAGATTTATGTTCTGGCTTGGCAGCATAGGCTCTCAACCAATCTTTTTGGACATTTTTTTTATTTTTTAAAAAACCTAAACAAAAGGAAGCGCAGCTAATTATTGGGGAGGGGGATCGTTGCCAGCATCACCATAGCATAAGTGGATAAAACAGATACAAGGATGATACAGGACTAAGGCTAATGTTTGGTCTCTTTCTGCACTGCCTGGAGGGGGTGGGTTTGAGGGGGGGCATTTTGCTGTGGACAAAGTGCTTCCTTGGGACTCAGGTTTGGAAGACAATATTGGGGAGATCGTGTTCTTTGCCAAGGCTACTGGTACATGGTGTCTCTCAGGGATCAGTTTTGCCCCTCCCTTCCTATTGCTTAAACATCTACTTAAAGGCACTGGAAGATCATTCAGTGATTTCGAGTGTGTTGTTATCAATATGCTGAAGAAGCAGAAGAAGAAGAAGAGTTTGGATTTGATATCCCACTTTATCACTACCCGAAGGAGTCTCAAAGTGGCTAACATTCTCCTTTCCCTTCCTCCCCCACAACAAACACTCTGTGAGGTGAGTGGGGCTGAGAGACTTCAGAGAAGTGTGATTAGCCCAAGGTCACCCAGCAGCTGCATGTGGAGGAGCAGGGAAGCGAACCCGGTTCCCCAGATTAGGAGTCCACCGCTCTTAACTACTACACCACACTGGGTCTCTGCTGGTGACCCACAGCTCTGTTTTTCCTTTTCATCTAATACAATGGAAGTATTCTGTGTCTACAGGCAGGATTAAGATTCTTCCATAAATAAATGCATTTTTATTCCTACCCTTTCTCCAGAGAGCAGAGGGCAGTATATACGTTTCTCTTCCCTCCCCCCCCCACCACATTTTATCTCCACAGCAGTCCTGTGAAGGCTGTGACTGGTCCAGGTCGCCCAGTAAATGCAAGATATGAATGGGGATTTAAGCCCAGGTCTCCTCTCAGTCCAAGTCGAACACTCTCCCCACTACACCACAGTGCCTTGGCCATTGCAAGCAGCAAGAATACGGTTGTCTCCAGCAGGATAAGAGAAGTTTGTAGTGGAGATTGCTGGCTTTCTTTCAGCCAGGTTTGCATGATAGCAACTCTTTGCAAGCACAACTGAATAAAATGAAATGAAATATGAATGGAATGTCAGCCCTAACTTTTATTTATTTGTGTTTTCTGGCATTGTCAGTCCATGCCATATATCCTCAGATTGTTCTGTGAAGGCTTGAGCCACAAGAGTCTCATTATGGTTAGTCAGTCAGGTCCTTGTCTGGTGTAAATTGGTGGTGCACCATTGAAATTCAGGCAGTGTGTCCAATCGAAACCCGATAAGAATCCTACCGGGAAAATGAGGTTGTTATAAAGCTTGTGTAGCACTTTAGAAGCTATGCATAATAGTGTTGCGGAGCAGTTTATAATCTGGAATGTTTGGGAAATGCACCTCTTCCGAGGAGCTTTCAGTCTCCAACTGGTACATGATAACTTATAATCATAACGGACTCATCATCAGAGTGATGTTGCTGAACAAGGCTTAGCGGTACAATCAGTGCTGGGTCAGCAGCTCAGTGATTCTGGTCACATGCCAGGAAATGATTTCAGATTTTTTTCCTTACTTCCCAGTAAACACACTGAGAATTGCAGCCTTAACCTTTATTTGGATCAGGGCTCTCACCGTCACTGTCTAAGGGCCCTGCACTCCTGCTTCACAGAGCAATCAAAACTCTCAATCTGGAGAGGGTTTGGATGCAGTGATGGGAGGCCTCCACTACTGTGGAGATCCCTGGCAGGCCCACCAAAAGTGTGGGGATCAGAAGGCAGCCGTAGCTGGAAGATCACCCCCCTCCCCCCAAAAAAATGGCTCACTTCTTGGCTGGGGAGTGGAGTCCATTAGTTCCCAATCCATTAGATCCCAAGCCATCCCAGAGCATCAGGGCATAAGAGGAGCCTGCTGAATCAGGCCAATGGCCCATCTTGTCCAACGTCCTGTTCCCACAGTGGCCAAACAAGATGCCTGGGGGAAACCCAGAAGCAGGATTTGGGTGCAAGAGCCCTCTCCCCTCCTGTGGTTTCCAGCAACTGGTATTCAGAAGCATTGCTGCCTCCCACTGTGGGGCTACCAGTTCAGACTTTTCTGGTGCAACATTGTAGAGCTTTCAAGCAGATGTGGCTCCATTAGCTAGTGTGCTGGTCTGTGCACATTTCTGTTCTCCCCTCCTGCTTCACATATTTGTTCTCCCCTCTTGCTTCTAGGCCCCACTTGTGCAGTCCATATGTGTGTGTGGTCTGGGATGGCTAATCAATCTTTACTGTGGTCAAAGACCAGATGACAGAAATAACATCAGCAGCATGCACTGCATCAGCACCAAGGGGCGGACGTAGTAGACAAAATTTAAAAATTACCTATACACTTATTTACATTTTTTAAAAAAAACACTCCTTCAGCTAAAATCTATCATCCAGAGTTTGAAATCAGTACCGTGTTTCTCCGAAAATAAGTCATACCCCGAAAATAAGCCATACCCCGAAAATAAGCCATAGTGATAGGCAGTTTAACCTTGTAGGTTAAGAAATAACCTTGTAGGTTAAACTGCACCATACTTATTTAAAAAAAATAAGGCATCCCCTGAAAATAAGCTACCGTGTTTTTTTTTTTTTTTGGAGGAAAAATAAATATAAGACGGTGTCTTATTTTTGGAGAAACACGGTATTCATTCACCGACCATCACTGTCACCACAGTCTGCCTTGTCCTCATTGCCTCAGGTGATATTTTGCAACAGGTGATATTCAGATCTTTGTCAGCAAGAAGGTATACAATGTAAGTTTTCTCTGAGTGGCCAGGTAGTTCCCTTAATAATGGTTGAATTAGCTCCCACCGGGTATCATGAAATAGTGGGCAATATATATGCCCAATGGATTCAATCTAATCAGAATTACATGGACATGATCTCTGTTCTGCTCCGATATCACGGTATCTACCCTCTAATAGTGGATTTGGGATGGTAAGGTTGCTATGGGGTGGTATTTGTTTAAAAAAAAACATACTTTTGAATACCTCATTGTGTGTCCTCCTTGTGGGGTGGGGCCATTTTGGCTACATAGCCATCAGCACTCAACAACCTGTGTTTGTTATTTAAAAGAAGTTATGAGGTTTATGTTATAGAGTGGAAGATATGTGCAAAAAAACAACAACTATCCAGTATTTAATGTCCATCTTCCCCAGTAGGTCATTCTTTCCATTTCATGCCCAAAGAATTCAGGTTATTAAAGAGAGCAATTTCCTTGCCAGCCCCATGGCCATGCAAGAAGTTGATTTCATGTTTTCTGTTATGCAAAGCCCACCCTATCCTGACTGCGCCACACTTTGCCCTACTAATTAAAACACCCATGTTGTTAATAAGTTCTGGCTGGTATTTTCATTTAACGTTGCAGTGTTCTCCCCGCCTTGTAAATTTCAGTTGGAACACTTGACGACAAGTTAGCGGACATCGGTAACGTGATGTAATTTGGATTTCCCGGCGTCCAGTCCCAACAGGATACGTGCACATAAGTACTGGTTATTAAGGACAAGACTAAGTCAATAAATCCAAGGGAGTCTTCTCTCAATAGTTAAAGTGCTCTAATTTATGCAGTGCCGAAGCCCAGACTTTCTTTTGGTTCTCTTAAAACTACTTTATTAATCTTAATTTATCCCCCCACTTTATTAACCCTAATTTCAAACTGCATCTTAATAGAAGTAGTCGGTTGACCTAGAAACTATGAATGATGAAGCAGAACCTCTGAGAAATGTATACAAGACAATCAGCCCGGAACTACTAATCAGTGCAGTTGACCTCATGCTTAACACTGAAACCTAAAATGGGTATTTGGAGGTGTTTTTTCCCTCAACTGGCCAGTCTGATGTTTATTTGGCGG
This sequence comes from Zootoca vivipara, assembly GCF_963506605.1. Taxonomy (NCBI): domain Eukaryota; kingdom Metazoa; phylum Chordata; class Lepidosauria; order Squamata; family Lacertidae; genus Zootoca; species Zootoca vivipara. The sequence continues at coordinate 25,496,334 of NC_083282.1, forward strand.
GGGGGGAGGGGAGGAGAAGCTTGTTTAATTTGAGGCCGCTTGATGGGTATGGCAAGGCAGCAGAAGAAGGACTGAGCATGGTGTGTGCCGCTCTCGGTAGTGCAAAACGTAGCAAGGGTTTTGGGAGGCTTTTTGGAAGGTTGGGCCCATGGCAGAGGGGTGTGAAGGCATGCTATAATATTTCAGAGGAATGCATATATACTCCAGTTTGCTGTGCCAAGTTTCCTGTTACTAGTGAACTCTTTGGGGAGGGTTTATGAATGTCCAATTTGGGCGTGCTGAATTTATGCAGAGGCTTCTTATTACGCTGCCTCATCTAAAACAATTTGGCTACTTTAGCTCCCCACCCTCACCACCACCACCCCCGAACTGGCCAGCCTGCTCTGCTTTCCCAGCTGTATCACAGAACAATTACAACCAAGGTGATTAGCTGGTTGTAATCTCAGACCCTCCAAGTGTCCCTATTTTCCAGGGACGTTCCTGATTTAGAGAAGCCGTCCCAGTTTCTGATTTGATCCCAGAATGCCCCACTTGTCCTTAGCATGTCCCTATTTTCATTGGAGAAATGTTAGACGGTATGGAGTTATCTGACGCCCCACCCCCGAGCCATCTGATGGCAATCCTGTATAAGGAAATATTTTTAATGTTTAATGTTTTATTATGTTTTTATATATGTTGGAAGCTGCCCAGAGTGACTGGGACAACCCAGTAAGATGTGTGGAGTATAAACAGTAAAATTATCATTATGGAATGGGGCAGTCCCTCTTTTCATCAGATAAATGTTGGAGGGTAAGCAGTCTCTCCTTCCTACGCATGGTGGGTATGACCCTCTTCAAAGAAACCAATAGCCTAATCCTATCCATGTTTGCTCAGAAGTTAGTCCAGACAGATTTTAAAATAGGATTTACTGTACTTCCAAGGTGGGACACAGGACTTGCTGATCAGAAGGTTGGCGGTTTGAATCCCTGTGACGGGGTGAGGTCCCGTTGTTCGGTCCCTGCTCCTGCCAACCTAGCAGTTCGAAAGCATGAAGTGCAAGTAGATAAATAGGTACCGCTCCAGCGGGAAGGTAAACGGCGTTTTCGTGCGCTGCTCTGGTTCACCAGAAGCAGCTTAGTCTTGCTGGCCAGTAAAGCAAGTAAATGCGACTGGACCTAACGGTCAGGGGTCCCTTTACCTTCACCTTACTTCCAAGGAAATGTGCTTAGGGTTGCAACCCTCAAAGTGAGACAGAACAAAGGAAAGAATGGGGAAGTGTGTCACGTATTTAATTCTTAAAAGTTGTGTGTGTGTGTTTCAGGGAACCCAGCAGATTCTAAGTGCAGGTGAAAAGTACTGTATCCCGAGGCAGCTTTAATTTACATAGCCAACCCTTACTCAGCAGAGTACCATAAGTAGAGGAGATATTGAAGCCATAGACGGGTCACATTTCTTGAACAATTTGTCATACATACTGTGGGCCCTAACAAGCTTTCCCTATCAGACACCTGGCGTCATTACTCTTATTTCCACTGCATTCAGTGCTACCAAAAAAACAAAAAACAAAAACATGCATTAGGCTCGCAAGTGAAGTCATGAACACAGTGCACGGCCGTCTTGTTTTCTAGATGCAGAAACAGGAACAGTTTTGTTCTTCCTCCGTCTTCTGTCATGGCATGAACACCATATTGTGTGCTTCATTCCCCCCCCCCCAAGCATTGACATGCTAGACCAGACCAAAATCCAGCTGGCCTGCCCTCCTGCTTCCAGCAGCAGTCAACCACATGCCTCTGGGAAGTTCACAAAAAGGGCACGAACCTCCCCTGGTTGTTTGGATCCAGCACCTGCTATTCAGGGGTATCTGTATCTTGACTTTCCATGTAACTATTGGGGCTAATAGATATGGAAATCTGTGCAAACACCCCCACCCCTGCAAAGATAAAGATCTGTTGAATTGACTGCAGAGTCCTCTTTGGTTGGTTTCCTCTTCTAGAGAGTGTGGGCAAGCATGGGTGCCAACTTGAATAAAATACAGACCCTCCAAGTGTCCTTATTTTCCAGGAACAGTCCCAGATTTACAGACGTTCTCCTAGTTTCTGATTTGTTCCCGGAATGTCCCACTTTTCCTTAGGCCGTCCCTATTTTTACCAGAGAAATGTTGGAGGGTGTGGTAGGATGTCCCTATTTCCATCGGAGAAATGTTGGAGAGTATGGAGTTATCTGACCCCAGAGCCATCTGCAGGCCGCTCTGTATAGGGAAGGGTTTTTTTTTTTTAAAAAAAAATGTTTATTATGTTTTTTATATATGTTGGAAACTGCCCAGGGTGGCTGAGGCAACCTAGTCAGATGGGTGAGCTTTAAATACAAAAATTATTAATATGGAATAAGACGTCTCTATTTTCATCAGAGAAATATTGGAGGTTATGTAAAATATTGAGGGGGGGAGGTAGGGCCCATCTCATATAATCAATCATAAGTCGTGGCACACACACACCATTTGAATGGCCATGCCCATGAACTTCGGGAGGCCCAGCACCCTCAAATGTTTCATTGGGGGTGCTGAAGGGACCTCGGCCCCCAGGAGCTGGCTCCCATGTGGAGCTTTCATGAAGGATTGTGATATGTATTTTCTCTTGGGCCCATTACCACCCCACCTCCATATTTATTTCTTGCTGCTACCCCCTCTGAATCATTCTCAGAAGCCAATTTCCTACTCCTGGTCCTTCAATCTGCATTGGTAACCCCCGTCAGAGCATGAAGGCTGGGCTCAGAACCTATTGGTGCATTCTCTTCCAGCCATCAGCAGTCTTAACAGCTTGCCCCTAGCTGAGAGCTTTCTCCTAGCAGTTTGAGGGCAGTGTGTCCCCAATTTAGGTTGGCACTTCTGCCCCCCCCCAACCCATTTTGCAGTGGTGGGAACTCCCTGTTCAGCTCCTACTCCATCACTAGCTACTTTGGCCCCAAGGCAGGACTACCTTCTGTTTCATTGGGAGCAGATTCAAAACATCCAGGATTCCTTCAGAACTGGACTTTTGTTACTCTTGCTAGGTTACTGGACCAAAGGCATCAGTCAATTACTTGCCGTGGTTAATTGATATTTTGAGGATCAGGCTTGATTTCACTCTAGCTCTCTTCAAGGTCTGAAAGCATCGGTAAGTGACAGCGAATTAACAGTTTGTTCACAGCTTAAAATGGAATTTTGATTAATTGAAAATGCCATATGGGCTATCAAAGGTTGCAGCGGTGCCCGAGAGGCTGCCTCCCACTTTTTAACTTTCCATCCTTCTCCACTCATTTCCCCCGTCTAATGTATTTTTGTAGGTTGATTTTCACCAACAATAGTGGCTTTTAAAGGCACACCCTCCCCTAATACATGCATTTATTATTATTATTATTTTGGGGGGGGGTATATTTGGTTGCATCACCGAATTCAGAGAAGTGCAAATTTGGAAGTGTTAGCTGTCTTCCAAGCTCACATTTTATTTCAGGAAATGAGGCAGGTCCGTATTAAAATGCAAACCAAATTTATCCCCCCACACCTAGCCGTAGGCCGAGAAGGGATGAAGCAGAGTGAGGCAGGTTAGAGGCATTACTGAATGCTGAAATCATCAGTTGTGTCATGTTTTATTTTTGTGAAATCACATAGTTATTGGGAGGGGCATGGATTTACCCCCAAATCTTGGCCAAGCCCACACCAGAGCTGTAGAGCACATGCTGTGCACGCCATAGGAGCCATCTCCTAGGGGCTGAGGGCTCTTTGCCCTCCGATAAAATATTTGAGGGGCCCCCACAGTCGATGGGCATTGCCATTCAAATGGGGTGTGTGCATAGCAGCATATGATCGATTATGCAAGGTAGGGCTTACCTCCCCCCTCCCCAAATTTTATTCAAGTTGGTAAGGGACTCCTGAATGTTTAAGTCCAGTCAAAGGTGACTGCGGTGCTCATCTCGTTTTCAGGCCAAGGGAGCAGGCGTTTGTCCACAGACAGCTTTCTGGGTCATGTGGCCAGCAGCACTAAACCGCTTCTGGTGCAACGAGACACTGTGACGGAAGCCAGAGCACACAGAAACACCATTTACCTTCCCGCCACAGCGGTACCTATTTATCTACAGTGGTGCCTCGCTTAACGAATGCCCTGCTTAACAAAATTTCCGCTTAACGAAAGGATTTTTCGAGCGGAGCTTGCCTCACTAGACGAATGTGTTTTACAAAGAATTCGTCTAGCGAATTGCGGTTTCCCATAGGAATGCATTGAAATTCAATTAATGCGTTCCTATGGGCAAAAAAAATCAAAAAACATTCAATGCATTCCTATGGGATTCGCTAGACGAATTTTTCGCTATAAGAAAAGACCCGTGGAACGAATTAATTTTGTCTAGCGAGGCACCACTGTACTTGCTTGCTTTCAAACTGCTAGGTTGGTAGGAGCTGGGACAGAGCAATGGGCGCTCACCCTGTCACAGGGATTCAAACCGCCGACCTTCCGATCAGCAAGCCCAAGAGGCTTAGTGGTTTAGACCACAGTGCCACCCGCGTGCACACAGAAGTCACCAGGGTTCAATCCCTGCCCATTTTAGGAATGTGCAAAACTCCTCTTTGGCTGCTTTCACACCAAGAACTTAAAACACTATAAAGACCACTTTAAACACTCATGGTTTCCCTCAGAGAATTATGTGAGCTTTGTTAAGAGGCCCCTACTCCCCACACAGAGCTATAATTCCCCATGAAGAGGCATTGACTGTTGACCCACTCCAGGGATTGTTTAAAGTGGCATCATAGTGTTTTAAATGTATGATGTCGATGTGGCCTTTGAAATCCTGGAGGGCTGCTGCCTGTCAGTCAGATGGGCCCAAGTTCTGGGCTCGGTGCACATACTATTCCCCCACAATGCCTTTCTTCCTTAGGGCAACAACTATTGCATCCAGGGCAAGAGCTTGGAATTTCTGCCTGAGGGCTCCCAAGTCCTTTATGCAAACCCAGATGAAAACTCCCAGTGGAATAAAGAAATGCATTAGGAAGGAGTGATTTAATGAATGGATAGTAAAAGCCAAATACTATCATTTGTAGTTGTACACTTGAAGGGGGGTTGGTTGATACTGTGTTTCATTCTCTCCCCCCCCCCCTTTACAGCTATTTTTTTATAATAATAAAAAAACCCAACAAAATCAGAAAGATGCACAATGCACATTTTTATAAGGGGCTTCTCAAAGGACGTAAATATATGGTTGCTGACATTTTGCCTCTAAGGACCCTTTTGAACACATTATCTCCAGAGCGTTGCTCCAATCTGACTGTTTAAAATAGAATAAGTTGGGAAAACTCCCTTCAATGTGTTTTCAATTGCAGATCGTGGCACTTTCATCCAACAATTTTGAGGAGATAACTTTTAATTACAATAATAAGAACCACATGGGCAGTTGATTGATGCAAACCTGATGTGTTCTCTTACTTTATTAATCTTTTTAATTAGAGTCAAAAGAATGTTTTATCTGTCGGGAAGGAGACGAGATGGGCCGTGACGCTCTGCTGCACTTCTGTGACTGCAAAAACTTGATTGCTCACCAGAAATGTATTTTAACTTGGATACAAAAGGTAAGGGAAATGATGCAGAATATGACCTTACAGTTCAGCATATTTGGTCTCTCACTCTTCCTGCGACAGTGTACGTCAGCATCTTACTGTATAGGCCTTCCTTGTCTTCATTTGCAAAGGGGCTCTTGCCTGCATTTTTTTCAGAAGTTCTCTGAATATATTATTCTAGAAATACCTTTGGGGAAGGGCCATTGGCGAAGACTCTCTCCCCCCCCCCCCCCGGTGCCCCTGCTGGAGAATATTGAGCGATAAGCCTCCCCACCGAATAAGGTGTTTATTTTTTTTAACTAGCCCTAGTTATAGCACACAAGCATAGTTTATAATCTTGGTTCCAGGATATGGCCCGAAAATATGTGAGGCTTGCTGAAGCCAGGTGGGTCTGATCACAGTCTGGATGGGTGACTGCTGAGGAACCATGTGTAGGCTACCACCAGGGGTTCCATGATGGGAGAAAATAAGTAAAGACAAGTGCTCAGCCTTATACTGAAGTTGATATCTTCTGGGTAACTCAGTTGGTTAAAGCAGGGTGCTGATAATGCCAAGGTTGCAAGTTCGATCCCTGTATGAGACAGCTGCATATTCCTGCATTACAGGGGGTTGAACTACATGATCATCAGAGTCTCTTCCAACTCTACAATTTTATGATTCTATGATGATCTGATCTGTTAATTTAATCAACTTCAAGAGAGGTGTGTGTTCCAGTGGTTAATATCTGCAAACAGAGGAGCTGGATACTGTTTTCAAACTGCCTCAAAGCCACACCTTCTCTAGGAAGTCTCTACTTGTGAAACTTATCTCTACTTGTATGCTTGTGAAATGTGGACCACTTATAAATGCCATCTCCAACTCCTTGAAAGATTCCATCAACGGTGTCTCCGAAAATTTTTCCACATCCCTTGGGAAGACAGGCAAACTAATGCCAGTGTACTGGAAGAAGCAAAGATCACCAGTGTTGAAGCAATGATTCTTCAACATCAACTTCGTTGGACCGGTCATGTGTGCATGCCTGATTATCGTCTTCCAAACAACTACTCTATTCTGAACTTTAAAATGGTAAGCGTAATGCTGGTGGTCAATAAAAGAGGTTCAAACACTCTCTCAAGGCAAATCTTTAAAAATGTAGTATAAACACTGACAACTGGGAAACACTGGCCTGCGAGTGCTCCAATTGGAGAACAGCCTTTACCAAAGGTGTCATGGGCTTTGAAGACACTTGAACTCAGGGCGCAAGGGAGAAACGTGCTAAGAGGAAGGCACGCTTGACAAACCCTCATCATGATCAATCCTCGGCCAGAAACCTATGTCCCCCACTGTGGAAGGACGTGTGGATCCAGAATTGGCCTCCACAGTCACTTACAGACTCACTTTTAAAACCGTGTTTATGGAAGACAATCTTACTTGGCTTCGAGTGATCACCAAAAGAGAAGAGGAGGAGGAGGAAGAAGAGGAAGAAGAGGAAGAAGAGGAAGAAGAGGAAGAAGAAGAAGAAGAAGAAGAAGAAGAAGAAGAAGAAGAAGAAGAAGAAGAAAGCCTAGATGTGTAGCAGTTGAGTTTCTATTGAGTTGAGTTTCATTGGCCATTAGGAAAGAAAATGTATGTAGCACCTAATCACAGGCATGGCTGCATGATGTGGAGTTTGAATTTAGATGCTATGTATCTAGCATCCAAATGCAAAGTTTTCAAACGCAGAAGAAAATATAATGTTGTGTAGCTTATTTGTGTGTTCGCTTACATTTATGAATTGCTTCCTATGAAATATCTCCAAACAATTTTACAATAAGAAACCCCAGCAAATTGTCCATCAGACGTTCAGGTTCCACACCATTCCTATTGTGTGGGGGGTGGGGGTGGGTGCGTGGGTATCCTAGACTTGCCGCACCACCACATCACAAGACAACTCTTTCTCATTGTGGTTGGCGATCATTGGTACCATTAACAGTTAGCCAAAAATGCGTCATCATCAGGATGTGGGGTTGTTAGGTACAATGGATGATCTTCCTATAGCTCCCTGCACTAGTATCCCTGCAAATGCAATATTTTGTTAGGAAAGTCTCAAGATCAAGCTATAAATAAGTGAGATGTTGACTTGGAAGAGGTTTTTAGAACTCCTCCCCCTAATTTGAAACACATGTGGCAAATATTCTGTATCAGCACTACTTAATATGTTCACAGACACAGGACTTCTCCTTCTTTTCTCTTTTTTTCATGGAATTGATTTCCCCAATTCCCCAAAGAGTTCACAAACCTAACGTTATAATTTAGACTATATTATTTGGAGTGGTTTCCCTTTTGTGCCAGAACAGGAAGCCAGTCTGGTGGTCCAATTGCGAAATGCAATGTGATAGTCCCCATCTTTTGTTAGAATTGACCGCGGTTATTTGCTACGATTTTGTGTGATGCCGGCAATGTAGCAGGTGGAGGGCTGTGATTCTGAGCATGTTTAGTAAGCGAAATGAAATCAAGAGATAACTTCTGGTCAAATGTGCTTAAAAGTGTCTAACTTGCTTACATTCCCGGTGAGCATAACTCAGGAGCAGAGCACAGAAACCAAATCCCTGCACACCCCAGAATAACGAGACGAGGCACAAGAGGACTGGGGAAACTTATTTAATTAATTTACTTGCAATAATACCCACAATGTTAACGTGCATGGGGGCTTTAGTTACTACAGTTCTGGGGACACCTGACATAGATAGGATGAGCCTAACCCAGCACTCAGTTGGCAAATGTCATATCCTAAACAACTTAGCACCAGGCTGCCGAAAGGATGGCCTTGCCTCCATACATCTCTGCTAGGCAACTGCATTTCTCAGACGGAGCACTGCTTAAACTACTGCACACACCCCAGAGGTGTGCTTTGTATGTCCTATAAATTGAGCTTTTAGTGTTGCAGCTCCAGCCCTCTGGAATTAGTTGTTGGTTTCTTATTTTTACTAGTCTTATTCTTATTTATTAGTCACGTTTTTGCACTCGGGTGTCCCAGAGTGACTGAAACAATGAAAAGAGAAAGAACAAAGACATATAAAAGATATTAAAAGGAACAAGTCCTACCCACCCCACTTAAAGGATGAGCACAACAAAGGCCACTGACATGTCTAGCTACCCTCCCAATTAAAAAGCCTGGGTTATTAAGAATGTTTTTGCCTGGCATCTAAAAACAGGCAGTGATAGGAGAATGCAGGAAATTTTGATAGGTGGGGTTTGCACCTTCCTTGAGTGTTTTCGCCTGGCTGAAATGTGCCTTTGAACCCGGATAATGTATGTTTGTTTGTTTGTTTGCTTGGATGGAGAGTGGGGAGGTACATATGTGCAAAGGTAGCATTTACATGAGTTGTTCTATCCAGTTTTGCCTGTGGCCCCGCCCATCAGTGCCCACAAGGAAATGTGGCTCTCAAACTGGAAAGGGTTCCCTAGCCTTGCCTTACAGAATCATCATTTTGGTGCTTTAGAGATGATGTACATTTTAAGGAAGAACATGGTAGAGCCTCCTTCGGCATGTACCACTTCCCAATGTAGGCAGGAAGATTCTCATGTTCAAATGCTGCCCTATGTAAAAACAAAAACAAAATCCTTGTAGAATGAAAACTAGGATACTGAGGTGAAAGCCAGGCCTGGCTGAGAAATGCTAGCATTTCAGGTGAAAAAGATTAAAACTATTCTCCCTTTTCACTGGCATTTTTTGGGGGGGAAAGAAGAGTAGCCTTCAGTCGTGCAGTCCCCAGCCTGTATTCCGGTCCCAGGAGGGGCTGTTTCAAGAGTGACTAGATTAAATAACCCATCCATCACAATTCCCCGCATTCTCCCGGTCTTCTTCTTCCATCCCACATCATAGACTCAGGGCCAAACCCGACGTGATGGTGACAGCCACTTTTGTTTGTTCAAGTGTCTGCACAGTTGATGTCTAAAGTGGGGAAAGTGTCTAATTTTAACATCAAAAGGGGTGCAGAGATGAAAGGAGCAGAGCGCTCCTTGCAGGCTGTCACCCCCCAGCACTCATCTCTCAGCCTCTCTCGCTTCCAGTAATGGAGTCTGGCTGACGGGGAGGGAGGCAGTGCAGGTGAGGATGAAACAGAGGAAGCTCCCTTTAATGATGAAATTGGGCATTTACACACACACACACACACACACTTCTGTGAACCTCCACATGAACAGACGGTCATATGGGTCCAACCAGCATCCTTCTCCATTCCATCATCCTCTTTCCCGCAGTCAGATGCCTCTAGGAAGCTCACAAACAGGACATGAAAGCAATAGCTGTCTTCTCCTCTTGTTCCTCAGCGCTAGGTTGCCTCTGACTTCAGAGGTTGTACGTAGCCTCTAGCATCCTTTCCCCTCCATGAATTCACCCACTCTCTTCTCAGATCCATGCTAATCGGTGCCCTTCACTACATGTAGTAGTTTAACCACGTGCCTAAATTATTTCTTTGTTGCGCTTGAATCTCCCACCACTCCGCTTCACCTGATGGCCCTGGATTCTAGTATCACGAGACAAGGAGAAAAACAGTTTTCTATCCATGGGCAATGAGTGATGATTGCTACCGTCATGCTGAGTTTGGCCTCTGGTCTGCAGCTTTGAGCGTGCCAAATGTCATTCTCCTCAGGTGACCCAGGCTGGAGTTGAACTAGATGAGCTTCTCACACAACGGGGCATGAGAAGAAAGTCTGTGATTGGCAGGGACAGAACCCTTGAAATTACGGTAAGAAATAAGAGAGGCCCACTGCCATTGTGCATCATGCCTTGCCAGCCTTGGAGACCCCAAACATAGTACTATTTCAAGATACAATTGACCCACAAGCGAGCCTAAGGGACAAACTGAGCTCTAAGTTAAGCAAATTCCAAGTAGGCCTCTGACCTGAAGATCCAAGTGTATGATTCCCTCCAGAAGGAATTAGATGTATACTGACACAGCGAATTCTGTATAAAACAGCATTGAGAGTCTATTGGATTTGTAATTCCTGACATGTTGTATTAAGCCAGGAACTCCTGGAACACAACGGCTGCTGTTTTGTGCTGGGCATGATGGCATTGTCACGTATGTTGTGGTCTTTTGGACAAATGTCTATTTCTGAAAAACTGGAGGAAGTCCAAACCTCCCTGTGCAGAAGACTGGGTTGAGGATTTATTAAATCTAGCGACTAATGGGGAAAAATAATTTTTTGTCATTGAGATGCATTGGAAAGTAGCACCAGTGTTCAAGGAAGTGCATGTGTGCAAGAATGACTGCTAGTGCAACAAGACTCTCCTTCTTCTCCTCCCGCTGCATGTTGCTGCTCTCCCCAAATATGCTCCAGTGGGTTGGAGTAAACTCCAGAACAGATATGTTTTCCTTATCTTGTAGTGGAAATGTATCCAGCTAAGTTACACCAATGTTTTCCTCTTCTCTCTCCCTCTGAATAAATATTGACCATTTGGGGGGTTATGTGGATGGGCTTAGCTTGACAGATGAGCAAAGATAAGCAGACTCTTTATTAATCCTCTACATTTTACATAGGTTTATAACGGTATCGGTTTAGTTTGGGATCCGCCTTTATTTACGAGCTGAAATTGTTTAGTGCACTGAAATGCTGATGCAAATGCATCTTCCTACCTGATGTGGTTTATGTACAAATAGCTTCTGAGCATTTAGATTTCTCCTCATTTATTTCCACAGGAGGCTTTGGGGGGTTTCTACTACGTTTTACAAAAGAGGTTCTGTGTTTGTGAATTAGGTCGTTGCAGAGATGGGCAGCTATCTGCTGCCCACCATGCCCTTGGCACCACAGAAAAGAGTGAGGCTTTTGCAAGAACTGGGCTGGAAGGAATGTAGCAACAGACCCTCAGATACTTATGGAGAAATTTCCCCTTGCCAAAGTGATGATCACCGAGGGGGCGGGGAAGATTTCACCACATACTCCCACATTTGCTTCTCTAGGGGCATAACCAATTGCTGTCCTCATAACTTGAAGCAAGTGAATACACACCTGGGGCCAGGGCCAGCCCACCCAGAAGGCAAGGTGAGGCGACTGCCTCGGGCAGCAGGATCCCCAGGGGCGGCAGATTTGACCTCCAAAAAATGCATTGCCCAGTGTTGCTGCTGCTGCTGTAGTGGAAACAATGGCTACATCATGTTCCTTGGATACTAGACCTTCAGTGTCCTTGGCAGCCCCTCGTGTATTGCCTCTTGGAGAATAGGAGGTGCTGCCGATCTCCTCCACACACCCCCCCTTGTTCCTGATGCAGATCTTCACTTACCCCTTCTCCCCTGGTTGTTGGGTGGGCACCATTTTATGGTTCACCTTAGGAGTCAAAATGTCTTGGCCTGGGGCTGTTGTGTATTCAAGACTGGCTCCCTCACAGTGACCTTTTGAGTGAGCAGTATGGACATTCCACGTGCATCTTGCGGGATAGAATTCAGCATGGCTGGTGCTTGGCGGTATGGGAGTTGTAGTCCACAGTAATGACAACCACCACGTTGGCTACCCCTGAAAGAGACGTTCACGTGCTAAGATTCAGAAGCCTGTAACAGGTGCATAAGACGAGAACCCATACTACCAGTTTGGTTAATTGAGAGTTCTGCCTAACCCAGTTCCTGGATTGTGTGTCTTGGAAGTATACTCTGGTAAGACAGCATATGACCGTAAAGAGTTAAAAAGAAAAATCCATAGGAAAATTAAAAATGTGCTTCAGTCTGTCACCCTCAGCATGAGGATGTATGGGGAAAGTGTTTCAGGGCTTGCTTCATCCTCGTATTCCGAGAAGGGTGTCTTGGCAAAGATTTCTACACACGTGTTTGTCATATCTAACTTATTAAGCAATTGAATTTAGTAATAATGACTGTAAATTAACCATCTGTCAAAGTTAAGAAATGTCTGACTTAACCCTCGGGCTGCCGCAAATGCATTTGTACGATGCCCACAACATTGCAATGGTTGCCAAAAGGGAAAAATGGCAGCAGACCAAAAACGCACAGAGGAGTATGCATTCCTTTGTGCAAATCGTTGGTGGTTTCTTTTTATTCCTCTCCCCCACCCATTCTTGGCCAAACTTTAGCTGTAAGGAGCTGTTTTGTTTTGTTTTATGTTTTGGGGATTAGCTTAACGGTAAAATGGAATGTATGTTTCAGTGTGAGAAGTGTGAGAAGCACACAGAGAAGTGTCTTTCAGCCCTCCCTCTCAAATTGAAATGGTAGTTTTAAAAATGTCAACCAATATGTGGTGTGCCTTGGAAAGGGCTGCTGGAGATTTATAAAGCTGTCTTCCTAAAATCCAATCGTCTTCTTTCAGCTCCTGGTTTACACAAGACTATCACATACAGTCGTACTTTGAATCCCAAATGCCTTGCAAGTCGAACGTTTTGGCTCCCGAACGCCGCAAACCCAGAAGTGACTGTTCCGGTTTGTGAACGTTCTTTGGAACCCGAACGTCCGAGATGTGACTTCCATGGCTTCCAATTGGCTGCAGGAACTTTCTGCAGCCAATCAGAAGCCGTGCCTTGGTTTCCAAACGTATTGGAAGTCAAACGAACTTCCAGAACGGATTCTATTCGACTTCTGAGGTACCACTGTATTTTTTACTTCTTATATGATTATAATGCTCCCGATGGGTTACACTGTAGGGAAGCGGTGATCCAATTGCACTCCCTCTCCCTACTTTTTCCCTACTGGAGAACAAGTTGCTATGCCTGACTTCAACCCAGTTAGGTATGGACAGCAATGTGAACTGTGTTAAAAGCAGCCGTGTTCTCAAATCCTGGTTAATTGGGAAATCCTGGTTAGTCCTGGTTAGTCTTAACTACAGTAAATGCTTATATTGAAATTGGGATGGTTTGGAACAATGATGTAATACTGTGGACAACTGCATCTGCACAAACCATAAATCAAGAGTGAGGGACCATTTTAAGTCCAAGGACTTCAGACAGTGATCTCTCATAGTCCTGCCTGGAGATGCCCAGATTTGAACCTAGGACCTTCTGCGTGCAAAACAGAGGCTCTGCCATCTAGCTGTAGCCCTTTGTTCATCATGCTTTTAGGAGCTGTCTGCTTGGTCATTGACTCAACGGTACTGGTGTACAGCTTTTGTAGCACTAACGGTAAAAGGTAAGGGTAAAGGACCCCTGAACATTTAAGTCCAGTCAAAGGCGACCATGGGGTTGTGACACTCATCTCGCTTTCAAACCGAGGGAGTTGGTGTTTGTCCACAGACAGCTTTCCAGGTCATGTGACCAGAATGACTAAACCACTTCTGGCACAATGGAACACCATGACAGAAACCAGAGTGCATGGAAACGCCGTTTACCTTCCCACCAGAGCAGTACCTATTTATCTACATGTACTGGCGTGCTTTCGAACTGCTAGGTTGGCAGGAGCTGGAACAGAGCAACAGGAGCTCACCCCATTGTGGGGATTTGAACCACTGACCTTCTGATCAGCAAGCCCAAGAGGCTCAGTGGTTTAGACCACAGCGCCACCTGCACCTGCTCGTAGCAGTAAGGAGCATGAAGGGACCCCCAATTTTGAATTGTGCCCAGTTTTGCAGTTTGATTGCAGCCACACAGGAAGGCAGAAAGTTCTTCTGCTTCTTCTCAGGCAGCTGGCCTTTTATTTCCTTGAAATGTAGGTGGTCACTGTGTGTCGATGGCATTTTTTCTGCTCTTCCTACATCTGCACTAGGTTATCTGGGACTCGCCTCTGACCCTCGCACCCAGCCCAGGGAATAAGAATGGCTCCCATTCTGTTGGCTGCTTGCACTTTTAACTCTAAACAATCTTGGGCTATTGCATTAGAATCTGCCAAGAGCCAAAATTGCTGAAACATCCCCGGGTCTATTCAAACCAGCTCATTCTACCTTCTCGTACATTTGGGAGAATTAAGCAGCTCTCTGTGGAAATAAGCATGTCAGCAAAGTGTTCATAGGCACAAACATGTGCATAAAATCAGAAGCAAAATGAACCTGATGCACCAATCCAGCGCTGGAAGATGTTTGACAGCAAAAATGGGAGCCAGTTCTATTTGCTGATCAATACACGCAATGACCTTGTGCATTTATAACAGTGAAAGCCTGCAGGAAGCAGTAGGCCCCATCTAGTGATGAAAAAGAGATGATGCCTGCAGAGAGCTGAATGTACGGACATCTGCTAATCAGTAGAGGTGAGCAAGGTTCAATTTGTTGTATCTTTAGTTGTGGGACTGGGGAAATGAAGGGACAGTCCAATATTAGTGTGTCCGTATTACAGATAGGCAGTGAGGCTGAGAAGCAGAGCTACCCAGGAAGTTTGTGGCTCAGCAGAGATTGGAACTAGGGACTTCAAATTTAACATGCTCTTAATTATTAAAATTCCTTCCAGCAGCACCTTAGAGGCCAACTAAGTTTGTCATAGGTATGAGCTTTCGTGTGCATGCATGAGAAGTGTGCATGCACACGAAAGCTCATACCTATGACAAACTTAGTTGGTCTCTAAGGTGCTGCTGGAAGGATTTTTTAAATATATTTTTTTGACTACGTCAGACCAACACGGCTACCTACCTGTATCTTAATTATTAAGTCGCATTAGTCCAAAACAAAATACCTTTCACTTACTCCCTTGAGCACCAAACGAGTCTCTGTGGTTTTTATTTAATGATTTTTAGTCATGCTGCTTCCTTATACTTTTTGCAAGTTTGTGACCCGTGTCTCACGGCCATAGTTCCCAAAACGTGTAGTTCTTCTTGAGCTGCAATGGGTCCTATCTTCCAAACAGAAGGTCCCTTTCATCAAATCCATGTGCGGTCCTCACCAGCATCTGAAAGACTTGCACATAAAGTGTCCATTCTTCACAGAATCGTATTTTAGAGTTGGACAGGACCCCAAGGGTCATTTAGTCCAGCCCCCTGCAAGGAAGGACTCTCAACTAAAGCATCCATGACAGATGGTCATCCAACCTTTGCTTAAAAACCTCCAAGGAAGGAGAGTCCACAACCTCTTGAGAGAGACCATCCCACTGCCGAACAATGGATACTGTCATGCTGCTCAGGTTCAGTCATAAAGAGACCAAGCACACCTGTATTTTGAGCATGTTTTTTAATTTAAAAAATCATACAGATTCATTTTTCTTTTCCTGTAAAGCATCATTCTAGAACAAGAATAAACACATTTCTATATCTTACACCTACCCATGATGATGTTGTTGTTGTTTTACCTGTTGTAAGCCAATGTGAATGCATCAAAAGGTCAGGATATGTTTGGAATCAGTAAATATAAATGCCCTTAACCTTCTGCCCCACTCTTCCAGCATTGTTATACTCTAGTGTGATCAGGGAATGACCGCGATTAGACTATGCGAGCAAACTTTGTTTTCAAAGGAGCCTAATGCTGTCCCCAAGTTCATCCATTTACCTTTTCCTCTGTGAGTGAAATATCTAGAATAAAAGGTGAGGTGTTGTTTTTGATGAAAATTATTGCAGTAAAAGAAAAATGCCCCACCACCCTGACTGTAGGTAAATAGGGGTCTTTGAAACACACAAAGCCTTCCTCGAACAATCTCTGCCAGCATTCTTCTGTTCCATAAGTTTTAGAAGCAGTTGAAGGTAAGAACAGTTGAGCAAGAATGCCACAACTGTAGAGTTTCTCCACCCAGAAACTTTTAAAAAAGTTTTTGCCTACCTACCTCCTAATTCACTATCTATGAATATGCCTGTGAATTGGTGGGGTAAGACCCCCCCTCTGTTGCTGGGCAGGTTAGTTTGGATGGCCACGGATGTGATTGGGCTCCTCTGAGATGTTGGGGAGATTTTGATGTTGCCAATTTTGATTGACAGCCTAGAGGCTATAGATTCCCTGTGCCCAGAGTTGAGCTTCCTCTTTTCGCTGTGCACATCGGATCACCCGCCCACCCTCCCTAATTTTAGGGCTTGATGCTTTTGACCTTGCTATGCCTGTCATGGGGTCGTCTGCTTTTGGGGCAGGGGCCTGGTAGGATTTTTGTTCCTTCGGCTGATTGGCTGGTGCCATTTGGTTTTTGCCTACTGCGTAGCAAATCGTCACAACTTGTAAGGTTGCAGTTAGGCATTGGTTGGTGGAGGGGTATGGATTGGCTGTGCCTGCCCCTCCAATGCTGCTGCTGCAAGAGGAATCCAGGGGCTCGCCGTGCTCTTGTCCAAACCATAGCTGCCAAGTTATCCCTTTTTTTAAGGGATTTTCCCTTATGCTGAATAGGCTTCCTCGCGAGAAAAGGGAAAACTTGGCAGCTATGGTCCAAACTTCTGTGAAGGGGCTAGGGCCACGCAAGGGCCCCTGGGAGCATTTGCGGAGGGGGGAGGGCCTGGCACCTAGCTCTATTCTCTCCCCAAAAATGTTTTCCCTTACTGACTTCACAGGCTTGCGGATGTCAGTTCTGTCCCTGGGCGGGGACAGATAGTCGCAACCAATGCCTAAGCAACCACTCACATTTTGTATTTAAATAAAGTTGTGGCCAAAATATTTTTTTCAAATAATTTTTATTAATTTTACAACAAGAAAGAAAAACGGCAAAAACAAACAGCACAATAAAACACAATAACATAACAATAGAAAAAAACACAAAAATCCAAATACACAATCCTTTTCCTTTAACATTGTATAATAATGCCAATATCTTAAACAAAAATTCTGTGTGAAGTGTGAATTTATTTGAGGGTGTTTTGTTGTTGTTGTTGTTGTTGTTGTTGTTGTTGTTGTTGTCCACCATTCACCACCATTCACTACGAACCATGCCTTGCTTTCTTGCATGGTGATTTTAAAAGTGTCACTTCAGTAGGCCAAAGACAAAAAAAAGGGGGGCTGGGTTTACCCACTTTTTAGGGTTTTAAAAGGAATTACCATCTTCAGTGTGAGTGAAAATGCAGTCATTTTCCACCCCCCTCCTCAATGTAGGGAACTAACAATGGAGAAAGACAGCTGCCTCATGGGACACAATGAAGAACTTCTGTGTTGTCATTTTTTATTTCCACTGCAGTTGCTTTCGAAGTTTTGAAATGCAGATTTGAGCACTTCAAATGCTGTGAAATTGACTACTTCTCCTCAGTTCTTTACAGCTCCTGGAGCCTGGCTATCCCCCTTTTGGCTGTAAAAATGAAGCTATGAGATCTGATTATGCTGTGCTAAGAATGTTTTACCTTAGTTAGTGATGGACATGTTGGAAAGGAACTATACAGGGGAAAAACTGTTTCTCTGTATTGCAGTAGTAAATCACAATGCTTTTGTGTTGGCTTATCCTCGTGGCTACAATATAATACAAGGAACTCATATTTCAAAATTAGCTGAAGGTTTCTTTTCTCAGACCAGCCATACTTCCTTGTTTTGCCAGCCACAGTTCCTTTGAGCAGCGATTTCTTAATGGATTCATCTATTAATTTGCAGACATCTAAGAGTATCTCTTGGGGTTCCCCCCCTTTTTTCCTCTAATCTTGATGTTAGCAACACTTTGTGCACAAATATCCTTCCTGGGTAGGCCAAAGCTGCATAAACGACTCTTTTAGCTTAATCCATCTCTTTGGATTAATCTCAGACATGTCTGTACACCGTAGGCAAACACCGCCTGGCTGAAACAGTGAGCAAAATGCTACAGGGTTGAACAAGATACACCAAAGATGGGGAAATATATATTGGTATAGTTCAGGACTGCAGTTATGGAACTGCTTGATGTCAAAATAGCTGTGATCCATAGAAGTATAACTCATCGAAGGAGGTGCCAGTGTCCTATTTAATCAGTGAACCTCTAAAGCATTTTCGAACTAAGTAATTTGCCTGAAGAAGCAGCGAGGAACTGTGTGACCCCCAGATGTTGTGGAACTCCCATCACCCCTGCCAACACAGCCAATGGTCAGGGACGATGGGAGCTGTTGTTCAGCAACATCTGGAAAGCCACAGGTTCTGCATCCATACTTCACTGTTTTTGAAGCAGTTACAAAACTTTTAATGCTGGGCAGTAAGGGAAAGCAAGCCCTGTTTGACCTGTTAGTCTATATTGCAAATGCTTGGTAACATTTTCAGAGAAGTATATACCCAGATGCCATGGTTAGTTGGGCCTCACTATGTCTGACCAGACCAGGGCTGGATCTAGACACATAAAAAAAGTTTCAGCAAAATGCATTGTAAACCTCATACTGTAATGGGAAATCATGATGGCAAAAGACGGGACTCCAGCGCCAGAAGGCTGGAATACTCCTTGGACCAGATAGGGACTGCAGGAGGAGATGGGGAAATCCCATCATGCCCACTGGTGCAATGTTAGATCTTGTCTGAAACATTTATAGTTTTGTGGTGCTGCACTTTTCTTGGTTGTCAAAAATGGCCCATAACTACATTGCACCAATCCATCCTTAAACCCTGTAATAACGCTCTGGGTATGTACATTGTATTTCTCTCTTCCTTAATTTAGCATCCTTACTTTTCAGACCCAAGGGCTTTGTGCAATTTTGCGGTATTTTTTTTTTACTGGGGGGGAGGGGAGGCCTGATAAGGGTCAAGCTAGACAAGACGCTAAATGCGTCATTACAAACCACATCTATGGTTTATTTGTTTTTAGAAAAAGAAAAGAATATCAACAACTGCGAGGGAGGCCAATTTTCACTTGGATTGCAGTGCACAAGGAGGGCAAGTTTAACCCCTTTCTCCCTTGTCACAGCCCTAGCAATAATTATAGCCCAGTTTCTACCAGTTCTGGTAGAATCAAAGCTCCCATTGCTACTGGTTTGAGTGGGGTGGTTGCAACTGCAGTAAGGAAGGAAATAGCTTCCATTGGTCCTTTCCAACCAGCTGAAGTTCTGGGGTATATAAAAAAACCCTAAGTGATTTCCTCCACCTGCAATCCCCATGCCCCCCAATTTTTCTCTGGGGGCTTCAGGGGGGTGTAGGGGAAGGTCCTATCTATGTTCAATCTCTTGTGTCTCCTGGTAGGCCTGAGAATGTCCCAACCAATGTAGACAATTCTGAGTTATAGAATCATAGAACTGTAGAGTTGGAAGGGACCTTGAGGACCATCCAGTCCAACCCCCAGCAATGCAGGAAAATGCAGTTGTCCTATAGGGGACAACCTGCAACCTTGGTATTATCAGCACCATGCTCTAGATAACTGAGCAAAGTTAGATGGACCTGTGCCCCAACAAAGTATAATGCTCTTTCCTATGTTCCTATTGGATATCACCCTCCAAATGAATAATTTGAAGGAATCCTATAATTTAAAACACACACACACACACACACACACAGCCAGATGTGATTTGTGATGTGTTTCACATCATGCCCACTTTGGCCCTAATAAAGTAAGCTTAAGAGCTGAGCAGGGATTTGAAAACCCAATGTCCCAAGCCTTTGTGTTGTCCCAATGGGGACCACATTAGACACAATGTACACCCATATATCCCCATTCAGCCTTTAAAAGGAAAAGGAAAGGCACAAATATTCATGTTCTTTCTCATTTTTGCTGAGAGTAAATGATGAAAATGCTGTTTTAAATGAGACCATGAAGGCCCCTGGGAAACATCATTTTAACTGTGCCAAAGATGCCTCTCTCTCTTTTTTTTCTTCATTCTGTATTTCTTTATTAATAAAAACCACATTTTGTTTGCAAAACAAAACAGATTGGTCCAGTGGCACAAAACAATAATGCGATGAAGGCGCTAGTTCATTAAACTGGAATACAGGGATTGGGTTACTAATTTGATGCTTTTAATTTCATGTTATAAATTACGTCCTTTCAGAAGGTAGGAGAAAAAATATTTCCCGTGACAATGGCTACCTACAGACAGGAAGGTTATATATTACCCCGGAGAAATGAAAAGTTGAGAGAGTTGCTGGAGATTAGGCCTGCCGCTCAGATCATAGCTGTCAAGTTTCCCCTTTTCTCGCGAGGAAGCCTATTCAGCATGAGGGAATTTCCCTTAAAAAAAAGGAGAACTTGACAGCTATGGCTCAGATGGTTCCTCGGGAGCAGAAAGTAACGTGTGTGTATCAAGAGTAGCTTTATAAATACTCTTCATCAAATACAGAGTGCTTTCTTTGCTCTTTTAATAAGAAGTTTTATAAAGATGCTAGGAAGATGGTATCTACCAAATTCAACAACATGGCTACGAGGTAAATATGAAAAACAAACACAAAAGCATTATCAGTGGGAGAATCAACGAAAGGGTCATCCTTCATAAACCTTAAGTGTTTTCAATTCATAGCTGCATTATGTTTTCCAATGTCCATCCTCATCAGGATAAAGAAGCCTTTAACTTTGCAGTTCTAAACATGTCATATAACTAGATCTCTAGGACAAAATAGGACTCCTAGACATCTTATCTGGAAGTCTTTCATTAGAAGGAACTAGGAAAGGGGAGGAGGAAAGAGGAGATATCTGGCCACAACCATCATTCTCATTCCAATAAATAATGGTTTTGTGAGGTTGTTACATTTGAACTGGCCCCAAGTCTCCCGCATTCACAGCTCAGTTCCATGAAGCCATTGGGGGCAAGGATCCCTGGGCACCACTGCTGCCGCACAGCCTTAATTTATTACCGGTACACTGTAGACACTGTGGTTTCTAAAAGTAACATTACATTTTTTAAAAAAATTGGAATGATATGCCATAAAAATGAAACAATACTTATTGAATGCTTTGTCCCGCCAAAGCTGCTCGAGGTCCATTTTCTCTTTGAGAATGAAGGTTAAACACCATAAACTTGATTACTTCTCGAGGCTCAGAGAGACTCCGTAGTCCTGAGCCCTGTTTTAAGCTGATTGTCCATTATCTTTTTGTGCCTTATTGACTTGAGGACTAATTAAGAGCATTAGCATAAAATGAAAAAATTACAATGCAAGAATGGTGCCAATTATCACATGTGAACCACATTCTGAAACTGTAAAACATTCATTTTGCATTACTGATCTGGCCCTGTGAGTCTTCGGTGCTGCCAAGCAGATAATGCTGATGGTTTTTTCATATGTTCATCACTCCCCCCCTCCTCTGCAGCACCCATTTTTGAGATCGGTTTTTACTCCTAAATGCCTCTTCTTTTTACAGGGTCTTCAGGGTGAAGGTGCTCCAAGGTGCAAAGTGTGTACAGCTGAGGTAAGACACTCATTATTCTTTACTTACATCATTTCTTCATAAAACTTCTGATTAAGGGTAAAACGAAACCGTTTTTAACCTGAGAGCTAGTCAAACGTAGTATGGGCTAAGAACTAGGAACTCAACCACAAAGCCACTAGATGATGTTGTCACTCGTCATTCATCCTCAGTTTGCATCATATATGGATCACAGAACTGGCTTACATTTTAAGATTGTTATGAAGGTCACTGTGATATGGTAGGTAATGGGTGGAATTCAATTCAGTACTAAGTCCCTGGGCCCGTTAGTGCAAGGATTTCCCCTTGCTCAGAAGACTCTTCTCATCCTACAGCACCTAAATCTGTTCTGGGAGTTCCCCAAACTTTCGGAAGCATATTTGTGGATGTGGATGGCACAGGGTGGCGGATGGGAGGAGAGGAGGGAAGGACCTGTTTCACAGGCAGAAGTTATTACACTTCTACAATTACTTAGTTGAATACCACCCAGAATGCTTCAATGTGTCACAAATGGTCTTTATGTGCATATTCTGTTAATAATGCAGATCATTTTATTTTGTTTGTGCTGGTGTGGGGTTTTTATATATTGATATTTTTGAAATCATTCAAAACATGTAGACATGCTTTCCAATGGACAGAGAGCCACATTTTTTTTCTGGCTAGGTAAGCAGTCTAGACCGGCCCTGGTTACACACATGTGGACAAATTAATTTGTTCATCAATCGCAAGTATATATACCCAGCAACATCTTTGGTGGCCAGCAGAAATGCTGATGGCTTGGTCAGTGTCCCTTTATTTTAGGATTCTAATATGGTCATCTTGGTCAAAGTGCTTCAAACTGCATCAGGAGCAGAGTTCCACACTTTTAAAAAATGTGCATAAGAACAGGAGTCTGCCAGATCAGGCCAGTGGCCCAGCTAACCAAGCATCTTATTGTCACCGGGGCCAATCAAATGCCCATTGGTCTGCAGTCCTTGCTTCAGTGTCAACACAAAACAGCTGAAAACAGTTTGTACCAACAACAGACCCATTTGCATTATCACATTGGCCTAGTGATATTGAAAAAGAAGTCATATATGGCTTGTATTGCATTTGTGAAAAGCAGGGCCTCTGGTTCCTATGTGTTTGGTAGCATTGTTTTCGCAATTCTTGATAGAAGGTCTTTGCTCTTCACCTTGTAATTCCCTAATTCAAATGGCACTTCAGCCATCAAATGCTCCTTTCAGAGGTGCATCATGTGAAAGAATCGTTGTGGCAGACGCAGGTAAGAGTATTACAAAGGAATAGCTTAAGGGGTTGTTCTGCTGTAGAATGTTTACTTCACCTGACATGTCTATCTTGGATGCCATCCATGATTATTCATCTGGATGTTATTTACATGAGTAAGGATACATCATTTCTTCTGTAGACAAAGGATGGGAGAAGGGAGGGAAGAAGATGCAGCCCGATACCTAAGCAGGAGTCTCAAGAAAGTTAAAGGATTAAAAGCAATTGTACAGGAACAAATAAAATGGCTGATGTGTTGTAACAGTCAAGCTCGATCTGTCATAACTGTTGCAATGACGGTAAGCCACACTTCCTCGCACAGAGGTTGATGTATTGGCTTGTACTAATGGCCGATTAAGGGAAGCAATCAAAGATGGTAATGTAGCACCTTAAAACAACAATGCTTTAAACCTGGGGACCTGTATGCTATGTATAGGGTGGTCTTCTGCAAGTCAAGATGAGGGTCACAGACATGGACAGTTGGTAGTGTTCTGAATTAAAGTTGTCTGGATTGAATTTGCTTTAAGTGCTAGATATCAAAGTTTTATACAGGAGACTCGGGTGGTTGGAGTCTTGTGATTGCTCTGCTCCCATCCTTGATTGATCAGCATCTGTGTCTTCTTCTCACACGTAAAAGAATTGCTTCAAGAGCCTTCAAAATTCTGGGTGAATCATAATCTTAGGAGCTTTGTGAATCTCACAGAGATGGCATTTCCAAAGGATCAAAACTCCTTGAAAGCACAAGCTTTCAAGCTTCTCAGAAGTCTTGTTGAGCTACAGATGTTCCAAACAGAAGTTCTTAAAGGCAACTCATGTTGATTAGGCCAGTTTTTGTTTTTGTTTTAACCCATGAAAATGCATTTGAAAAAGAGCAAGAGGCTTTCAACAGCAGCTCCGTAAATGGAGTTACAGAGCATCTAGCCATGCTGTGGAGGTCAAGTTGCACACAACCACTGCCCTGAAAGAAAGTAGCAAAGAACTTCAATCATGTGTAGAAGAAGCTACAGATGGAAGTATAAAGAAACTAGGTAGGTTTTTCCCCCATCTTCAAGGCCATCAGACTCACCGGACCATTATCAGGTGAAGAGAAGATAACACACAAAATAACAGCAGAACCAAAAGCACACTTCTGTTTAGATTCAGTTGCTGCATTCAGATGTCCAGCTAAACTATGGTGTAGCAAGATGCAAACAAGCCTAGCTTCAATTGCTTGCAGGCTTTCTGGCCAGGAGCAGCAATTTGAAACGTTTTGCTTCTACATTTGTTCAGCCACAGTTTGGCATGTATGTCATCCACACCAGAAACTGTCGTTAACATTAACTGTGGTTAGTTTGAAAAAAGCCAGCCTAAACCCATTGTTTCTGAACCTGAGTTGTTCAGAAAGTGGCTCTGGCAGTGCAAGATTATGCAAGCCTGCACAGAGGTTTAATGGGATTCACTTCCAGGAAGGTGTATTTAGGATCTGAGTCTCAGTTATATATGCTGACTTCAATATGTTTTGCTGCATGGAGCAACATCAGGCTATGGTACAGAATTTGGCCTCTAACATTAGGGTGAAATGCCTAAAGAGCCTCACCACAACTAAGACTGAGCAGGACCTACTGGACAAGAAACAGATTAAAACTGCCAACGAAGAGTATTTTAAAATGCAAAATCCTGGTTATCAGTTTATGGAAATCCAGTTGAATCTGATGACTTCATGCTGTAGATCTTTTACTCCCAATGGGACCAACTGCACTCACAGTTTTGGTAGGGACAGCTGTGATCTCTGCATTAGGAGTTAATTTTGGGAAAAGTCCAAGCAGGCAACTCTTGTCTTTTTCTGTGTGTAGAGGGTCTAGCTCCATTGAGCTTCAAGGAACTCTGAGTGGCCTGCTTCTCTGCGTAGAAGCAAAATCCGTGAGAACACCCCCCCCCCCCCCGGTTGTGATTATAAACTTTGCATAGTTATGCCTTCACAGAGTTATATAACCCTATGTGGTACTTAATGAAGTGCTGGATGTTTGAAAAAAATAACTGCAATGTTATTTTGCCTGTGGTATGTTTACCCTTATAAGGATTAATGCCTAGCACTAATTCACTTGTGTTCTGTGATCTCTCTGTCGTGCTGCAATAAAGATACTTAGCACTTTTCACTTAGAAAAAAACCCGCTTTGCAAACATCTCATTATGAAACTCCACAACAGCCCTGTGACACAGGTATGTGGGTCAATTCAATGCTATGTTTTAATAAACCTCCAGTGCTCAAGTAAATTACAAAATGTGAAGTCATTAAATCCACTTAAAGGAAGGAACATTCGTGAACAAAGGCTCATCCTATTCATTACAGTCTAGATGGGGAAAAGACAGAAAACTGTTATAGTGATTACCAACGATAATATTTACAGAAAGCCACTGCAAGAGCTACATTTAAGGCACTGCAGGAAGGACTATCATGTCTGGCCTCATGTAGGGATGGTGGGGGGATTTGGTTTGGTTCTCATTTTAAGGGGAACCTGCTAAATTCTCACTTCCTGAAACTATGCAAGCCAAAGTGAAGCTGTCTTTTGACATTCACACTTCCCCAAATTTGGCAATGTGGTTCTCCAGCCAATGGATATATTTGAGGACCGTCTTCCACAAAAAGGCATATAATAATACAGTGGTACCTCGACTTATGAAGACAATCCGTTCCGCGGCTGTCACCGTAAGTAAAAGTCTTCGGTTGTCGAAGTGCCCGTTTTGCGCATGTGCGAAGCACGATTTCACGCTTCTGCGCATGCGCCGACCATGCGCGCAGCGAAAAGACTTCTGGGGTTGTCGACTTCGGAAGTCGGAACCTTCAGAAGTCAAATTGTTCGGATGTGGAGGTACCACTGTAATATTATTTATTTATTTATTTATTTATACCCCACCCATCTGGCTGGGTTTCCCCAGCCACTCTAGTGAAACCAAAAAAATATGGGCATGTGTTACATTGCTTTCCAAGATTGTGTATTAGGTAAAATGGTGCAAACGTGAGTATTAGGAGAGATGCTGTGAGGACTCTTTTAATAATGCAAATTGCTGTGGAAATGTGGGGAACTGAAGTCCAGGAAAATGAGAAACTGAAAGAAACTGAAATTGACAGTTTCACCCATCCCTACACCTGTGTTCATAAGGCAGGATGCCTTGGTTGCACATTAACTCTCCCCAGAAATGATTTCTGACACCCAGATTATAGGGTAACACAGAGCATAAGCCCCATTGAACAAGGTGACACTTTAGTCTTCAATAAATATGTACACTTGTACAGGATAACAAAGAATCTTGTGGCACCTGAGAAACTTACAAATGAGCAATCAGAGGTGGGTGACCCCTTCCCAAGGTACTTGGACAAAATATACCTACCACATATCTCAGATATAACCTCAGTACAGTAAACAAAGCCTAAATGTTGGATGGGAAGCAAAACAAACTAATTATGTTTTTATGTTCCATTTCTCCATCCTATTCCTCCTGGGTAGCAGACTGTTTTTGGCGCTGCATCTGTGTAGCGGTATTGCTGGGCCCAGGCAGCAACTGCCAAAAGCAAAACACAACATGGAGAAAACAATTGTGCAGTCATTCCTAAAAGAACCACAATTCATCCCAGAACTAGTAGAACGTATGAGGGCATCACGAGTTGCACAATCCCAACCTTTATTGCTTCATTTCACAATAATCCTTGATTCATTTTGTTAGTGGATTCATAAGTAAAAGCATCCCAGTGAATTCTCCATTCCACCCTTGCTTTGTTTGAAAGGAGTACTTTTCCAGAGTCCGAGAATAGTCATTCAAACCCTCCTTTCCCTCTGTGTGTTAGCAAATTGGTGTTGATTCGAATATAAGCTTTCAAATTTGTATACGGTGTGATCTGGAAGACCTCTGAGACATACTTTTGTCCTCTGGGCAACAGAAAGGCAAAAGAGACAGTAGTCACTAGTCCCATTTGTTGTTGTTTGCTGTTGGAAGACTACAGTTTCATCACCCAAGAAGAATGTGGTGGGTGTAGGAATGTCTGGGCATGTAAGTCGTGATGGATGATAAAATGCAGCATCTTAATCAAGAAACTATTCTGGAGTTCTGTGAAATATGATACAGATTTGCAAATGGGCTGAGTTTTTGGAAGAATAATAAAAACTCTGCATCTCATTGTCGGCGTTGTGCAAAGGGGAGTTCTTTCGTTCCAGAGTAATGGAGAAGAGAATTGTCAACTTCCTTCTCAAATCTGTTACTGTTGGATAGAAAATGGACCACTTGACGCAGTTAAGTGACCTTTAACATAGCAAGGTCTTTGAAATGTGGATTCTTCTGTATTTCAGATGTTCCCTTATGGCCCAGCACTTTATGCCTACACCAGAGAAGTCACACCCCCACCCTTTGGTTCACATTTCAAACAGCTTAGCCTGGTTCATCTATGCATATTACTGAATTCTTTGCACTGGAATATCTGATCAGCTCCTTCCTTACCCTTCCTCAGACACCAGCTCAAATTGCTGTTATTTCAGTGTGCTTTTCACAGCATGGGCAGTGGCTGATTAATTCTTTGGGGCTCTTATAAAGATGGGTTTCTGATTCTTATTTTCTTAATTTTGTTGAATGGTGATTTTGGCCACAATCCTATCCGCCTGGAAGTAAGCCCCATTGAAGCCAGTGAGACTTATTTTTGAATAAATATGCATAGAATAACAAAGAGTCTTGTGGCACCTTAGAGACTAGCAAAATTGTGGCATAAGTTATCACGGACTCCGCTCTGCTTCATCAGATGCATGAAGTGTTGCAAAAAGTGAGGTCAGAGGAAAGTGAAACATAATGGTGGCTATTCGAAAAACAGCTCGGGATGACAGAGGACCCCTCCAGACTGGTGTTTTATTGTGGGTGTCTTTTGCAACGTGCTCTTGCCGCACTAAGAGTGTGTAAGTGGCAGGTTTATTCTGCTTTATTGTTTGTTCTGCAGTGTCCCCAATACTAACACACCATTGCTATCCGGAGGCAATGAAAATGGAAGACAAAAAAAAGTTACAATGTTTCAGGAGGAAGTTATAGGACAGGCCCCAAATGGAAATGAAGTAAGGTGACTGCTCTGAAACCTTTGCCATTTGTGTGTCGAGGCTTACCAGAAATTACCTTAAATAACTCACAACTGACACCAGAATTATGGTTTGGTTTTTGGCAATTAATTTAGGCCACAACTTTATTTAATTACACCAATTTAATCCGAGTGTTGGCTTAGGCTTTTGGTTATCCACTCGTCCTTCCTTAAGAAGGACTATCACCATCTGTCCACTAAGGACAGGACTCAACTCATCTGTCCACTTGGGACAGGACTCAATCATCTGTCCCCTTCAGACAGGACTCACCTCATCTGCCCATTTGGGGCAGGACTCACTTCAGCTGTCACCATGGGACAGGACTCACCACTGTCCGCTTGGACAGTACCTGCTCCGACTTCCTGAGGGGAAGTCAAGTGAACATACCTGGGAGAGGAGGTGGCTGAGCCCAGTCATTCCCTCCTCTCTATCCCCAAGCATGTTCCCCAAGGCTCTTACTCTTATAATTGGGCCCACCATCCCCGCCAATGGCGGGATGGTAAGGACAAGAGCGTAAGCCCCGAGATTCCTTTAACGGAATACTTCTATATGGAGCAACGGTGGGGGGGGGGTAGGCATCTGGATGCCACACCCCTCTACCAACTGATTAACCAACCAAAAGCCTAACTGCCAACCTAACAAGTTGTGACAATTTGCTAGCGCAGTAGGCAAAAACCAAGAGGCAAAGCCAATCAGCCCATTGGAAAAATTCCTACTGGCCCCTGAATACAGGCGGCCCCGAAGGCAATAGCAATGTCGTGCTAACCTGAAAGAAAGGGCGGGTGGGAGGGGATTCAAACGCCAAGGCAAAAGGTGACTGCAAAATGGAGGGCAAGACCTTAAAAGGGGACCCTTCCACCAATTAAAACTCAGGGATTTGCATACCCACGCCCCCATTACTCAGCATGACCTGTGGCCTGTACAATAACCCAAACCCTGAACTAAATTTCCTAGCAGCCCTACCACAATCCACTTTATATTGTATGATATAAAGCGCTTTGTAAACAACATTGAAAGTGGATTCATGTATGACCACCCCCATAGCATCATGAGCATAGATTAGCATGAGTACACGATAAAAAGGATTGTGGAGAGCCCACAGACACCGTGCCACTGGAAGCCAATTAACACATATGATGTGCTAAAAATCCTTTGTCTCAGTTCAATCCACAAGTGAAAGCCCAGGCCGACAGCATTGTTTGCAATGATGAGGAACAAGAACACCAGAAGCTGCCACTAGTCAATCTAGGTCAATATCGCCCACCCTGATGGCCAGAGGCTCCCCAGGTCTTCATACTAATCTCCTCCCCCAGTCCTAGAGCTTTTCCTTTCAGAGATGCCAGGGGTTGGATCTGAACATGGTCCTTGTCTCTCCCTCCTCCTAGTCCAGCACTGAAACCACTCCACCACATAGACTCTTACAGTGTTTGTCTGCTTGTGTGTGTTTTTAATGATTGATTGAACATCTTTAATATATTAAGAAATAAATGCATGTTTCCCAACACGGCCTTGTGTGCCGCAGCAGAGGAACGGCAGTCAGTTTTCCATGCTTGATTTCTCCATGCTTATTTTAGGATTGAGAAATGACATTCACCCCCAAAGGCAACAAATATCTATCCTCCAGCAGGCAACTAGTGACTTGTATAGATTTGCTGGAGGCCTGTGCATTTGACAAGGTGCCATGGGTGACGAGTTGGTTGTCTTTACATGTAGAAAGCTTCCACAGCATGTAAGTTAACCCACACACTTAATTTCCATGCTTTTTGGGTACATTACTGAATTTGTAAGCATCAAAACTCTTCTCTTAACCCATAAGTTCCTTGATCCTAGAATTAACATTTTTATATCATTGACCAATCTACTGTGTTTTCTCTCTCCTTAATGATCCTAGACACGTTATGTTCCTCCTGCTAAGAGGAGAAACATCACCCATGTAATCATTATCAATGAAATGGGGAAGAAGTAACTGCTTCTGCAAAGAATGATTTCCCTGCTAGGTAGCAGCAAGAAGTAGCGAGCTTATTAAATTCTGTCGTTACTACCGTCATAAGATCTGAATATTTTTTGAAGTGCAAAAATGATAATGAACAGTATGCCTTTGGTGACCCTGTTAATGATATTATTACCCATACTGTGTTTACATTCTGCTTTATAATACTCTCTTAGTCATGGTGGCTTTTAACATGCAGTCATTCAGAGCAGGCTGCTTCTCTGCCATGCCCTTGCCATTTCACTCTGCACTATTAAGTGTTGTTTTCCTAGGAAGGTCTTGAAATGTGGGGCATTATGTATGAGTTATGCTAATTTGTTAGGGCAATGAATACATTAATTTCATTAGTAAATGGCCTCAAAGCAATAATTACCAGTGTAGGTGTGTCAGAAACGATCATGTTCAGTTTTGCCAGTTAATTATTAAGATTTTGTTCTGAGAGACCCAGATTTGACATCCGGCTTCGGCTAGCCATAAATAAACTTGAGATTATAGAAGGAAGGAGGAGACAAAACCAAGAACTTGTTTGGATCCTACACATGGCCTTTTCTGTCCAGCAGCTGCTGCCAATAAGCTGCCACAATAATTAGTGTCCGTCATGTGAGGCTACACTAAACACCTCCCCAAAAAGGCACATTATAACAAAAATAGCAATTGGGTGGGTTTTTTTTTTGTTTTGTTCCATTGTGTTACAGCATATTCATGCATTCTGGTGGGGACTGCTCTTCCATGCAGTGTCAAATTTTAAATATTGGGATTTTCTCACATTCCTTGATAGCCTAATAATGCAACCCCCAAACTTGTAATGCCAACATGCTTGGCTCACTTCACACACGAGTGTCAGGGGCTCAGGGCTTAGTGACTTGGAAGTGTACATGACTACTTCCTCTAGGTTGAAGCCAGAGCCAGCATGGTCATTTGGACAAAACAGGCATGCAAGTGACCTTTGCAAGCTTTGCCAGAGCACAACATGGTGTAGACTGCCTAGGCCTGGCTCACCCATTATTGCTACAGCCCCTATTTTTCTATTGGCTGTGCTCACCACCTGACTGGCTACCTTTTCCTGTCTCAGCGCCTTTGTCCTGCAGCAAGCAAAATTCCTTTGGCCTCCCATGCCCTCCTCCTTCCCATCTCTCCGCCAATGCACTCTGCAATGCATGCAATTTCTTGGCCCTCCTGGCTTGCCATAACAGGAACTGCCAGAGTCACCTCTCAGGCACTGCGGTTTCAGTTTCAGTTTTGCATTACAAACAGCTGACCCTTGCAGAGTTTTCTCTTTCTCTCCAGAAGCTGAGTACTGTATTCAAGTTCTTTTGGTTTATGTGTCCTCTGTATGGCCCTCTCTTGGTGATCATTGTGTGTCGAGGTTCCCCAAACCACTCCTAAAATAATTCACACCACAGAATTTTTGTTATGGGTTTTTGGCATGAATTTGGCCACAACTTTATTAAAATACAAAATATGTGAGTGGTTGCGTAGGCATTGGTTCACCAACTGTCCCCTAAGGACAGAACTAGCCTTAAGTCAGCAAGGGGAAACCCTGCAGGGAGAGACAGGGAGCCGGGTGTGCTAGCCCTCCCCTCTCCCTTCAGGCTCCCAGGGGCTCTTGCCCTGGGAGGGCCCTGGCCCCCGACCAGTGGTTACGGACATTGCATATCGAGCCCCTGTATTCCTGAATGGAATTTCCCCTACACACCGGCATCAACTTGAGGGGCCAATACAGTCAACATAACCCCTCATACAACAAAATAACCAATGCCTAACCGCTAACCTTACAAGTTGTGACTATTTGCTATGCAGTAGGCAAAAACCAGATGGTACCAATCAGCCAAATGGAAAAATTCCTACCGGGCCCCTGCCAAGCAGACGACCCCATGATAGGCACAGCAAGGTCAACACAGAGGCCCCCACCACAACACGTGCTCTCCGTGAAGGAGAACCCGCATTTCCATATTGCTTGGTTGGCCTCTCCAGGTTCCTCTGCCTGAAGTCTGCCAGCTTTTGAGAATGGCATTTGACTCCCGCAGCAGGCCTCAGCAGTGGCAAATAAGCCTGGAGGAGGGAGCAGAGCTCATATGCATTGCCTGGAGCTCAATTGAGTGCTTCCCCCATCATCATTATGGATAAACAGATCTGCCTGTCCACCTAGAAACAAGAAAACCAGAGGAGGCTCTCCTAGTATAGGGAGGGGACTCATCAAGAACAGCTTGCCCAGGGCTCTTCAAACCTGGAGCCAGATCTGTAGACAAGGTTGCAAGTGCTTAAGGGTGAGGCATCCAAACCTTAAATAGGTAAAGGGACCCCTAACTGTTTGGTCCAATCGTGAACGACTGGGGTTGCGGTGCTCATCTCGCTCTATAGGCCGAGGGAGCCAGCGTATAGCTTCCAGATCATGTAGCCAGCATGACTAAGCCACTTCTGGTGAACCAGAGCAGCACACGGAAATGCCATTTACCTTCCCGCAAGAGTGGTACCTATTTATCTACTTGCACTTTGGTGTGCTTTCGAACTGTAAGGTTGGCAGGAGCAGGGACCGAGCAACGGGAGCTCACTCCGTCGCAGGGATTCGAAGCGCCGACCTTCTGATCAGCAAGCCCTAGGCTTTGTGGTTTAGATCACAGTGCCACCTGCGTCCCAAACCTTAAATAAGAGTGGCCTTATGTTTCTGGAACTTTTAGCTAAGGTTTTGAGTAGACAATTCTGGTGCAATTGATTAGCTTTAGGGTGCAGTTTGCATTTCTGTGCATTCCTTGAATCTACCACTGGGAAAAAGTCAGAATAGCCACACCCATGTGGCATAATTTGCTATCATAAATAAGGTCATTTTTCACTGGAGTGTAGTTGCTGCGGCTATGTTGTCAGGCTTTCTTAACTACCAATAGGCTTTTGGAACCTTCTAACTTTGGGACTCCTCATTTAGCAAATGGGCATGCATTTGCAGAATTTTAGGGGTGGTGTTTCCTCTTCGCAGGCACAATGCAGCACAAGTTAAGCACTTGGTAAATCCCACTGGCTGGGTGACTCTGTCAGATAAATATTTTCGAAGCTGTGTACAACAAAGCCATCAAAAGAACAGCATGTGTATAGTAAAAATAAAGTATACGCTACAGTCTAAAAAACAGGTCTTGAAAGCATTGCATTACAATATTCTACACAATATGCAAGATAAAATGCCTGAGTCATTTTTCAGGGAAAGCCTTCCTTTTTTAAAAAAAAAAATGTTTTAAGTAGCTGCCTAAAAGCAAAAGCACTTGTCTAAGTTTTGATGTCTCTCAAGATTTTCATTCAAATTGCAGGTGTAAGAACTCCAAAAAATACACACCCTGATTTAAGGAATATTTGCGTAAAATGAATGTTCCTGCCGTAGTTTAATAGAAGTTTTGTAACATAAAAGGGCTAGTTGAAATGGTGTGTTTTGTACTTAAACTCCACTAAAACTCATGCCCTTATAGAAGTTGTTATTAAGTGGAATAAAAATTGTTGCTCTCTACAGACGTTTTATAACCACCTCAAGGAAAAGGTTGAGGAGTAGGGGGAGTCGTATTGCCATGTGGAATTAATTCATGGTTCCAAAGGGGGAAAAAGTGCTCTAAGGCAATATAGTAGCTGAGCCAATAACTGTTAAGTCACAAAAAAGAGAGATTTTAGCAAATACTGGGGATCAACTGCAGCTGCAAAGAGGAAATTTAGAATTATCATCATACTACCACTATCAGAAGTCCTTTTTGTTCAGAAATTCATAGAAGTTCCCAGGTGGGGCACTTACTGCTCGCTAATAAAAACCTAATGACAGCCTTCTTTTGCATGTGGATACTGATTGCTTAGACAATTTTTTTATTTTAAACGTGAAGCTTTTTTATTTTATTTTATAAAGAAACCAATCATAACTGTTTCTGTTATGCATCAATATTAAGCTGGGGTGAGACACTGCCCCCACACTCAAAAAGAAAAAAGAATTGGAATAAGATTATATTTATTAAAATATAACAAACTGGAGGAACTGCAAACCAGCATTAACCCAATTAACCAAATTCAAAGGAATGTGAGCAGGCGAGGATTTATCTAATTATCATAGAGAAGCATCTCTTCAGCTCTCTGGGCATGTGATACAGCCCTAGGCTGTGGCTCTCCAGCAAAAGGATATGACGGGAATCGCTCCCTCGCTGCCTTGGGTACAAACCCAGCACATGCAGCCATCCAAGCCCCCTCCTCTCCAGGGCTTTCCCCAAGCAATCTGAGACTGCACCTAGTTGCAGTCTGCCACTGCTCTGCCCGTTTCAGCCCGCTTCTGGTTCTGGGAGACAAGGTGGGGGGAGCTTGTCTCAGCAGGAAGAAGAAGAAGAAGAAGAAGAAGAAGAAGAAGAAGAAGAAGAAGAAGAAGAAGAAGAAGAAGAAGAAGAAGAAGAAGAAGAAGAAGAAGAAGAAGAGTTTGGATTTGATATCCCGCTTTATCACTACCCGAAGGAGTCTCAAAGCGGCTAACAATCTCCTTTCCCCTCCTCCCTCACAACAGACACCCTGTGAGGTGGGTGGGGCTGAGAGACTTCAGAGAAGACTAGCCAAAGGTCACCTAGCAGTTGCATGTGGAGGAGCGGAGATGCGAACCCGGTTCCCCAGATTACAAGTCTATCGCTCTTAACCACTACACCACACTGGCTCTCAGTGAAAACACCCATGACTCTTCTCCAGCCTGACTCATCTCTGCCTTTTGGCCTCCCTCCTCCCACTAGCCTGCTTCAGCTTTTGCTTCTGATTCTGGGCTCCTCTCTGCCACATACTCTCCCTGCTCACTAAACCCTGTTTCCTCTTCAGCTTCCAACACCTCCTGTTCCTTGTCTTCTCCCTCTGCCCGCCCATCATTGTCTCACCACCAATCTCCAGGCTCTGGTGGTTCCCCAGCTGGTTCCTCCCACCATTCCTCTGTGTCCAACCAGTCCATGCACCACATCTCTGCCTACTCCATCCAGGTAAGCGTGAGGGATTATCAGTGCTCAAAGGCACTTTCCAGCCAATCAAAAGCACTTGAGGGAGTAGAGCAGGGCCAAGGTGGGTCATGGCCTGATGTGGAGTCATGGCTTTGGGAGAGTTCTGCAGGGTCCTAAAGAGAAGCTTGAAGGGAAGCTTTTGGAGGTTCCCCACCTCTGCACTAGATCTTATCACAAGAGAGAAGGAGAGACAGACTGTCTCCTGTAACATCAAGCTCCAAGTCTTCACTTGCCCTGGGAAAGTTGTCCCTTCTGCGGATATTGTGCAGTTTTTGTTCTTAAGAATTCCTTGGTATAATGATGTGATGATATACTTTGGAGTCGGTTGGCTAAAGATCAGAATGTGATTTATGACACAAGGAGATTCCTTTATTGCCTGAACAGTACAAAACCTGTGCTTAAGCTGTGAGGAATATAAAACGAGGGTCATTAAGTAATAAACCTTGTGTTTCAGTGCAGCGCATTGTATCTCTCCCTGCACTGATTTGTACATTGGACAGACGACTTTACTTACACCTTGTTAAATGTTTATACATTTAATTTGACACACATTTCTTCCCCACCCCACGTCTGTTTCTTGCTGGTATAAAATGATAGATCACAGGGAAGAAGACAAAATGGCCACAATTGAAAATTACTCTAGTCTTATTAGTGGGTAGATATTAGCTACGTTAGCTTATTGCATTGATTTATTAGAACTGCTTAGATTACAGCATGGACAGATGTAAGCAGCTGGAGGAAAGCAGAACAATAGACCCTCCTGGATTGTATTTTTGGTGGGTGGGAAGGGGAGTGATCCTGCAGTCAAACCGATCACTTTCCTGTATCCCAGCTGTTGTCGTCACTGTTCCCTCTCCCGTGAAAGGGCAGAACTGCAAGGAAACTTGGGGTTACCCCTGAAACTAGCACCTTTTTTGGTGTGTTTTCCACCTCTCCTTCTCTAGCCCCATGTTCTGACATCATCACAATATACATTTCCTAGGCCTGCTCAACATCATTGGGGGGGGGGGGACCAGGCAAAAATTGTGAAGGTGGCAGGACCAGGTTCTAGGAGTCAAGCCACATGAGATTCTGTCTGCACCTTCAAAAGATTTGAGGCACTGAGAAAAGAGGCAGTCATGGGAGATGTTGGAACTCAAACTCTGACAAGAATGTAAGGTCCAACAATTTCCCCCATTGCCTCACTGACAATTTCATTTCCCAGAAGGTGGAAGAAGCAACTAGGGGATCATGTGTCTTGGAGCTGATCCTGACCAACAGGGAGGAACTGGTTGATGAAGTAGAAGTACTAGAAACCTTGGGGAGTGATAATGTCCTTTTGGGTTTCATACTAGGCAAGGGAAAGTTGAGTATAGTCGGACAGGCACTCTGGACTTTAAGAAGGTTGATTTCAAAAAGCTTAAGGAACTACTGGGTGATATCACATGGTCAGAAATACAGTCAAACCTCAGTTGTCAAACGTAATCCATTCCGGAAGACCTTTCGACTTCTGAAACGTTTGACAACTGAGAATCGAAGGGTGGTCGGCAAAGTCAATGGAGGGGAAAACAACCAAAAACTCCCCGGAAGCAACTCAGCTTCTGAAAATCGTTCAAAAACCAGAGCAGTTACTTCCAAGTTTTCGGCATGCGGGAGCCGAAACGTATGATAACTGAGGCATTCGGGAAGCGAGGTTTGACTGTGCTCAAAGAGAAAGAGGGACCAAGATAGATGGGAGTTTTTTAAAGGTGAATTATTGCAGGCACAAAGGCTGACAATTCCTACAAGAAAGAAAAGTGGGAGGCATCTAAAGAAACCAGTGTGGTTGCATAAGGAGCTTACAGATGAGCTGAGATATAAGAAGGGTATGTATAACAAATGGAAGAAAGGGAAAATCATGAAAGAAGGGAATGAACGAGTAGCCAACAGTTGCAGGGTGAAGGTCAGGTGGGCCGAAACTCAGAATGGATCTCAGGCTTACAAGATTTTATAGTTGAGATTCCTGCTAGGTGATTATTGGGGTCCCTTCCAACTCTACAGCTCTATGATTACCAGAGTGGCAGTGTCTTGGGGCAGGAGGACTTTGGGCATAAGCCCAGGGCCCCATTCAGCAAAAGGAGCAGGAGGCTCTCCAAATACAGCGACGGTATCATCTCAAGGATGTGATGGAATGATTGAGGGGTAAAGCTATTAATTCCTGAGTCTAAAATGATTTCAGGTCAGTCATATGATCCAGCAACCCAGCTGAACTTACACCCAAAAGAGTGGTGTGCGTCAAACTGGATTCTAAAGGATTCACTCTGTTAGGCTTGGGTTGGCTCAGCCAGCAGTGGCCGCACTCCTGAGTATAATTCGGGATAGAGGTAACCAGATTTCTACAGTTAGGATTCCTGTGAAAGTTCAGAGCCTAAAAATCACCTAACTGTACCACTGCTGAAACTACAGCACTTGTTTGCACTTGTTTGCGATGCATAACACGGAAAAGCCCCGACTTACTCATCAGCAGAACTCAGGAGGTGATAGTGGTTCAGCAGTGAAAGAAGTGGCCAATTTTAAAAGTTACCTATGCTACCTGGGTAGTCACAACCAACTAGCTGGGCTGAATCCATTTTACATGCTGCCTGAGAAGCTTTTCGTGATGCCGTTCCACATTTCTGTGTGGCTGTGAGGTTGACAAATGTTCCACATTATCTTTAATTTCCATAAAACGGTTCTAATCTTTGGTTTCTAATAAATGTAGAAAAGTGCCCCGAGGGTAGCTTGGTTTCACATTGTAGGTGCTTCGATTGGAGATTAAAAGGAGAAAAATATTCAGGTTTTCCTTTTCATCTCATTCTCAACATGGATTTTTTTTTTTTTAAAAAAAAGCCTCCCTCATGAATGGGGATAGACAATAGTTCTCCGTGAGCTCCAAGTGGCTTGAGGAACGCAATGTACATTACATGTGTGCTGACCTTGCCCCCTTCATCTTTGAGGAATTTTCCATGGTGACAGATATCCATGGTAACTCTTCAGACTGCCTTGGGTAGATCCATGGAGTCTCCAAACAACTTGTGTTCATTTCCGTACTCTCCTGCTAGGCCCACCCTGCCATTTTGCAGAATGAGGGGCTGCCACTTTAGGCCGATGGTTTGGAGTGTCATGAAAGGGGAGAAAATGGTTCATTATTTACTTTATTGTTGTGGTGTTTTTTTCTGACAGGGAGGGGAAAGAGGTGCTTGTGGTTTCTGCCTCAGGTGCAAAACAACATCAGTCTCGTCTGGTCTTGATTACTAATGCAAGTTGACTTGCGGATGGGAGGGCAACCATTTGCTGCTTCTTTTCTTCAGGCAGTGAAATCTCTTGGGCCAGCTAGGATGCATCAAATCATCTAGTCCAGCATTCTCTTCTGGCAATAGCCAAGCAGATGCCTATGGGAAGCCAGGATTGGGGGAGAAATTCGATTCACATTTCAAGGTGAATTCAAGACATTCGCACTTCCTGAAAAAAACATGTGAATGTTTTTTTGCACTTCTGAATTTTGCAGTGCAATTCTCTCCATTTTAAAAATGGGGGGGCGCAGCGGCGCTGTTCTTCAGTAGAAGATTTGAAGCTGGATAGTCACCTTTCTGGGATGGTGTAGCAGAGGCTTTCCTACATCAGTAAGGGGTGGACTAGAATAGGAGTACTCCATATGTTGTTGAACTTAATCTCACATCTGTTCCAGCCAGGATTGCCAAAGGTCAGGTATGGAAGTCCAACAACATCTGGAGGGCACTACATTAGTTCCCTATGGACCAGTTGATCTTTCAGATCCATTCAAATTCTTTGTTTCAGTGTAGGATTTCGCTGTAAAATGCTTGTGGCTAATAGCAACACGTCCTCATTCTACAGAGACTTCACCTTCCTCCTTGTTTGCTTTCCAGAATAATATTTTCTAGCTACTTCTGTCGTTCCACTCCACAAGTAGTGTATTAGGAAAATGCAAATACTCACAATCCCTGCATAATTTTCTAATTTTAAAGGGAAAAGCTTAGGGAAAAGAAAGAAATTTCAAATTTTACAGATGCTAAAGTTTAGTTCTTTGGTGCCTTTGGTTAGAACCATAATGAAAAGGTTCTGGGCACCGAGGAGTTTTATGAATAACTTTTTTTTTCCTTTTTGGGGCATTTGGTTTATTAACATTTAATCTAAGCTGGTAGTGAATTGGTGGACTTGTCACCAGAAACATTTCTGGGTGAAGTAAATAAAGGATCAATCTGGACTAAGACAACAGGACTAGCAGCAAATTGCTCACAATTTATTGGTTTTCTTTTACTCGATGACTCTTTCCTGGTTTCTGGCTTTGCCAGAAGAAACAGCTGAATGATGAGATGGAGAAACAGTGAAACGTCTAACAGCGAAAGGTGCAAGAATCTATCTCTTTCTAAAAGTCAATGCACACTTTGCTTTTTTAAAAATAAAAAATAAAAATAAAACCTCAGGTGCAAAAATACCTGAGATAAATGAAAAACGTAAGTAGTAAAACAAAAGCAGCAGTTGGCTTGGGATGCTGCTTCTGTGCATATGAGAAGGAAACACAGCTTTTGTGTCATTTACATGTGTCAGTATATGAGGCCACAACCATACCATAAACCGAAAGCACTCTTGTGCCACTTTAGAAGTCATGGCTTCCCTCAAAGAATCCTGGGAACTGCAGTTTCTTAAGGATACTGATTGGTGTTTGGAGACCCCGATTCCCCTCACAGAGTTGCAATTCCCAGAATTCCCTGGAAAGAAGGATTAATCGTTAAATCACTCTGGAAATTGTAGCTTGGTGAGCAGATTGGGGATACCACTTTTATTAATGCCTTGCCAGCCCCAAATCAAGCAAACGCCTTAGCCTTACATCAATATAAGAATAGTAAACTAAAGTTCAAAAATTATCCATTTGGTAGCCAAGCGTAATCACTAGGCTCAAGTCTCAATACAAAATCATGGTAAAATGTAAAATGGAGGGATTTCCTCTTCCTATATGATGAAGCAGAGAAGGAGAGAGGTACAAATTTCTGGTCTTTACTGAAGGTGGAGTCAAGAATAACTGCTTCCTCATTTTTAGATGGTGGTTGAACATTATTTCGCAATAATGATCTAGTAACTTTATTAATCGTGGACCTACTTTAAAGAGGATTATTTGTTGTTTGCATGACCACTTCAACCAGTGGCTGGGTCAGAGTTAATAGCAATGAGAAGAAAAGACAAATATATGCCTGCGTTTTCAAACATAGCTGCTAATTTGGGATTAATCTGAGTTTTTGGCAGTGGCACTTGAGACAATTTTGCAGCTACTACAGCTCATATTTAAGGCTCTTTTATGGGATTCTCCGGAATGATAACTGGATTATGCAAATGGCGAGCAAGTGAGTTTATTTGGGGGAACGGATTAATTTCTAAAGGGAGAGATGTGAAGGTGAGGCAATGTTAATGAATAGGCATTTTTGCATCTGCATGCCAACTCGTTATTGAGCGTATATTAGTGGCAGTGATGCTATTAATTCAGTGATTCTAACATTAGCAAACTACCAGTGGTAAATAATGCAGTATTATGGGAATGTTTACTTCTATTTCATTTTATGGCGGAAAGGAGAAAGAGAATGAATGCAGATAAGCACCGTGCCACGAAAGGACTCTAGAATTGCTTTGATAGTCCCAAACTAATTGTATAGGTTTCCTGCCCCCCCCCTCCTCCAAAATAACTCTTGAAATGAGGCTCTGGTGCAGTTAATTTATGTTCCAATAAAGGCCTGTCGGGACTTTTCATCAGCTTTCAGAAAGAGATTGCTGGAATGCAGCTACGAAATATTTGTGTTTTAGCCTCTCCTGTTTGTTCTCCTCAAGCCTTTATCGCTCATGTTGAATTCTTTAGGACAGCATCCCGCAACCTGCTGCTGTGCAGGCATTTTGGACTACAACTCCCAATGGCACCAGTCAGCAGCACCGTGTTGGCTGGTGTTGATGGGAGCTGTAGT
Organism: Zootoca vivipara; assembly: GCF_963506605.1. Lineage (NCBI taxonomy): Eukaryota > Metazoa > Chordata > Lepidosauria > Squamata > Lacertidae > Zootoca > Zootoca vivipara. The sequence goes on from NC_083282.1 coordinate 25,537,245, forward strand.
CCAAAATATCTGCAAGGCCCCAGAGTCAAGTGGACTGGCCGAGCAAAATGGAAGTTCTTTAAAAAATAGGGACAGTGAGGATGGTTAGCGTAGCAGAAGTAGGCATTCTGGCAAATGTGTGGCTACTACTTTTAGAATCAAGCCCCGGGTCCTATTTCTGCCTGCTTTCCCTTTCCAAATAATACTTAGCACATCCCTGCTGCATTCTGTTTTATTTGCTGCTGTCTTGGGGCGGGTTGGCTATTGTGACATTTTGTTTTACTATACATTATTGGGGTGAAAGCGGAAGGCCTGGATTCTCTGTTTCATCTTGTCTTGCCCACAGGATAGGGCTAAATAAATCCAAAGAAAATAGCTTTTCCCCTCCCTGAATTGCCACCAGATGAGGGCCAAGCTACAGGTGGAAGCTACAGCAGACCTCTTTGCTTAATGTTGGGGTCTGCCCCCAATGAAAACGATATTTATGAATTTGGTCTGTTCACTTAATGCACCAAATGAAATTATCTTCCATGCCCAGCTGTGGGTCAGAAGGAGACAGCTTAGCTTTCTTTCCTCTAAAAATAAATAAATAATGGACCTGTTCCCCACCCCCACCTCCCCGACCTTTGATATGCAATTGGGGTAGACCAGGGTTTGAACTTGTAACATAGTTTGGCCCAGAAATTCACAAACTGATAATGAATAGCTTGAAACACAAGAGACATTTTCTGTGTCAAGACTGAATTAACAAATACTATGCAACCTTGTCCTAACTAGCAGTCACACACGTACAAACACACGCCAGCTGTCCCTCAATGAATAAACTGCATTTCGCTGAAGTGTTCAGAACTTGAGGTTTTCTTGCACAGACTCTTGTGTTTTGGTGTGGAAACTGTTACATGCCACGAGCCGCTCTGTCCAACCACATTTCATAACATTACTTCATCAGATGGTCTCAATTTTCTGCATGACATTATCTTTTCAAGCTGACATAAGATTGGGCTGTGATATTTGCATATGCAAGATGGAACTGTGCAGCCGAACTGTCTTTCTCCCTGCGTGTGGTATTTCAGTTTGTGACTTAGGGGAATCCAACGAGCAAACCCTTCCAAAGAATTTCCTCAGATTCCTGAATAATTTCATTGTTTGAAATAATATTAAGAGCTGCGTTGCAGGACTTATTGCTAGCATAATATATCATGCGGACACTTTTGATTTTGATTTTCAGTCGCTGGCGTTGGTACGGAATTATTTAATTATTTATTCATTGTTATTAATTTTTTCTTATTACAGTGGTACCTCGGGTTAAGAACTTAATTCTTAACCTGAAACTCTTCTTAATCTGAGGTACCACTTCAGCTAATGGGGCCTCCCGCTGCCGCTGCGCGATTTCTGTTCTCATCCTGAGGTAAAGTTCTTAACCCGAGGTACTATTTCTGGGTTAGCGGAGTCTGTAACCTGAAGCGTCTGTAACCTGAGGTACCACTGTATAGCATCAGTGCATGGCAATTTACAGAGTACACACGAAGGCAGCCCCTGCATAGCTTACACTCTAAAATTTGACGCGGGAACCAGATAAATGAGGGGAAACAGAACAGGAACATAAGCAATATGGTTCACAGGATCACTTATTTCTTTTTTACAGGATCACTTATTTCTTTATGCAGCCGTACCTTGATTTTCGAATGCCTTGGTACTCATACATTTTGGCTCCCAAACGCCAAAAAACCCGGAAGTAAGTGTTCCGGTTTTCAAACGTTTTTCGGAAGCCGAATGTCCGACGCGGCTTCTGCTTGAGTGCAGGAAGCTCCTGCAGCCAATCGGAAGCTGCGCCTTGGTTTTCGAATGCTTTCGGGAGATTAATTTCGAGAACCAAGGTGCCACTGTGTATCATTGTCAGTGGATATCAGGCGCACCAACTCTAGGGGGGCAAGGTGCCTTTGGCCCCCTCAATAGTTGTTGGGAGGGGGCTGGGCCCCCTCAACGTTGAGGGGGCAGAGGAGGCCCGGTGTGGCACACTGGCCGGTTCCTCCAGAGTGCTGGGCCTCCTCCAGGCGATGTGACATCACTCCATGCATGTGGTGTCACACCAGGCCTCCTCAATCTTGGGGGCAACTTGGCTCCCCTGGTGTGCATTATGTTTTATGGAGGTTATGTCCCCAAGGAGCTTACAATCTAAAATTTGACACCAGGGAAGGGAAGGGGTCAGAAGGTAGGGGTAAACAGGGAAATAAATAAGACACGATTGTTTCAGGTACATATACTTAAGTTTGGTTATAGGCTTGGAACGTCTACAGCATGTTTCAGAATACTGCAATGGCCTTAACGCAGTTCCTGAACTTTTCAACGGGGCTCATGCTGGAGGACTTTCTGGTGGAATGGATTTGAAATGAAAGGTATGGAATGGGCGAGGGTGCATGAAAGAGGAATATTTCTAGTTAGGTAGATGAAAGGTCCAATTTAATTCTGTCCTTCTGAAAGTCAAAGAGTTACAACCAGATTATTCTCAAGGGAGGGGGGGATATGGCCGGGGGGAGAGACTTGCGTTCTGATTTCCTCTTCTGAATATACTGTTGGAATTGCATGCACCTGATTGCCAATAGCGTACCAGTTTCATTAAACTCACACAATCAGGAGAGGGCATTGATGATGGTAGTAGTAAATACCTGCCGGAGCTTGATGTTCTAATAATTTGCTATGAGAAAAATTACTGCATCTCTGTGTAGCAAAACACAAGCTGGATAGAGTCAAATTTCACATTCTTCCCCTTCACAGTTCCTCTAATTTTTCTTCCTTTCTCCTTCGTAACATTCCCCAGTTAACCCTTTGAAAACTGAACAAAGGCTGCCCTTGTGCATAGGCACAAATGCTAACGCGGTTTGACCCATTAGCTCTATGCAGCATTTTTCTCCAGTATACACAAAATTTCTCCAAATAGTAGAATGTTAATTCCATTGATGGGGGTGGAGACACTCCTTGCAAGGTAACTCAATGAATGCTTTAGGCCGGACATGTTCAACCGGTCGACCGCGATCGACAGGTAGATCCCCGGGTGATCGTGGTCGGTTGCAGGATCCTTATTGCTCGCGGGATTAAAAAAAATGAGGGAATGAATGTCTCTGCCCCCCTCCCCCCGCACTCTGTTCCTCCATCACCTCTAGTAGGCACTCGTTTGGTGTTTGCTGATTGCGATTTGGGATACGATGATTGGCGCTTTGTGTGTTTTTTAGCTGTGGATTTTGTCATGAGCGATTCAAAACTCTGGGCAATCCTCCCCTTCCACACACACACACATTCCTCCTCCCTCTAATGACAATGGGTAGATCACTGCCAGATTTTTTTTATACTGGGAGTAGATCACAGTCTCTTGGGAGCTGGACGTGCCTGCTTTAGACGAATGATCAGCAACTAGCTTTTCTTTAATACGAAATAGTGGGAATGTATCTATTTTTGAGCTCATTAGGTTTTGATAACCAAAGTGGGTGAGGGCAGAGGATAGTATTTCCCGCTCACGTTGTGTGTACACTTAACGGTTGTGTGTCTTAAGGATGGTGATTCAGATGTTAAATACCAAAATGGTGGGGGAGGAAATGACTTTTGTTCTCCTGAGCTGGGAACTATTGTGCAGACTGACAAATACTGTGTAGTTAAACTGCTTATCTGCATTATGTTCTCTTAAGCAAAGACCTTTAAAATGCAGCTCCATTTTCTCCTCCCCCCCCCTCCCCGCCATTGCTACTTTGCATTGTGTAGCTCTCAGTTACATCTCAATTAGTCATGTCAGTGCAGTTTTGCAACCTTGACATGGAAAACAGTATTTTAAATAATGTGATGAGGAATTTGGGACGGGCTATGCTGTTACAGAAACAGTTTTTGTTTCTTAGAGGGGAGAGGAACTCCATCGAAACACTATGATGAAATGTTTTATGTGTGTATTGTTTGCAGTTGGAAGATGTGAAATTAAGGAGAGCTGTAAAATATAAAGATTCCTGATCTGCATATGATTATCTGTAGTAAATTGAAGTAAATTTGCTTCATATTACTCAGCGAGTGTTTTTCAGCTGTAAACCAAGATTTGTTTTTGCTTCTGTTCCTGCCATATTTGTAAAAATGACCCGAAAGCCATGCTGAGTTCAGAGTGAGGCTACCACTTGGCTACCACTTTCATGTTCAGTTTTGGAGAAAGGAAGGAGAAAGGATCAGGCGTGTAGCGGGAAATGACTCTGGTATAATTCTTCAATCACTCACACAGCAACAGTGAAGAGCACAATGTCTGTGTAAGCCAAGGGTCAATTGGGTGCTATGCGTTTGTGAAAGACTACTAGGGCAAAAGGACTAAATGGGTGAAACCGAGCATTGTGATTCAGGATTAGCCTGGAAGTTGAGCCCCTTCCATGCATTACTCGCATTCAGGGCAACAGAACTTGCACCACTTGCTCACCCCCAATTTTGCAGGTCATCCCCAGTGTCTACGTGTTGGGTATGGAAATCTGCAACAAGGAAGCCTACATATGCAAGCTTCTACAAGAACTGCAAAATGAGGGTTCCATCTAGTGTGTGGAAGCCTGCTGTGTGCATATGTTTTCGTGTCGGAAATATCAAAGCTCGGCGCATGGATGTCAGAGTGGAGCCACGACTGTTGCATAGGGGGAGAGGGTTGGAGCCAATGTTGTGACACTCTTGCGCCTTTAATCACATGGAGTACCCCTCTCGAGTGATTACGTCTGACGAAATCTACTGAAGCATCTCAGAACTTCGTTATATTTTAGAGGCGGACCCAAGAACTTTCTCTCCTTGTTTTCGTGTCCTTTCTTCAGTTCCTTGGCTACCATTTACAGGAGGTAGGGAAATGCTGAGCATGGTACTATCACAGCATGCTTTTCTTTTTCTAGAGGTTGCAGTAGAAACAGTGGCTGCGACACATCCTCTGTAGCATCTAGCTTGGCCCTTAAAAGTAGTGTGTGATACCAACCAGACAGCAATCATCAGGAACATATATTGGCTTACAGAAAGGAAATGAAATTACCTTTCTTCCTTTAATTTTCATATTGAATCTACTTTAGGTGACAGATTCCATGAATATTTTCACTTTCTCCTAATACAATATGTGAGGGACAGGGGATATCGCGAAGTCCCTCCCCTCCTGAGTTCAAGCCCATCCCCGAGCGCAGGGGAAAGCAGGGAGAGTTCCGATTCCAGTGGGGAAGCAGGAAGTCGTGTCCGAGGCTCAGACAAGGTAGCGGAGCCAGGGTCCCAGGTGGGACAGGAAGGGGCAAGCAAGGGGGGCAGACCCATCCCCCCAACGCCGGAATTGCGCAGAAAGCGGAGAGGGAAGAGGATGGGTCTACCAAAGTTGTTATGTTGGAGAAAAACGCGCCAAACGCCATTCGGAGGTTCTGATTCAAGCTGAGAAGATGTGTCCTTGTAAATAGCATTGCCTTCAGCACTGTAAATACGCAGCACCAATAAAAGATAAAATGCAGAGCTGTGTAGAGTCGTTACTCTGAAGTAGCCCGCTCCGGCCACTGTGACACAATATTATTATTATTATTATTATTATTATTATTATTATTATTATTATTAAGAGGGGGGCAGCCTGACCATGCTCTTTTGTCCCACACTCATTTAGCCAAGACCCACTCACTCTTTTCCCATTCAGATCTGGCACAACAGTGCATTTGAACAGATGTGCCTAACAGCCAGGTGGAAGTGCTTTTTTGCTGCAATGCACATGGAATCATAAAATGAGGACAACATTTTGAAGCAATAGTCTACGACGGCAGCCCTCTTCACACATATATTGAATAGGGTTACTGCCAAGGAAACCCAGTGCAAAAGCAGAGAGTTCATTTCTGGAGCATGTTAAGGGAAACATGCTCAGTAAATGCAGGGCACTGGCCAGAATTGCTGGGCTTCACTGTTGAACCTTGAGGACTGAGTGTGCAAACTTTCATATGGCTGCCACATTGTAGAGGAAGACGGGTTGTTGTGGGCAAGATGTCTTGCCAGAAAGCTTGCACTTGTCAGTCTTCTGAAATTCAAAATCAAAGAATTTCAGTCCTAGGAACCCTAACTGCAAGTCAAATGTACAGTAACATAATCTGGGAATATTGCTTTCTGTATTCTTAACTCAGAAATCATTACTTCTGTCTACTGTGAAATAAACGCACAGAGAGAACGTCATACTTCTCAAGGAAGTTGCTAAATGGAAAAGAGGAAAGAGCTCCTGTACCTTTGATTTCAGCAGGTGTAGCTTCCATCACAACTATTAAAGGTGCACAGGCCCTCTCCTGTTTTCCAAAGGTTCCTGATCATTATGTGGTTTTAAAAAGAACTCCATGAGCGGTTGGAACCGAGCCTTGGTTTCCTCTTTCCAGTTGAGCACCACCCCCACCCCGATCTCCTCAAGAGGATTTTCTGGATTTGCATGGGAGTTATTTTTTGGAGCTGTAGGGTGGAGGCAAAAATGTAACTCTTCTCTTCCATTCTGGACCCAAGCTTCTTCTGAGAACAGAAGCTGCCCTTCTCTGAACAGAAGGACATTTTAGATTTGTAGAAGACCTCACTGGGTTCAGGCCAAGGAATCTCTTTCTGCTCCCAAGTTCGGTATTGAGAACCAAATTACCAAGTGCCCACAAAACAATTAATAAGGGCCCAATGGATAGTAATCAAGTTCTTTCTCTCTCGGGGAGATAACAAATCACATTAGACAGTTGTCTCAGAAAACATCAGTGGAAGCAAAGAGTCTCCTTGCACACTTTATCAACATCACCCAGTTCCACCGAAAGTCTTGCCACATTTTGAAGTCTATAGCTATGGAAAATAAATCCATTTTCTAATATCAGCTTTTCTTTTAACCTATTTGTGAATGATTTATTGTGGTAGAAAGTCAGATGATGATAAGATAGCGCTGTTTAGAGGTCATTGAAGAGTTCTTGGGAAGTTTCTTTTTCTACCAAGGTGCTGGTCTCGCAATGTCAGTCCGATAAGAAAACTAACAGTTTATGTCAAAGTTGGCAAAATGAGTTTGTCTGATAAACAGTCTGCTTAGTGGGCATCAATCATACTTCTTTTTTATGCGATGTTGTATTTATCATAAGGTGAACTTCCGTGACTTGATAGTCTTGCAGGGTTGAGATTGCTGCATGTTAAACAGAATGGCTATGCGTGGAGGAGGGACAATGTCCTGCGTATATTGTGCTCTGCCAAAGGTGTGTCCACTGGCTCCTACAGTGCTAACCTGGTGCAAGGTGAGACGACTATCTTGTTGTCTACAAAGTGGGTGGTATTATCGTTTGAACAATACATAACAAAGGGAGAAAGTGAAAGGCGGTGCAAAGAGAGGGGTGGGGGAAGAAGAGATAAGAGAAAAAAAGAATAGAGGTGTTATAAATGGAAGGAAAGAGATGGTACGAGAGAGAAAGTGGGGAATAGATAAAAGAACTATAAGCACAATATGACAGGATTCTCTAAAGTAAAATGCTCCGAGGGCGCAGAGCGCCCAACAATTTCGCAAATATGTTTTTCCTGTGGAAATGGGGGAAATTGCTAAGTGTGCATTTCAGACCCTCCAAATCTTGCTGCACCCCCCCCCCTCCACCAGCATTTTCAGCTTATTCCTGTATAAATCGCTTTGCAAAATTGCCTTGAGCTGAAACAATATATCTGAGCTTGGGTTAAAAGCTTATAAGTGCTTCTCTGCTTGAACAAAGTGAAATCAGGTTACGTTAATAGAAGTATTAATTAATTTGCCCTCATTTATGCAGCAGAATTAGCATTACCGAAAGTCTTTACTGCTTTTAAGTACGCTAAATTGTGTGCAGCTTTGGCGACAAGGGTTTCAGCCACAGCACCTAGCAATGTGTCAAATGCCGTTGAAAAATATTGTCCAATTTGGAAACCTGAGACGTAACTTGGAAATGCTGTGGGGTGTGTTATAATGAAAATACCAATCCACATTAGCCATTGTTGCCATAAGCAAAAATCTTAATATCTTGGCCAAACCTACGTAAGGTTCATGTAATAAAGTCACATTCCTAATTTTATTAGGGATGTGCCAAGTTAAGCGCTTTGCTGGCCTTTGGAGAGATTTATTGGTTAACTTCTGCTGAATTAGTGGTGACTGACAAGGGGACATTGTTTTATAGGATGCAATTTAAATAAAAAACCTGCAGGGTATTTCTCTGTAACGTTGTCACTTCAAGTCCAAACTTGGAAGAAAGCAATGCGTAATAAGGAAGAATCTTCATTAGTTTTTATGAGTGCAATCTAGTGCTGTCAAAATCTTCCTTAGAAGGTAACATACAAGGACAACTATAATCTTGTTCCAGCTTTGGTATTAAAAACCCCTCAATATTTCGGGTTCATTGAAAAATCAGGGAGGGAAGAAAAAGAGGGAGTCAGAGAGGATAATTTTGTAGGCCTGTCTCTACTGACAACCATTCTTTTCCAGCTTATTTTTGCAGTAGGAAATGAAATAGCCGGTCATGAAATGGGCATAGCTGCCAAGTTCTCCCTTTTTTTAAGGGAAAGTCCCTTATGCTGAATAGGCTTCCTCGCGAGAAAAGGGAAAACTTGGCAGCTATGGAAATGGGTGGTCATCCTGTCTTATTTTTGCCAATATGCTACCTTTGTAAAAGGGGGCTCCATTTAGGAAGCATGGCTGTTGACAGACCTATTTTCTCTGGATTTTTCTAAGCATTTGTTTTAAGCCAGAGATGGGTAACGTATGGCCCTATAGATGTTTTTGGACTACAGTTCTCATCATCCCTGACCATTGGCCTTTCAAGCTGAGCAGGATTCCAGCAATATATAGAAGGCCATTGGTTTCCTGTTTGTTTCCCTCTCCTATTTCAAACCTCTGGAAGACGGCAGCCCTCACCACACCTTCTATTAATGAAAGTCACAAACTGATTATGTGTTGCAGAAGTACACCTCTTTGATTTATCCTTTTTTGTACAACAAATGAATGTTATTATAGCCATGTAGACTAATGTGTATGTTCATGTCAAATAAACCAATTCATTGGGGGGGGGGAATTTAAGAAGTTGTTTTATATTGAAAAGCGGGCTTGCATGTTGTTGTTGTTGTTGTTGTTGTTGTTGTTGTTGTTGTTGTTTATACCCCACCCATCTGGCTGGGTTTCCCCAGCCATTCTGGGAGACTTACAGCATATCTAAAAACATAATAAAAACATCAAGCATTAAAAACCTCCCGAAACAGGGCTGCCTTCAGATGTCTTCTAAAAGTTGTGTTATTCTTTATCTCCTTGACATCTGAAGGGAGGGCGCCACTACCAAGAAGGCCCTCTGCCTGGTTCCCTGTAACTTCACTTCTCGCAGTGAGGAAACCAGCAGAAGGCCCTTGGAGCTGGACCTCAGTATCCAGGCTGAGCAACGGAGGTGGAGACTCTCCTTCAGGTATACTGGGTCAAGGCCATTTAGAGCTTTGAAGGTCAGCACCAACACTTTGAATTGTGCTCAGAAACATACACGGAACCAGTAAAGATCCTTTAGGACCAGTGTTATGTGGTCCCAGTGGGGCCTACTCTGCTTCCAAAGATATTCAGCGTTATATTTCACATCGTCCAATGATCCCCAGATCAACCAAGTGGTAGTCGCTCTCAGGGGATTCACTTGTGAGTCGAGGCCCTGCTCCCCACTTTGTGATGAAATAAGACACATGGACACAAGTAATTAAGGTTAATGGGCTAAAAAAGGCCGCAACTTTATTGGATACAGAATGTGAGTGATATTGGCTTAGGCATTGGATCTGAACCGACTTTACTTGACTCCTGCCCGCTCTGCAGGGAGTCACACAAGGGTTAACAAACTGTAGGGGGAGCTTGTTGATGCAAATCAACTGGAAGCTTTCCCCTAGAGTCACCGAAGGGTCGTGCCATGGCCCCTAGCCACCACCTGGGCATCGGACAGAAACCACGACCGCTGGATTCCTTTAATGGAATACCCTTCAAGGGGAGGGGTAGGTGATGGCCACAACCTCCCCTCCAACACGCAACACATTTTCCAATGCCTAACCTCCAAACCTTACAAAGTTCTGATGATTTGCTATGAGGTAGGCAAAAAAACCAAGTGGCTGGTGCCAATCTGCCAAGTGGGAAAATTTCCTACCAGGTCCCTTGAACAGGTGACCAACCAAGGTCCATAGCAAGGTCAGGTGCTGAATGCAAGACATAGAGGGAGGGAGGGAGGGAGGGAGGGAGATCCGAGGAAGCAGGAACAAAACAGGAGGAGCTCGTGGGCCTGCAGCAGTTTAAATGTGGCCAAACCACGCCCCCTTCCAGCCGGATTGGCTGGCTGGGGGGCATGACGCGGGCCCAGGACTCTGTGATGCCAGGGGCCTGGCCACGCCCCCTGCAAGCACGGGAAGTGATTCTCGCCCACAACCCCTCCCCTCAGTGAAGAGGAGAGGCTTTACCACCTTATAGACCAGGGGTCAGCAACCTTTTTCAGCCGTGAGCCAGTCCACCATCCCTCAGACCATGTGGTGGGCCGGACTATATATTTTTTTTGGGGGGGGGATGAACTAATTCCTATGCCCCACAAATAACCCAGAGATGCATTTTAAATAAAAGGACACATTCTACTCATGTAAAAACACGTTGATTCCCGGACCGTCCCCGGGCCTTAGGTTGCCTACCCCTGTTATAAACGCATGCCTTAGTTGGGACTGGCTTATATGTGGATGTATGCAGTTGTTGAATGGAGATCTAGAAAAATGGTAACTAACCAAATAGCAGTTGCCATTCTTTCCATTGAGGCTTAATTCCACAACGCACTGAATAATCAATACGTCAAAAGCCACAGTTTATAGCACAATTTTTTTGCACTGCATGGCATGTTGCTTCACTATGCAACACTACCCTTTACACCAAACAGAGCAGAAGACTGTGGGGTGAAGCAGGGAGGGAGGCCCTTTACAAGGAAAGAGTCGCCTCTCAGTATCTGTGTACATGAAGAAAAATTAGTCATTGGAAAGCAGCAAATCCAATGCAGATTACAGCTAGCATTTGGTAAAGTGGTCATTGAAGTGCTGTGTTGTGCGCTTAAGATCACTGTTCAGATTTATTTGCTCATTTCATCACAGGGAAGTGTGCAGTGAGCAGGACAGATGGCGGAATGCTTGAGGAATTTGATATTTTCGAATTCAGATATGAACTGACCTGATCTGCACCTCTCTGGCTAATGTACAGATCGGATCTTGGTTGTACACAGGCTTTCATGCCTCCCAAATGCTCCGACACAGTTCTCTGCTGAAAAACCATTTTAAAAATATTTTAAATGCATATTTTGAGAGAAAATGTGTGTAATTTCTGAGATAAAAATATGTTTATAAATGCCTGTTTTCGAGTCACTGACTCAGATAAGCAAAGGGAAAAATGGTTAGTTAAGGGTTATTGTTAATGTATTGATTGGACTGCATGTTGAGGGAATTTGGGGTTATATTTGTGGTTTTTTTTCCTTTGCCTATTACTGTTTCTTAGCCACCTTGAGTCTCTGTGGACAAATTGGGGGACAGGTGTTTTTAGAATAAAGTAAGATATTTGAAGCAAAAGTATCTTTGAAGTACACATTTAAATGTTATTTAAATACAACTTGTATCTTTAGCTAATGGATGGGGAGCCTCCTGGTGTTGTTGGATTCTAACTCCCATCAGCCCCCGTCAGCACATCCAATAGTCAGAGAAGATGGGTGTTTTAGTGCATCAACATCTGGAGGGCCACAGGATTCTCATCTCTTCCATAATAGGAGCTACGTACAACATAATGTCGTGTAGCTAAGATGACTCCCAAGGATTCTATAAGGTGTGGCACTATCCAAATAGTTCATTTAGTAAAAGTTCAGCGAAATGCAATGGTTGTTATGTACCATGTGTGCAAAGCAAGCCAGCCTATGTACTTTGATCGGCTAAGTATCTTTGTGCCTTTGCAAAGCTCTGTCGGTTGTGCTTCAGACATTAAAAACTAGCACTGAAACCTGTCATTCCAGGCTTCATATGGATATATAAAACTAGCAGCTGTGCATGCAATTGTATAATTTAACATATGCAAATTCATGAAAGTCTTTTTAATTTTTCTCTCTCTCACACACACACACTTTTTAACGGAGAAATTTAAGTTGTATTCATAAAGATTTGATTTCATGAAAGATTGAATAGACTTGCATGAGGTGCAGCTTTTAAATTTGGTTTGTGTTCTGTATTGTGCTCTGATTAGAGAGCGAGGGGCTTAACGGGGGCCAGATCTGATTGCTGTGCTCGTCACCGGGAACCTTTCCATGAATTTTCATGTACACCGCTTGGATTGGGCACCAACCCTCTAGAGCCACAAAGGAATTTTAAAATTAAGCATGTGCTGAAATGCTTTGCCGGATTCAGACTCAAGAGTATAAAGTTTTCATGGCCAGCCATCCATTTGCAGTTTGGTATCAGAGCAAAAAGCACTGGTGTAATTGATTCCAAAAAGTTGGGAGAATTTCAAGTCATGATTCTAGGTTGGCATCTGAATGCAAGTTGGTTGAGCCAGATCAATAACATGGGTGAGATTCAATCTTTCTCCCAGTCTTCTTGGCAAATGCCTCTTCTGTTACTTGCTCCACAGTGTCTTTCTTTTTATAAATGTATGTATTCTTCCTGCCCATCCTGTTCAGTTTAATTTGCTTGTTTGCACAATTTAGAGTTATTTATTGTACATTCACACCTCTGGGGAATTCCGCTTTCCTATCATGACCTCCTGGATTTAGGGTTGCTACACACACATCTGATTTTTTCATATTTGCCAACTTTGAGATATATGTATGCAGAATAGCTTTTGAACCAGCAGAGTTGTCTGCTAACATAAGAGAACGGGAAGCAATTTTCTCCTTGACCTTTCCCCCCCTGCATGTACACCCTGATGGGAACCCCAATTCTTTGGTACATATTTTCAGGGATAGCACATGGGGCTGTAGCAGGGATGTGGAAAATATCAGAAATCAGCTCCGCTTCTCTTACATTTGCCGGATCAAGTCATTTTACAAGTGGGATGGCAGCGTTGGAGTTCGATCTCACCCTGGCAGGCCAATTGGTTCTGAGAAAAGGAGGGTTCTGTGAGTTTAAATTTATGTCCGTCAGCTCTGCTTTCTGTTTAAGGGAATAACTAGACATGATAACAGCAGATTCCACGTGTTGAACTGGCTAATTACATAGAAGTTGAGCGGGCACCATTTTTAAAGCAAGAAATGTACACTGCCTTTCTGCAATGCGGGACAGGAAGAACTCTTATTGTGGGGAAATCTGTGTAGTTGGTCATCCCAATATGGCCATCTGATGGTTAATGTGGTAGGAAAGCCACCCTTAGTGAGGCCAAGCAAGTAGAATCTGTTGGAGTTATTCTATGAGAGAGAGAGAGAGAGAGAGAGAGAGATTATTTACAACACATACACACACAGTTGTCAAACTAAACATAAAAATAATAGTACAGAATCAGAAGAAAAACAAACAACCACAAAACACAAAACAAAAAATACAAATAAGACGTGATAACGTATGACAATTTATACAAAACAAATACCCAATCACACACACACACACACCATTGTTCAGTTCTTCTTTTCTTTGAATTGACTGCCTTCATCCTCAAAACGGTTCTTTTTTCATCTTTGATAAACTGTCTCCTTTTCAGTTCATTACTACGCCCTTTTTCTTTTTCTTTTTAACTTAAGTACCATAAATTATTCTGCAGAAATTAATCAAAACAAGTCCACATATTAATTTGAGGGCAATGCTTTTTAAGATATTCTCTATACTTTACCCATTCTTTTTGGAATTTTTGCTTGATTTGATCCCTAATTGCCTCTGTCAATCTAGCCAATTCAATATAATCAAATAGTTTGTCTTGCCTTTTTTTTTTGTCAGGGTTATTTCTTTTTTTCCAATTTTTGGCAATTAGTGTTCTCACCGCTCCTGTGGCGTAAAGGACTATTTTCTTATTTTCTCCGGCAATATCTGTGTCTAGTATCCCCAATAAAAAAGCTTCTGTTTCTTTTAACAAAGTTTTGTTTAAACATTTTCTTTAACTCTTCGTACACTATATCCCAGAAGCCTTTGACTTTATCACATGTCCACCACATATGTATGAGTGTCCCCTCTACTTTGTTACACCTCCAACACAGATTTGATTTTGTTTTATACATTTTACGTATTTCGGTTGGTGTTAAATACCATCTGTAAAATATCTTTATTAAATTTTCCCCTATCGCTTCATGAGCTGTAACTCTCTTTCCATAATTTTCCCCATGATCTGTTGGAGTTATTCTAAGTGGTTGCTAATATATATCGTATTTAGAGACCTCTAGCCTGGGTGCACACAACTGTTCTTTGGAACAAATCCAAAGTATTTATCCCCAAATCTATCTTTCTATTTATTTATTATTTATTTTGGAACCACAGCCGCCAATAATGGCAAGATTGAGCGACCGCTCTATAGATGGGGACATGAGTGTCGGAGCCAAGAATGGAGTATTGAGGAAGCAAGCATAGGATTAGGAGGCTCCTAAAATGTATGCTTCAAAGTATGTCGTACTTCCATACTGTGGCATCAAGGGTGCCCTTCAGCCAGGGAATCGAAGAATTAGATATTTGTGAATTGTGATACAATGTGAACCACAGTTGTCCTTCACGGTGGTGTAGTAATGGGCGGCAGGGGGCGTGCTGCCCCAGGTGGCAGGCTGGGTGGGGGGCAGCAGGCTGGACAGGGGTGACCACCTCCGACAGCCGCTGCCGCCACTGCGAGCGCCCCTCGCCGCCCTCATGGAGGCGAGGCCGAGGTGTGCTGCAGAAAGAGCTCCGGCGGCTTCCGAGCCCGGCTCCTCCACGGCGTCTCCTCCCTGCCGGAGGAGCTGCCCTCCGCCAGCAGCGCAGCCCTTGCTGCCTCCATGATGGCCCTGAAGAAAGCCAGGTGGCGAGCGAGCAGGACCAGCCCCTGCGGAGCCAGCGCAAACTGGCTGTGAGGAGAACCGCCTCGAGCGCGGTATGGACGGGCAGAGGGGGAGGCCTGTCGGACGCCGCCCACCGCTGCCTGCTGTGTTGTTCCTTATCCCTCCTGTGCGTGCATGCACTGTGCATCGTGATGCACGGTGGACACCCTGCCCCTTCGGGTTTGCCACCCTGGGCGGCCAGGCAGCTAGCTACGCCACTGGTCCTTCAGATGCTGCACTTCACTGAATTTAGCAATGTAGTTCTTGGCTCTAAAATGTACAAAATACGTATGGAAATGTGCATTTTAGAATAAGACCTGTCCTTTTTTTTCTCTCCCTGAGAAAATGTGTTCAAACTACGTATTTAAGTGCTATCTGAATATGAATTTTCATGTGGATTTCTTCCCTTAAAAAAATCAGGACAGAACGGACTGGTAAAATAATACATGTGGAAAAATGACCAGCCATCCTTACCTCTGGCAATGCTTTCTGATGCTCTGGTGTGCCAAACACGGAAGCAAGGAGCTGAGCACAGTACAAAAGATTATGAAATTCACAGACTCAAAGTGCGCATTAATACATTCCTCTAAAGTTTGCCTGCAGGGAAGCTTAAGTGGTTTTTAGAGAAAAGCCGCCCCGTTTAGCATTCTGCTATGCAGAACAGCTCAGTACCCATGTCAAGTGTAACATGAGAAGCAGCTCACAGATTCCTTTATGGAAGATTATCTCTCGATTACTATCACCTCTATCTAAGCCCTTGTTTCCTAAAGAGGTATATGGAGTAGGTTTGTAGGTTCTATTATTCTCACTCGTCTTTCATCTGTCCCATGAAATTGGCTTTGTTTTATTTCTAGCTCTTGAAAAAGTGATGTCACCTCCAATCCTTTTTTCCATTTGTATCATGGGGGTGTTTATCGAACCACTCTTTAAATAAAAATATATACAAAACACATTTCTGATGTGAGAAAGAGTTCCAGGAATAACCATATAATTTCAAAATGATACTGATTTTTGTTTATATGCAACATAATCTTTTACAGTGCTTAGTCTTTATTTGAAGCATTGCAAAGTGGATTTTTATGAAAGGTATTATAAAAGACTCCTTGTTTCTTCATAACAGATTTGAACATTAACTGATCAGAGTTCAGATAAATAGTCTTTACTCTCCATTAAAATATTAAAAAGCCTTTGGTAAGAAACTGGCATAAAGATCCTTCATTCTTGTTTAATGAACACTTGTTGGCAAGTATAACACTTTAATAGCTTTGCAGAATGAATTTTGTGTGAGCATCTTCCATTTCCCTGTCAGACGCTTGTCCAGGTGCTGGGAATTTATTGGGGGAAGCATATTTTTACTCATTAGTTTTGTATTTGATTACAGAACAGTAAAATATGAACCACCAAGTCCCCGAGGCATAGCTGTGTACATTGAGATTAGTAATTGCATGTCATCGTGTTTTCCATTGGAATTTATATGGACAGATGGGATAGGTGCTTCTTAAGTGGGTTTAAAAGCAAAGCAAATTTGTATTTAATCTTTTTTCCAGGCATATTTTCCCTAATGGAGGAAAGGTTAGGACAGATGATATATTTTAAACACAGTTTTAATTTATTTATTTTCTGCCTCGTTCCCTTCCTCCTTTTGTTAAAAGTATGAGAATTTCTGCTCTAAGAGTGAGAGGTTTGTATATAATATGAAAGCCAAGTACAGTATATACATGTATATATATATATACCTGCTAAAGAAAACCAAATACATACCTGCTCATTTAATCAACGTGAGGGAGAATTGTATAAAAGAAATTAGCATAAAGGTGTTTACATGGATGGATGGATAGGTGTAAATCTGTAGATGGTATTTTAATTGTAACGTGGGAGAATGCAATGGAAAACCATTTCACATCGTCTTCCTTTCATTCGTTTAAACCCTTTTCTGCTGCACATTTATTTCACTCCCTCTGAAAGCCCTTTGAGCATGTTGATCAGAGAAGATTGGGGTTACAGAGCTTCATATTTCAAATGTTACATTTTCTGCGATAAAGCAACAAATTTGCTTGAAGTGCTTTTAGTTTAACAAAAACCACATATGCTACAGCAACCGCATAGATGATCTTCATCTCACACTGTGTATGTGGAGTTACAGAATGCCAAGCATGCCTAGAATATATTTTTTTTGTATAAAAATGCTCATAAATGCAATTTCCAAAACAGAATCTAATGAGGTACTTAATAGTCACAAAACTGGCACATTTGATAATTAATGTTCCTTACTGAATTTTTTGCTGATGCAGCATAGTTTGAAAGAGAGAAGAAAGTTAACTGAACATTTCGCTTGATCCAACAGGGAAAATGAAAAGTTAACTTTTATGTTTTAATAAAAAAAGGAAGTGCAAGAGAGAGAACTATCATCTTTGGTATTTCACTGTCACAAATACAGTATAGGTAAAGGTAAATGGAACCCTGACCATTAGGTCCAGTCGCAGACGACTCTGGGGTTGCGGTCTTCATCTTGCTTTACTGGCCGAGGGAGCCGGCGTACAGCTTCCAGGTCATGTGGCCAGCATGACTAAGCCGCTTCTGGCGAACCAGAGCAACGCACGAAAATGCTATTCATCTTCCCGCTGTAGCAGTACCTATTTATCTACTTGCACTTGACATGCTTTTGAACTGCTAGGTTGGCAGGAGCTGGGACTGAGCAACGGGAGCTCAACCCGTCGCGGGGATTCGAACCGCCGCCTTCTGATCAGCAAGCCCTAGGCTCTGTGGTTTAGACCACAGCGCCACCCCCGTCATAGATATAGGCCCTTCTAATTGCTCTAAAACTTCTAATTATGCTGAAAAGTCATATAAATGTACCTATTGTTCAACCAAAATTATAATGAAAAAAAATAAAATGTTCCAAACCCAGAGATCCACTCAGAAAACAGCAGTCTGAACTTGTATTTCTGTGCATTGTATGCTTGCTACGCTGAGGAGAAGGGTACCTGGATTCTACCTCCCTGCACCCAAACTGTTGAGCAGTTGCTTCAAAAGTTGTATAAAAGGCAGCTTCTCTATTAAGCTCAGAATTGAGACTGGAGCGGGTCCCACCTATATCTGTTGATATTTTATGCAGCATATTTGGAATCTGCAGAATAACAGATATATAAATGTAATGAACAGTGCACATGGCAGAGCTAGTATTTAGAGCCCTCCTCGTCCGGGGAAGGGTGGGATACAAATAAAAATGTATTATTGTTGTTATTATTATGAAAGAGAGATAATAATAATAATAATAATAATAATAATAATAATAATAATAAATAAATAAATAAAAATTATTTATACCCCACCCATCTGGCTGGGTTTCCCCAGCCACTCTGGGCAGCTTCCAACAGAAAAATGAAATAAAATAATCTATTAAACATTAAAAGCCTCCCTAAACAAGGCTGCCTTCAGATCTCTTCTAAAAATCTGGCAGCTGTTTTTCTCTTTGACATCTGATGGGAGGGCGTTCCACAGGGCAGGCGCCACCACCGAGAAGGCCCTCTGCCTGGTTATCTGCAACTTGGCTTCTCGCAACGAGGGAACCGCCAGAAGGCCCTCGGTACTGGACCTCAGTGTCCAGGCAGAACGATGGGGGTGGAGACTGCACAAAATAATTATATACATACTTTTTAGAGGATTTAGCAGTCATGTGATAAGAGGACAGGTCCTCCTATGGATCTATAACTGGTTAAGGGACAGGAGACAGAGAGATTAGGAATAAATGTATAGTTGTCATAACTGAGGGATTAAAGAAGGTGGTTCTCCTGATGATCCCTATAGGGACCTGTGCTTTTTAACTTGTTTGAAATTACCTGGCGTTAGGGATATTGGGCAGTACGTTATATGGGTGCGTCAGGTTTATTAACCACAGTCATCCCAGCTATGGTTGATGATATCTGCTCTAGTCTCCCCCAGGCCCTAGCCTGACACTCTTAACTACGATTCCACACTGTCCCCACAGTGACAGGGATGTAAGATCTAGAGCATATTAGCCCAAACCTACATGCTTACCTTCCAAGTCCCGGACTGCAGAATCCGGGACCGGCAGCCGTGTGACACCGGACGTTGCGTCGACGCAACTTCCAGTGTCGCTTTGCCCTTCTATGGGCACCCAAAATGGCCGCCGCCGGCTTCAAAAATCGCTTCTACGCATGTCAGGAAGTGCGTCGACACAACTTCCGGTGTCGCTCTGCCCATCTATGGGCACCAAAAATGGCCGCCGCCAACACCGGAAGTCGCGTCTATGCACTTCCGGACATGCGTAGATGCGGCTTTTGAAGCCGGTGGTGGCCATTTTTGGTGCCCATAGAAGGGCAAATCAGAAAGGAAAAAATGGCCACCGGCAGGAGAAAATAACGGAGAAAAACGGGAGACGAAGTGATACGGGGGACCAACGGGGAAAGGTAAGTAAAAACGGGGGTTTCCTGGGGAAAACGGGGTACTTGGCAGCTATGCCTACCTGTCTCCAGTGATGTGATAGCTTGATTCTGTTAAATGACTTTCAAATGTCAGGTGTTAATGTGAAGGGCCCACATGGCTATTTTACACAGCAAAAGCTGCATAAAAATAAGAATAAAATAAAACCTGCCTCTGCAACAGGGATTATAAACTGACTTCTCAATCCAGGCTTCAGGACTTGCCGATAACCGTTGTACTCAGTATCCTCCTCAGTGCTTTTGCCTGGCTGGGATGTGTCTCTCAACTATGGTAAAGCATTTTGCTTACCCAGACGGAAGATCATACCTTCCAACAGTTCTGTGAGTAAAATAAGGACGTCTTATCCAGCAGCAGCAGCAGCAGCAGCAGCAGCAGCAGCAGCAGCAACAGCAACAATACCCCACCCATCTGACTGGGCTGCCCCAGCCATTCTGAGCAGCTTTCAACATATATAAAAACATAATAAACCAATCATTTAAAAGAGCTTCTCTATACAGGGCTGCCTTCAGGTGTCTTCTAAAGGTTGTATAGTTACTTACCTCCTTGGCTTGGGGTTTGCATACCTTCAAACCCCCCAACATCTTGCCAGTGAAAATAGGGATGTCCTAAGGAAAAGTGGGACATTCTGGGATCAAATCAGAAACTGGGATGGCTTATGTAAATCCGGGAATGTCCCTGGAAAATATGGACATTTGGAGGGTCTGGAAGGTGTATGTGTGTGTGTGTGTGTGTGTGTGTGTGTGTGTGTGTGTGTGTGTGTAAACCTTTGACTTTTGCAGACTAGGACATGGGTAGGCAAAGTAAGGCCCAGGGGCCGGATCCGGCCCAGTTGCCTTCTAAATCTGGCCTGCGGACGGTCCGGGAATCAGCGTGTTTTTAAATGAGTAGAATGTGTCCTTTTATTTAAAATGCATCTCTGGGTTATTTGTGGGGCATAGGAATTTGTTCTTTTTTTTTTCAAAATATAGTCCGGCTCCCTACAAGGTCTGAGGGACAGTGGACCGGCCCCCTGCTGAAAAAGTTTGCTGACCCCTGGACTAGAATATAGCCTGCTGTGTAAAGGTAAAAGTCATGTGTGTTGTTTTCATCCACTTTTGCATCTGGTCCACATGTAGCCCCTGGAAACTTGCCCATGATTCTCCATCTTGGCTTTCCAACTAGCCTTTCCAACTTGGTGCTCTGTCGTTCCTGACATCTTCTGTTTAAGGCGGGTCTTCCTAAGGAAGTGAGGGTGCCTTACGTGATTTCACATTGCCACCCAACGTGTAGAAACTCACATAGTTCTGGGCATCAGTGGTGATGCTGTAGTTCTTCTGCTGCCACTTAAGACATACCTAAAGCCTTAGGGACCCAGGTGGCGCTGTGGGTTAAACCACAGAGTCTAGGGCTTGCTGATCAGAAGGTCAGCGGTTCGAATCCCTGCAACGGGGTGAGCTCCCGTTGCTTGGTCCCAGCTCATGCCCACCTAGCAGTTCGAAAGCACATCAAAGTGCAAGTAGATAAATAGGGACCACTCCGGCGGGAAGGTAAACGGCATTTCCGTGCGCTGCTCTGGTTCGCCAGAAGCAGCTTTGTCATGCTGGCCACATGACCCGGAAGCTGTCTGCGGGCAAACGCCGGCTCCCTCGGCCTATAGAGCGAGATGAGCGCCGCAACCCCAGAGTCGGACACGACTGGACCTGATGGTCAGGGGCCCTTTTACCTTTACCTTTAAAGCCTTAATAGGGATGAGGGGTTTACTAGAGATGGCGTGGGGTGGGAGACTTCAATTAAACTCACACTTAAAGGCAAACATGCCTAATTCACACTTTTTGAAACAAAATGCCGCTGGCTTTCGAAATTCACACTTCTCTTATTTATTTTTCTCAGTGCAGTTCTCCAGACAAGGAACGTGTCCTAAATCCCCCCACAAACAATGCATATGCTATGGTAATGTGAGAATAAAAATGTGTACATTGGTGAAAATAGCAAGCAGAAATGTATTCTATTAGAGGAAATCAGCTTTGCAAAAATGTCACCGTACAAATGGCAAAATATACCGTACTGTACATGCATATGCTGGGAGAAATTCACGCTAAAATGTTGGACTGTGGGGGAAAAAAATTCTTCCAGTAGCACCTTAGAGACCAACTAAGTTTGTCATTGGTATGAGCTTTCGTGTGCATGAAGTATGCATGCACATGAAAGCTCATACCAATGACAAACTTAGTTGGTCTCTAAGGTGCTATTGGAAGAAGAAGAAAAATATTTTGTTTCGACTACGCCAGACCAACACGGCTACCTACCTGTGGGAAAAAAACTTGCAAACTGATGTGGAAATGTGGAGAATCAAATGGAAGACTGGGGAAATGAAAAAAATGAAATTGACAGAATTAGAATTGCCCATCCCTAGTGGTCACCCAATATATCAGATGGATATTAATTTGATAAGACCTGTAACAGCTATCATCTCACACAGAAAAGTGATGCTTAGGTCTGTCAAGGCTTTACATCTAAAGACTGTGTGTGTGTGTGTGTGTGTGTGTGCTGTTTATCTCTGCTTGAAGATCACGATTGGATGCCCTTCATTATCACTTTTAAGTAGTAAATCAGTGTCTCGTTTGTGAAAGGAATGTTTGCCTCGAGTCCTTCCCCCCCCCCACCCCTGCTGCCACTCTTTGAGTTTCCCTATTTCAGATGGTACTGAAACCATAAGAATAATTTTGAACAATACGCCAATAACAAAGCACTTGAAAAAGGTATAACCTTGTGGGTTGTTTAAAGAAAAGCAAAGAGGAGCCGTGAATAGCTATGAAGTCACTTTGCTGTTTTAATGTGATGATCCCTCCGTTCCGCTGCTTCCCTGCCTCCGACTTTAAAAGCATGCATTCAGATTCTTCCTTTAAAGTCAAGGCAATGTGCTGATTGACTGTACTGACATAATTGTGCTAATGACAAGACACTGAGGCTACATTGTTAGATATGTCGCTTAGCATCACTATTTATTTAGTTCACTTCTGCCAAGCCCGACTTATACTTTTTATACATTGTGGTTTCAGTCAGTCTCTTAAAGTGCTTCATTGCTGAAATAACATTATTTTCCTTTTTCATATATATATATATATATATATATATATATATATATATATATATATAGTCTTTTAGCAGTAGTTCAAGAGAAGAAAGTCTCCCCCAGCATCATTAAACAAGGTTCAAAGTTTGTCCTCGCTGGAAGATTCAAAGTTGGAGCACTTAGAGAATGAATTCTTTAATCTGTAACATGATTAGCAAAAAGAGTTTTTTGTATCCAAGCCCAGCTTTTAACCCAGGTTAATGGCAATAATAATACGGTTTTTAATCTACAAAAAGAAAAGAAAAAATCCCCCATTCCTTTTTTTTTCTTAAGATTCTTTCATTTTCTTAGGTAATCTGTGGTTACTGCCTTGAACTGTTGAAATGTCATTGTCTGCTGTTTACCAGAAAGGACTATAATTGGAAATGCAGGCGTAAGGGCGAGGGAGTTACTCTACAAGTGGCCAATGTTCCTGCCTATACTGTATGCTGTTTACCTGTAGCCATTCTCTATGAAATTGTGTGACACTTTGCAATTGTGAGACTCCTTAAGATCTCCAGCAAAACTCCAGCATTTAAATAATACTGAGGTTGTGGCATAATGTGATAATAGATAGAGAATACAAAGTTGAGGTCAGCACTTCATTCTGGGCTCAATGCATATGAAGGAAAGGGGGGGATTAGAGGCCCTAGAGATAAGCAGACATGAAAATATGAACATTGTGGAAATAGGTTTGTGATGCACCAGTTTGCAGGGAGACTATTAGCCCCATGCATGTATTTGGGTGAGCAAGCCGGGGCGCATAATGTGAGGAGGGGCACACCTGCAAGCTCAGCCCCTAATGTCCCCCATTCCCCCCCCCACATTTGCGTGTCGAGGTACCAATACATCCCCTCAATAACTCACACATCGCACAATATTTTAAGTTTAAGACCAAAGTTTAAATTAATTTGGCCACAACTTTATTTAAATACAACTGATGTGAGTGGTTGCTTAGGCATTGGTTCCAGCCATCTGTCCCCCGCCTGGGACAGATCTGACTCCCGCTAGCCTAGGAGGGGAGCCGGTAGGTGAGCACCCTCTGGGAGAGATCGGGGCAGGGGCCCAAGCCCTTGACCTCATCCCTCAGATGCTCCCCGAGGCTCATGCACGGCCCTGAACCCTAGCAGGGATAAACAGACAAACATGTGGAGCCCCAGGATTCCTTTAACGGAATACCCCTAAAGGCAGCAGCAACCATGAGGGGCAGGCCCAACCAAAATCCGTACCCCTCCACCATCCAATTTGAACCAATGCCTAACCGCAACCTTACAAGTTGTGACTTATTGCTACGCACTAGGCAAAACCACCTGGCACCAGCCAATCAGCCAAGTGGGCAAATTCCTACCAGGCCTCTGATCCAAAACAGGTGAACACCTAAAATTAGAGGAGGGCGGGCGGGAGATTTGTTGCGAGCAGCAAAGTGGATACTGAAAGCTGCTCGCTGAGCATATATGGGGCTAAGGCTGTCAATCAAATCATTTGCTACATGCAAATTTCCCCAGCAACAGCACACCCACCAATCACACATGTGGCCATCGAAACTGACCCGCCTCACCAACCCTGGGATGTCTTGTTAACCCTTCCGCAACCCATGTTCTCTAAGGGGAGAACCTGCTTTCCAATCTCCATGTCCTAAGAACTTAGGAAACTGCCTGATAACAAGTCGGACATCGATCCATGTAGCTCCATATGGTCTACACTGGCTGGTAGCAGCTCTCCAGGGTTTTAGATAGTGAGTCTTTTCCATCCCTAGCTGGGGATGCTGCCACTGAGCCACAACCATTCAGATTGAGCATAAAGGTCTAAATCAGGGGTGTCCAACAGGTCGATCGTGATGTACTGGTAGATCCCTGGGAGGTTTTGGTAGATCGCGGTCGATCGCTGGATAAAATAGAATCCAACCCCGGCCCCTCTCACCACTCTCCATTGTTGCACGCTATGCAGAACAGAAGACAGAGTTTACTCAGTGAGGCTCTTTGCCCCCCCCCGGCGATCTGTTGGTGAGTGGATGCTCCTCTTTCTCCCCCCCAAACCCTCAAAAACGGGGCTTTCCTCCTCCCTAAAAAAAGCTCAACAACCTTGATCTGAACCCCGCCTAAAAAACGGGGGTAGATCACTGCCAGTTTTTAATTCTGTAAGTAGATCGCAGTCTCTTGGGAGTTGGCCACCCCTGGTCTAAATCAAGGTTCCCCAAACTTGGGTCTCCAGCTGTTTTTTGACTACAACTCCCATCATCCCTAGCTAGCAGGGCTAGTGGTCAAGGATGGTGGGAACTGTAGTCCAAAAACAGCTGGAGACCCAAGTTTAAATAGACATTCTAAGCTGAACATGTCTGGACGCACCCCGCCGCTGGGAACCCTGCAGGTTTCCACGTCCCAGTGAGGGTTATCTGTACATTTACTTGAACACAGGGAGAGTTTCCCTTCTGAACTTCACACTCAACATGCATATGCCAAACGTAGAGCCAGGACATGCAGGGATGTTGGAGGTGGGGGTAGTGTGCATGCCCTCTGCCCTCTTTAAGCCCACCCCCGTTCAGTAAAACAGGTGAATAAGGCTTATGTGGTGATAGATAGTTACCTCGTTGCAGAAAAAGCACATGTCTCTCACATATGGGCCTGCTCCGTTCATCATAACTAAATTAATGAGTTAAAAAGGGGGTGGGAGTCCTGACAGTTAAGTCCAGTCGTGAACGACTCTGGTTGCGGCGCTCATCTCGCTTTACTGGCCGAGGGAGCCGGCGTTTGTCCGCAGACAGTTTTTCCAGGT
This sequence comes from Zootoca vivipara, assembly GCF_963506605.1. Taxonomy (NCBI): domain Eukaryota; kingdom Metazoa; phylum Chordata; class Lepidosauria; order Squamata; family Lacertidae; genus Zootoca; species Zootoca vivipara. The sequence continues at coordinate 25,562,526 of NC_083282.1, forward strand.
CATGTGGCCAGCATGGATAAGCCGCTTCTGCCGCAGCGGAACACCGAAACCAGAGCAGCACACAGAAACGCCGTTTAGCTTCCCGCTATTTATCTACTTGCACTTTGACGTGCTTTCGAACTGCTAGGTGGGCAGGAGCTGGGACCGAGCAATGGGAGCTCACCCTGTCGCGGGGATTCGAACCACCGACCTTCTGATCGGCAAGCCCAAGGCTCAGTGGTTTAGACCACAGCCACCCGCATCCTAATGTTCAGTCGATATGAAATGAATGTTGCGAGTAATGAGGGTAAAAAAAAAGGATGGGGATCATTTTTGTAATCCCCTTTCTGCCCACTGCAAGAGGCAGGTGTTCTCTTTCTCCAGCTTACCGGTCTGCTTTTCATGCCCTGGTGTGGTATCATTCTGGAACGTTCCAGCGGGGAGCGACTGGAAATTGCCAGCAAAGGCTGCCAGGGGCTCAAAACAGCAGCTATCATTTCATCCTTGATACCATCACCAAATGATAGACTGGAAGACAAAATGGGTAGACCATTCTGGGGAAATAAAATGATGGCTGCCGGGGGAAAACGCAGAAATCTCCCTTACACACAGAGAGGGGGAGCATATTTTTAAAAGCAGGGTTTTATTGTGAAAATAATGGGGAGGATTCAGGAACATGAATTGAAAAAAACAAATGACTAATGAAATGAATGTGATTTCAGTGAATGAAAGAAATGAAGTTTTAAATAATAAAAACAAAAGGAATAATAAAATGGAGGGAACACCTTTACATCCCTTCTTTGGGAGCTATTATATATGCATTTGTTTTAAACATTAATACCTTGCCCTTTCTTCAATAGAGCTCAAGCTAGTTAGCTACAATGAATTAAAATGCCTGTGATATAAGAATAAAAAATTAAAAGGGGCTAAATAAACACTAGTACAGCAGAATGAAAAGAATAAAAAATATATCAAAAGCTCTTCAAAGTAATGAATGGGAGTTGGCATAGGTCAGTGAATAGCATTTAGGGATTAATTAATTGATGCATTTAGGGATGTTCCAAAGAAAAGTCCTTTTAGGATTCCAGTCTTTCATAATCTTGTAGATCCAAGTTGCCTGAAGCTCCTGATTATGAACTCTCAGAAGTTTTCTGATCCTTTGTCATTATTCATACACCCAAAATTCACCTTACACGCCTGTGGGTACAAGCCACTGTGCATTTAAATGATTGTCGCGACACTCCAACAGGCATGGCATCCCCACCCTGCCAAAAATCCTGGGAATCGCAGTTTGTTAAGGGTGCTAAAAGTTCTTAGGGGACTCCCTCCAGGCTATAGGGACCTCACCTGTTCTCCAAGAATTCTCCAAGATAATAGACAAAGGCTCTGAAATTAGAAGCAAAAGGTCTATGCAGGACACACACACCCTAGTTTAAAATTAAGCATATTTTCAGAGCAATGCAACTTTACTGTAATGAGGTGCTTTTGCTTGTTTTTGCTATTACTTTAAATTGTAATTAAGACTTATTTTATGAACCAGAATTAATAAAAATACGACGACCCCCAAGAGTAAATGAAAAAGTGAATGGCTAAGACCTGGAAAGAAGAAGTAGATTCTGTCACTGCATCTCTCATTTTTAGTTCTTTCCTCATGCCGTATCTGTTTATCCTTACTAAATGTTTTCTGCCCCCCCCTTCTCATTTAGATGTATTTAATTTGGGATTTATTTGCTTTAAAGATGGAAGCTTTTAAAACCTGGCTAGTTATTTACTTTAGGTTCAATATCCTTCATGCAGAAATGACAGTTATATTTTCTCATGGGACCAAAAAAAAAGAAGGGATTAATCCCCCCTCCGCCTCACTCTCCCCTCCCCCCAGTTTTTTGAGTAAAGGGCCCGTGCCAAAGATTAAAGGGGAAAAAATAATTGTGTGCAAGCCATATTAAACATTGGCCATTAGAAAGGAAATTGGAACGTGTCATGTCAAATATCTTTAGAGTAAGAAGGAAAAGTTGGGAGGAAGCTGAGGCTACATAAAACACATTCCTTGAAATAAATAAAGAGTCTCCTGGCACAATGGAAGGATCCTGAGGATCTAAGGCCTTAATTAAGAAGAAATGATCAAGGCCCAGGGTACATCCTGGGGATTAATGACTGACTGGGAGACTTGATGTCCTTAGGCATAGCTGTAGGCCATTAACCTCAGCTGGTCCTTCATTTTTCAGGAAATCCAGTGTGCCAAGGTCATGTATCTAAATAGAAATGCTTGCCATGATCTCATGAGAACCACGGATTCCATGATTATTTATAGTTTGCGAGGGCAGTTTTAATTCTGGCTTTTGCCATCTGGGTTTTTCCTTTCTGAATGTTGCCACCTGCCAAGTGTTTTTTATTGGAGAAGCTTCTCTGGTGGTGTCTCTGCTGGTGAACAAGGAGCTCTGCCCAGTGGTCCCTATTTCCATTGTATGAGCCACAAGAAGAAGGCCTATTATCAGAGCAGGGTGCTGAAAAGGCAGCAAGAAGATCTTCAGTTTTGTGGTGGATCCAAAGGTTCCGGGAAGCAGCCACTAGAGATCATTGAACGATGTACAGGTATAATATGATCTCTTTGGCCATCCACCATCAAGAGTCTAGCTCCTGAATCCAGAACCATTTGCAGTTTCCAATGGAGAAGACATTATGGCAATGCCATAGCATTTAAGCGCCTTGATTCTGAGCAACCGACAGGTCTGTTTCCACACCTTAGAGACCAACTAAGTTTGTCATAGGTATGAGCTTTCGTGTGCATGCACACGCAGGGCCGTCTTAAACATATCTGGTGCACTGGCGCCGTGGTGCGAAGATCGCTCTGGCGCCCCCCCCCGCCCCGTTTCCCAGCGCTGGCTCAGCAGTGCGGCGCCCCCCCCCCCCGGCAGCCCGGCGCCCTGTGCCACCCAGCCTTGCCGTAGGGCCAGCCCTGTGCACACGAAAGCTCATACTTATGACACTTAGTTGGTCTCTAAGGTGCTACTGGAAGGTGGTTTTTTTAACTGCATCAGACCAACACAGCTACCTACCTGTAACTTAAAATAGAGGAAATCAAAGAGATGTTGTTGCTGGCCTCTGTCTGACTCGAGAGACAGTGGAGTGTGCCTCTGGGGATAAAGTCAAAGCACTGCGTTAACAGCACTGAAGTGATCTCTCTATGGGCATAAGACTGGACAGTGTGTATGGAGGTCCTGGACTGCCCAGATGACACAGCCAGCCCCCTCCCCCCCAGCCTCACTGATGTGGTCCAAAAGAAAGCAAAGCAATATGTTTGGCACCAGCTTGGCTGCAGGAGTTGCTGGAAGGAGGTGTACAAGGTTTGAGACTCATTGGCTACCCTCAGCTTGTTTAGGCCCCATGCACCTTAAATCAAAGAGAGGATATTTTATATTAAAGTGTTAACCTTTAGCATTGGAAAGGTAAGACAATAAGAAGCTGTCCACTTCATACAGCAAACTAGGACCATTCTGTACACTTTTTTCTTTTAGTGCTTATCTGTGGAAGTCAGAAATAGCAAATCCATAGACCTTATATAGCACAAACAGGCTGTATTTCTGTTCCTTTTGTATCTTGAAGTCAGGCCACTATCGATTCATAAAATGGAGCTTTTTCGATTGAGACGTTAGCTGTTCTACAAGAAAAACTTATCTAGTAAGTAAGCAAACTCAAGCCAGCTGTCTGAACAACAAACTATTGCTTCAACAACAACGACAAAAGTAGCTACCTGGAGAATAGCCCACAGAATTGTGATCCTGCTAGGATAGGTCAAGATGACAAATGTACAGCCTCAGCAGCCCAGAGGAAAACTCAGAAACCCATTTTAAATATAGACCCAGTATTTTCAAAACAAGATGCCATATGTGATAGTCTCGCTTGACATCATTAGTTCACTCTGCTATAAGAAGTGGTTTTCAGGGCTGGATTAACAATGATTAACCATTCTTGCAGAAGAGGGATCCAAGCCGATCAGAATTCCTGCTGCTCAAAATAGTTTATACCCCCCCCCAAGGTGACGTTTTATTAATAATTTGACACAAGCTGGCTAAGGTTAAGCACTTCCTCTGCCCCCTTTGCTTCAGTTGATGAGATTTATAGCACGGGCTCTACACTTGACATTGGAATCATAGGATTGGATTCAGACTAAGTTTGTCATGCTTAGATCAGTAGAACATAAGTTGTATTGACTAGGGATGTCAGAGAATTCCTAGGAAAAGAGAAATGGCAGTGGAAATTGCTGGTGTTTGCTTATTTGTCCCATGTCCAGAATGGAATTCAATCCAGAAAATATGATTGGCATTCACTGTTGTTGCTTTCAGCCCACAGATTATTGATTGGTTTTTCTCACATTTGCAGTTTCCTTTGGATTGGAATGAATGGGGGGAAACAACGTAATGACAATGTAATTTACATGATTAACTACATAAATGACACGAGTTATGTAATTTCACCACAGCGGACAATGGGGAGAATAACATAGATTTTGGCAAAAGATGAAGTGCAGCAGAACAGAAACACTGCTACATGTGTCGACTAAGGGGCAGAAACAGAAACAAAAGGAGACTATATCATTTCATCCACTGCCAGGGGACACAAACTTTGCCCTGCCTCAACACCTGTAAGCAATGGTTGTTTTAACAATAGCTATGGAAAGAATCAAAGCCAAACCATAACATCTCTCTTCTGCATGGACTCTTGCCCTGTTTTTCGTTTGTTTTGGGGTAAGGGGTAATTCCCTCCCCTAGTTCATCCTTTGTAATATTTCCCTTTTAAGGGTTATGAAGTGGCTAATGCAATTTGTAATGCTTCTTAATGATTTCAGTTATTTGGATGCAGATGGGGGGGGGCAAACCGAAAACTGGTACTGTGAAACATTTTAAAGTTTAGAACTCTGAAAACTGATTGAAAGCACAGAGGTGTCAGTGAAGTAATTCACATGGATGAGCCTTAATGGGGAGAGAGGGGAGGAAGTGTCTTGAAAATGCCAGTATAGCACTGGAACTACAGCATTTTTTTTCATTTTATATGTATGTCACTTTTTAAAAAATCATGCTTAAATGGCTTGTATAGCATGTACAGTATAGCCGCTGTCGAAATTAGGAAATGCAGATTTAGCACTCCATGCCTTAACTAGGATCATTTACTCATGTCCTTACTCGGGCATTACACACCTCCCCAGAGAGATTTACATGATTCCCCTGTTTACGTGCTTTGACAATGGTATTATTCAATTGGATCCTTTGCAGCGCTATTTTTCTAGAAAAAAAGAAGCGCCAGAACTCACCACGAATGCCTCCCTTGTTCTCTTATAACGGCAATGGCACCCACCTGAGAGGTGCCAGAACTGAGTACTGGTGAGTTCTGGCTAGAAAAAAAAAAGGCTTGTGCCTCTGTAAAATTAGGCCCTTGACTTATCCACTCTGCTGTTTGGGCTGTTCTTTTGCTCTGTTTGTGTTTGAAATGGCTCTTGCCAAAGCTTAGGTGTCTCGAGTTAGCATGTTCTTAGAGAGGTAGGTTAAAAAGCTTTGTTATAAATGAAACCCATAAATGAACAACCCAAACCCCTCTTATATCAGACGGGGGTTTGGACTGAGCCACATTCTCACTGGCCAATGTGTATGCAGTACAAGAGGTATACTGGTGGAAATGGCTGTCCCAAGGGCAGGGAGGGATCCTGAGATCATCTTGCTGTTGTTGCCAGATGATATGGTGCCAGATTTGTACCCAGTTGTGCCAGGCCAGAGGTGGCTCAGGGATGTGGTCTAATTAGTTTGTCCCGCCATCTTCCTCTGCAGTGGTTCTGCTGCTCCACAAAGTCCCACTTTACGGAGTGGGGTTTGGCTCATACCTGCCAAGTCTCCCGCTGAAAAATGTGGGATGGGATCAGCAGCAGTGCGGCACCGGAAGTTGCATAGAAACAACTTCCGGGGCCGCTCTTCCCATGTGTGGGCACCGGAAATCGGGCAGAGTGGCACCGGAAGTCGCTTCTGCGCATGCCCGCGGCAGTCACCATGCGGCCACCACCAAGATGGCCGCCGGACATGCGTAGAAGCGACTTTCGGTGCCGGTCTGCCCGATTTCCGGTGCCCACACATGGGAAGAGCAGCACCCAAAATGGAGGCTCCCTGCCAGGTAGGAAATCCAGGGGATTTTTGGGATTTTTCTCCATTCTGGAGAACAGCAGGAAACTGATTAAAATCCGGGGGTTTCCCGCGAAAAACGGGATACTTGGCAGCTAAGGTTTGGATTTCACTCCTACCTGTAACTCATTTCCCCAACTCCTTTTACTGGCTGTTGCTTGGTGGGAGATAAACCAAGCCATGTCATCACCATAAGGGTAAGCTATGACTGGAAGAAGTTGCCAGTTTGACATAACACAGAGTTCCCTCCAGGTTGGGTCAGAATCATTCCACTTTTTCTGCTTCAGCCAGCTAAGCCTTGCATTGCACCTCTGGATATGTTTTGTAGAGAAAGAATAACGATTCCAATTGAAATAGGAATTTTAGGAATGCAAGATTACATGAGCTGGAATTTGACCAGGTTGATGTGATTAATTTAACACTTGGAGTCTTGTAAAAAAAAAAAAACCAACAACCCAACAACATTGCCATTTTGTTAATGATCAAAAGTTGTTAGGAGTTGGAGCTCTGTTTAATGCACCACCCGCAAGAAATAAATGTGAGATTTTAAGAAAGGCAGCTCTGTCATCAATTTGTACCACACCACTCACTGATATTAAATTAGCCTCATAAGCAATGTGAGTTTTTATATGAGGGAAAAATACGGTCAGTAAAACAGTGTTTAGCTTAATGAGAGATTATAGTTCTTTGAAACAGAACATGTTCTGTTGACAGATCTCCTTTGAAAATGACGTGGTAATGACACTGCTACCTTAGGAATATATTGTTTTCATAGTTGCCTTGTGCTTTGACTCAGTATAATTCTATTAACATTTGTGTGGTGTTCGTGTATATACAATGTATATAAAATCAGCTACATTCATCAAAACTCCTTTGTTTTTGATAGGCTGAACTCCACATCCCATAAATCTTACAAGTAGCATGTCCCCCACCACCACCACCGATGAAAACTGGAATAATTTAGGCTCTTGCCTCACTATTGGTTGCAACTGGAATGAGTTCCGTTAGGCCAGGGATGGGGAATTGTGGCCCTGCAGATGTTTGCAGACTCCGACTCCCATCAGTCCCAGCCAGTATAGCCAAGTGTCATGGATCATGGGAGTCAGAGTACAACAGCATCTGGAAGGCCTTGCATTAGTTCATACACAATTTCAAGGCTATAAAGGTGATGAAGAATGAATTGTCTTCTCCCATTATTAGTGCAGAAGTAGAGTTTTTTAAAAAATAAAAACTTAAACAAGTACATACTTATAAAAGTGTTCAGGAAAAGCACTGCAATATGTTAGATTGTAGATCAAATAACTTATTGACTAAAATATATAAAATTGGAAGCCTGGAGATGTCAACAAGAGTTGACCTAACAGAGGCCTAACAGGTCTTTGACAGATGGATGTTTATTGTTCCCAGTCCCATGCTGTGGAACATACTTTCAACAGATTCAGTAGGCATCCCTCCTTTTGACTTTCAGACATCCCTTGAAGACTTTTTGTTACGTTTAAAATTTTATTGAGTTGCCAGTCATCGCAATGAACAATGGGTTGTTGTTGTTATCATTTTTATTAAACTTTTTAGTCGCTTTGGTACCAAAGTACCATATTTATGCGAACCCAATGTGCCATTGAATCTAATGTGCACGTCAGCTTTCAAAACCTTGAAACCAAAAAAAGTATTTGCTGTCAAATGTAAATGCGCCATCAAATCTAATGGGCACCCTAATTTTCGCTACGTAATTAGACCAAAAAAGGTGTGCATTACATTCAAGTAAATACAGTAACTAAAAGCAGCTTACAATAAATAAATGCATGCATTAAAAGCAGCATGAAGCAAAACAATGGAAAATCTGAATGTTTTTTATATTGCTGTACACCACCCTGATATTTTATGAAGCAGTAGTACAGTGGTCCCTTGGTTTGCAAACAGTCTGGTTTGTATACTTTTGGATTACAAACACGTCAAACCTGGGAGTGTGTGTCCCAGTCTGCAAACTTTTTTTGGATTACAACCCTTTTCTTTTTTTTGGATTATGAACCAAAAAAACAAAAAATGGAGGTCCCATTGGTGAAAGCATGCCTTGAGTTACAACCTGTTTTGGTTTACAAATGGACCTCCGGAACCGATTATGGTTGTAAACCAAAGTGCCACTGTATTCGTCTTGTGGACACTGATAGGCCCCACTGCGAAAATGGACCTTCATTACTGGTTGCTCAGAAGCTGAACACCGCCATACAAGACCTTACAGGCAAGTTTTGCAGAGCACTTTTCTGGCCGGAGCAAAATGTGAACATGAGGATTGGTGATTCACGTATAGAGCAATCCACTTCAGAAAATACTTTCACAATCTGCCTGGGGGTGGGGGTGGGGAGCATCTATGGCAAGGCTCTGAAGCACTTTATTTTAGGAGAGAAAACAAAGAGCCATACTGCTTTACTCCTTTATAGTCCAATGAGATTTGGTAGCTTACTCAGAGCTGCAGCACAAAAGCATTTACGGTTCATGTTATATTAATACTGCGGCTTGATTATCAAAAACCATTACTCTTGGTTATCTCGCTGAGGTTGAACCAAGCTGCTATAAGTCAGGCTGACTACCCGCACAGTGTGTGTTTTGTTTTTATGATAACAGCATTCTAAATGTAAAAGTGCATTTGTAAAATTACGTTCCTGGGTTGGATTCATTATAAATGGGGTGAGCTCTGCGCGCATGCACATGTACACAGAGGAAAAACAACACACATAAATAAAGAAGCAGAGATAACAAAAAAAAAAATTCCTTGACTCTTTCAACTTCCAGGCAGGTCATTTTCACTTGTGGTCAAACTCAGGGGTATGACGTTAACATTCTTTGAAAATTCTTTGTTCCCTTCGCCCTGGGCAGAAAAACAATAGACCGTCTGCTTCCTTTTCTTCTCTGTGTTGTGTTTTGATGTTGTTTTCTCTCTTAGCGATATGCCTCATGGCTCTCTCTCCCTTTTTTTTATATATTATTATAATGATACTGTATTATTCTATACCACAGCAGATCCCTATGGAGGAAAACAATTGTTTCAGAGTTTCTTTGTGGATTACATGCATTTAGGATTTGTTTACAATAATGATTGCGTTTGTCATAACCTCTCATGCTAATGCCATTGTGCTTGGCTTTTTAATTTCATCCTCCCTTACTGTGATACTTTCACGGGGCTTGTTTGTATTTGTTTGAAAGAAGGCCTAATAAAGGACAGGCCCTGCCTTAATAATAATCTCCCTATCTTGGATATCTGTTTTATTAAGCATGCGAGTCTGAGCAAGAGCTCTGCTGGGTCTCTCCACTGTCAAGGACCCCTGGGGAGGAATGACTTCCAGCCCCCAAAGTTTCTTTGCCAACAAAAGCTCAGAGCTCTCATGGGTGATCCTTGGCCATCGAAAATTCCTCATTTATTTAAATTCATTTGTTGTTCCATGTCTACTGTGAGGACAACACAACCCTGTATAAATAGGAATGCTTGCCTAGAATTCTGATTCCCGGGAAAGGAGGGAAGAGAAAGTGCTTCCTCTACAACAAATTGGATTAAGGAGTTTGTAGCTAAACATTTCGGGGTGTTTTTTGTATCATCCATGTAGTAGAAACTTCTCAATGCTTTCAAACGATGGTACCATTTCTCAGGTGGTCATAAGGCCATCAATTTAGCATGGCTGCTACAAGGCTCATCTTCCCTGGAGCCAAATCACATGATCCATGGGAGTGTTGTGACTGATTTACCATTTTTGTGTGTGTTGAGAAAAGAAACCATGGGAAGCTCCAAATACTATGAAGACAGAAGCCTGGGAGAGATGGTTAAACCAGGGGTCGCCATTATGTCACCTTCCAGATGTTGTGGACTTCAACATCCATCATCTCCAGCCAGCATGGTCAATAGCTGGGGGTGATGTGCATTGTAGCCCACAAAATCTGAAAGGTGACATAACATCTGGGCTTCCACAATGCTGTTTTCCCCATTCTAAAACACCCCCTGAAACTGCTAGCTGCATTTAGGGGGAATGTGGGGCCAATAGCAGCTTTATAGAAGTCAAATATAGAACAAGAATCTGGTGCCAGGGAAGGGTTTAAACATCCTTTCAGGCAGCATCTCTGAGACAATCAAATTTGGAGACAGCTCACCCCTACCCCAGTGGCTGCTGCAAAGAACAAATTAAAAAAAAAACAAGCTCCCAATTGTTCATTTGCTGGAGCAACGCACATCTGAACATGAAGGGGTTTGCATTGAAAGCCCTCTTAAAATTGGGCAGGGTCTCCCCACTTGCTGTATACATAACCATGTCTACCTCTAAATACATCACTGGCAGGTGGGGGTTGCAGTTGACTGCCAGCAAATCAGAATTCCTCATAACACCAACTGCTGCCTGTCCCAATAGGGTCTCTGGCAAACCTTCAGGACTGGCGTATGGAACCATCCAGTCACATCAGCTTACACATGGTATAGCTAATGGTTTGTTTGGTATCTAATGGACTACTTGCATGTTTTATATATGATGGCTCTTAATTGCTTCATTATCCATGCAGATCATAAAGGCAAACTGTGTTTTAACATAAAATCAGCATTGAGGCCATTTGGAAGCAGATTTAGAGGAGAGTATTAATGTTGTCCATACTTCCTCCTCTGCTTTTGCATTCTTTTCTCTTTTTTAAAATGGCCTGGCATTAGGCTGCTGCGATGTTTTCTGCACTGGCTCAGTCTTGGGTTGAAATTATCCAGCCCCTATGAATTAAGGTGAACCCACTGACTGCTCAAGTACTTAGGATATAGCTGGATTATGCAATGCTTGTTTGATTGGATAGTAGTTTGATTGGGGAAAGGGAGGGGGAGACAGTCATAAAGTTCTGAAATTGTTCATCAGTCCATGATTCAAATATCTGGGATGTTTTCCCTTGAGCATAAATCTTACTCTCAGTGATTATAATGCACAGCATTGGGAATATTTATTTAGATTTTTTAACTGTCATATGATGATGCTGTTAAGGTGCTACACCCAATATGCCAGCAAGTTTGGAAAACTCAGCAATGGCCAGAGGATTGGAAAAGATCAGTCTACATCCCAATTCCAAAGAAGGGCAGTGCCAAAGAATGCTCCAACTACCGCACAATTGCGCTCATTTCACACGCTAGCAAGGTTATGCTTAAAATTCTACAAGGCAGGCTTAGGCAGTATGTGGACCGAGAACTCCCAGAAGTGCAAGCTGGATTTCAAAAGGGCAGAGGAACCAGAGACCAAATAGCAAACATGCGCTGGATTATGGAGAAAGCTAGAGAGTTCCAGAAAAACGTCTACTTCTGCTTCATTGACTATGCAAAAGCCTTTGACTGTGTCAACCACAGCAAACTATGGCAAGTTCTTAAAGAAATGGGAGTGCCTGATCACCTCATCTGTCTCCTGAGAAATCTCTATGTGGGACAAGAAGCTACAGTTAGAACTGGATATGGAACAACTGATTGGTTCAAAATTGGGAAAGGAGTACGACAAGGTTGTATATTGTCTCCCTGCTTATTTAACTTATATGCAGAATTCATCATGCGAAAGGCTGGACTAGATGAATCCCAAGCCGGAATTAAGATTGCCGGAAGAAATATCAACAACCTCAGATATGCAGATGACACAACCTTGATGGCAGAAAGCGAGGAGGAATTAAAGAACCTTTTAATGAGGGTGAAAGAGGAGAGCGCAAAATATGGTCTGAAGCTCAACATCAAAAAAACCAAGATCATGGCCACTGGTCCCATCACCTCCTGGCAAATAGAAGGGGAAGAAATGGAGGCAGTGAGAGATTTTACTTTCTTGGGCTCCTTGATCACTGCAGATGGTGACAGCAGTCACGAAATTAAAAGACGCCTGCTTCTTGGGAGAAAAGCAATGACAAACCTAGACAGCATCTTAAAAAGCAGAGACATCACTTTGCCGACAAAGGTCCGTATAGTTAAAGCTATGGTTTTCCCAGTAGTGATGTATGGAAGTGAGAGCTGGACCATAAAGAAGGCTGATCGTCGAAGAATTGATGCTTTTGAATTATGGTGCTGGAGGAGACTCTTGAGAGTCCCATGGACTGCTAGAAGATCAAACTTATCCATTCTTAAGGAAATCAGCCCTGAGTGCTCCCTGGAAGGACAGATCGTGAAGCTGAGGCTCCAATACTTTGGCCACCTCATGAGAAGAGAAGAATCCTTGGAAAAGACCCTGATGTTGGGAAAGATTGAGGGCACTAGGAGAAGGGGACGACAGAGGACAAGATGGTTGGACAGTGTTCTCGAAGCTACGAACATGAGTTTGACCAAACTGCGGGAGGCAGTGCAAGACAGGAGTGCCTGGCGTGCTATGGTCCATGGGGTCACGAAGAGTCGGACACGACTAAACGACTAAACAACAACAACAACAACTGTCATATATCCCTAAACTCAGAGCAGGTAACAGCGTTAGAAAACAAGAAGTAACCAAAGCAACGGGAAAGTAACAAAAGCAGACTTGACTATAGGATGAAATAATTGGTCAACTTTCGTACAGTTCCTCTGGAAAATAATCATTCCCAGTCTTTGCTGGACCGCGGAAGGAAGGTCTGAAGCTTAGTGGATAGATGCCACCAAGATTGCTTCTGCATGCTAACCTCTGTTTTTTAAATGACATTGCTTTAGAATCAAGAAAATGTAACGAAAGATTTACAGCATGCTCTGATGCATCCCACAGAGTAATTCCCAAGTAACTATGCATAGAGCTGCAGCCATATATATGAATATATCCATTCATGTGTAGATCTCAGGGCAGTTCACAAAATAGATAATAAAAAACAAGAACAATCCCCCCCACACACAAACCAATAACTCCCCAACCTCTCCCACAAAAACATTTAAAAGGGTATAAGATATTAATCTGCACCAGCCAAACCTCCCTGGGGAGAGCATCGCACAAATGGGGAGCCAAGGCACAAAAGGTCTGTTTTCGTGTTGCTGCCTCTCCAGACCTCTTGTGGAGGAGGCGTACAAAGAAGGGTCTCAGATGATGGTCACAGGTTTTGGGTGGGCTCATATGGAGAGAGGTGGTCCTTGACTGTGATCTCGCTCGAAAACAATCAAAACTGACTAGGCACTTCCATCCCCAGGGCCATCCCTGTCATTAGGCAGAGTGAGGCACCTGCTGGGGGAGTTGGTTGCAGGGGGGGTGGCAACGTTTTGGAGGACAGAGACTTGTGTGCCACATGGCCTACCCCCCGCTCCCCAATGCTAGCCTGCTGTCCTCAGTGGACGATGCTGTTGCCTCACCAGTACAGTGGTACCTCGGTTTATGAACACAATTGGTTCCGGAAGTCTGTTCATAAACTGAAGCATTCATAAACTGAAGCAAACTTTCCCATTGAAAGTAATGGAAAGTGGATTAATCTGTTCCAGACGGTCCGCAGAGTACTTAAACTGAAGCGTTCATAAACTGAAGCGAACTTTTCCATTGAAAGTAATGGAAAGTGGATTAATCCGTTCCAGACGGGTCCACGGAGTACTCAACCTGAAGTGTACTTAACCCAAAGCATGGGTGTAATTGGTTCCGGAAGTCTGTTCATAAACTGAAGCGTTCATAAACTGAAGCGAACTTTCCCATTGAAAGTAATGGAAAGTGAATTAATCCGTTCCAGATGGGTCTGCAGCATTCGTAAACCGAAAATTCATAAACCGAGGTGTTCATAAACCGAGGTTCCACTGTATTACAATAAGATTCAGCTGCCAGGCCATTCAGCTTCTGAATTTATGTGTATGATCTGGTCCGTCTCCTCAGGCAGCAAAATGTCTTGGGCTGTCCCTGCTATTCTGCACCCGCTGCCCTGATCCTTCACACTTCCAACATGAAATATTGTCTTACAGCGAAAAGGAATAACCATTTAAAAAATATAATTTTCTTTTTAATTTTTTTTAAACAAATAAACAATTCAATGACATTTCAAATTTAGCATTCCGTCATTCCACCTACAACTTCCCCTCCCTCCCTCCCTCCATGGTTCCCTCAAAATTTCAATTTATGCTGAATATTATAGTTACTCTATACCAGGCAGCCCCAAACTTCGGCCCTCCAGATGTTTTGGCCTACAATTCCCATCACCCCTGACCACTGGTCCTGTTGGGCTAGGGATCATGGGAGTTGTAGGCCAAAACATCGGGAGGGCCGCAGTTTGGGGGTGCCTACTCTATACCGTCTCACAAGAAAAAGAAAAAGTCCAAACCCACCATAGCTGCCAAGTTATCCCTTTTTTAAGGGATTTTCCCTTATGCTGAATAGGCTTCCTCGCAAGAAAAGGGAAAACTTGGCAGCTATGAACCCCACTGCTGTTCTTACTCAAATCCTATTTGCGTTTTTACACTTGACTTTTTATGTATTCTGCAAACATTTTCCATAACAAATAACTAAACTTGGTGTGGGATTCAGCCGACAAGTCCTGCTGAGGGAAGCCAGTGCAATGGGGCTTCCCCCTCTCTTCTCCTCACATGACCCTGAAACCGGCTCTGGGTTGGGAGAACCTCAAGAACAGAACAGCAGGAGGAAAGGGAGAATCATTCTATCTGACAAACTGAAAAGCTTCCTTTGCCATAGCAGTATGTTGAATTCTTCCCACAATAAAGAGACGGGTTAGTCCAGGCATCCCCAAACTGCAGCGCTCCAGATGTTTTGGCCTACAACTCCCATGATCCCTAGCTAAGAGGACCAGTGGTCAGGGATGATGGGAATTGTAGTCCAAAACTTCTGGAGGGCCGAAGTTTGGGGGTGTCTGGGTTAGTTATTTGGGGTGGGGGACAACCAGTCAAATGTGCTTTGCATAAACCAGGGATGAAGAATCAGGTGTTGTTGGAGTCCAACTCCTTTCAGGCCCACTCAGCCTAGCCAGTGGTCAGAGGTGGTGCAAGTTGGAATCTAGTAACATCTGGTGGGCCACAAATTATCCAGTCACTGCCATAAGCACAGTAACTTGGCAGGGGAAACTGTCATCGTGAACATGAGAATGACAGTCAGGTCACAGGACCAAGCATGGAAGAACCACACTGACAGAACTATGCATGAGGATAAAAAAGAAAGTGGAAGCTACGCAAAATTAGCCCTTTCTCCTTGTATCACATGTAACGAGATATACCTGTATCCTGACGTTATCGAATCGTGCTTGAGCCCTACTCTCCCAGTCGCTGTCAGCAATGTGGAGCAGAAGTGATGAAACGCCTAACTGGATGTCATCAAGGCACAGAAATTTTTATGCATACAGCAGGAGATGCCTGCACTTGGGGTTACCGTTTATCACAATAAATCGCCCTACCCGAGTCGCCTCTCTTTTTCTACATGTCCTAGTAGAGGCTGAGGCGGTCATCTCCTTTCCTGTGATTTGGCTTGAGAACTGATGGTGTGATCGATTCCTTGTGAAGGATGGCAAGAACAACTTCAGATTTGCCACTTTGAAGGCTAACGTGCCTTCATACTCCTTTTTCCTCCCCTTCACACACTACATGTGAGAAGGCATAAATACCACCACCACCCCCGTCCTCTGTTTTAGGAAATTGGAGACCCAGATGCAAGCATTGCAGGTGCGTATTCAACAAGAAGTCTGGGAAATACTTTGACTGCAAAGTATACTTCCCAAACTAGCTACCCATGATAATACTGAGGTAACAAAGAAACCCAACCTCCGCACTAATTTCTCACTGCAGCTGTTGGGGTGTTAGATTAGAAGTCTGTATACCTTTCCCAAGAATATTAAAGCAGACTGTCTAACCGCCTGTGTTTGTCCTAGTAGCCTCATTCTTGCTGTTAGCAGAGCATGTCCCAACTGTTGTCAATTTATCAATGTAACGTGCACTACTGGGCACAGTTTGAGCAGCCATTAGGACAGGTGCCTCTATCCATCACAGTCAGTCACTTATTCCACCTTGTCAGGAAAACTAAATGGAGCTTTTGGAGAAATGTAAACAACTCTCTAATGGACAATCAAAGCACCACTTTCTGAAGCAAACAAGAGGAAGGAATCTGACAGGCCTTTTTTAGAAGAAGAAGAAGAAGAAGAAGAAGAAGAAGAAGAAGAAGAAGGAGGAGGAGGAGGAGGAGGAGGAGGAGGAGGAGGAGGAGGAGGAGGAGGAGGAGGAGGAGGAGGAGGAATCGAGTATTTTAAGTGTTAAAACCCCTTTTAAAAATATGTTTCCATTTCTCAAACAGGAAAGCGGAAGTCCAAGTGTTTTATTTTCCAAGAGATCAAGAAACTCACTTTGTTGTACAGACGTGAATGTCCTTTTTAGGGTTTTTCAGGCTCTCTGACAAACTGGAAAGCATGAGCAGATATTTATTTGACCCACAAAAATAAACAAGTCCATTACAGATCCCTGGCCCTGGCTGCTAGTAAGTGATTCTTCTAGAGATGTTAAATCTGCAGTTGTATACGCAGCTAAGATCAATGATCCCTACTCTTCACAGCCCCAGCATTCCTCGGATTGCATTGCACATCTGCAATTTGATGTTGGAACCCACTTTGAGTTCGTAGAGATGGGCTAGTCAACTGGGATAAAAACACTGAAATAAATTCTGTTTCTACGCCTCTGTTGGGAGGCATCCGACCAAGTCATACTCAACGTAGACCCGTTGTAATCAACAGACTTCAGCTTCTCATCCTGGTTAGCTCAAGTCCATTGGGCTAGTCTGAACATAACCTTTTTGTCTCCACCCTTCCCCACCAGGAAGAAAGCTCAAGCGATCCACACAAAAAATGAACTGGAAAACTGCAACAACAAACAAAACCCAACTCCCAAATTTCATCCCATTCATGCACTCAGACACCCACATACCATATGTGTTAGTTCATGTCAATGAGTACATTTCATTTACAAAAAGAATAATCCATGGTGCTCAGTTTGTACATTCTTTGCTATTTTGAAGGGGTGGGGGGAAATGACCAGTCAATACTGGCGGTTATTTTTTTTTCACTAATTGTTTTCCTGATAGTTTTTTTAGCAAAAAGGTCTCCCAAACTGTACGACACCAGTCCTAATATCGCAAGTCTGTCCATATGAGAATAAGCTCTCTAGTACAGTGGTACCTCTACTTACGAATTTAATGCGTTCCGAACGCACATTTGTAAGTAGAAAAAATTGTAAGTCGAATCCCATAGGAATGCATTGGGAGAAAAAAATCGTAAGTAGAAAAAATCCTATCTAAACCGCATCCAAGATGGCGGACGGAGCTCTATTCGTAAGTAGAAACATTCATAAGTAGAGTTATTCGTAAGTAGAGGTACCACTGTATTTGTCCAAAATAAAAAGGTGGATGAAGTACAACTCTCCCATGCAATTTCTCTCCCCAGTGCCACAGCACCTTGCCTCTTACAGGTAAACATAAAAACTTGTGAGTAACAATAAGATCCCATCAATCTTCCCCTTTACTAGCGCTTTATGGCTCTTTGTAAACCTAGTAATTAACTTTTGTCAAGCTTTGTAAAAGCATTTAGAGTGTCCTGCTGGCATCTGTGTTTAAAACAACATTATTGCCTTTTAAATACAGGACACCCAGTTCCTTCATTGAAACAAAATACTTGCCCTCCAAGGCTCAGGTGTTAAGCCTCTACAAACATCGGAGCAAAAAAGCCACGTCTGGAATTGGTCGTGGATAGTTTATGGATTTAATTTCTTTTGGGAAATAAAGGATGACTTCCAAAAAAAATTGACATGAGTACAGGGCTTGTGTAATCTCCTTTTGCAGTGATTTTTCTTTGATTGATGTGCCATTAATACTTTAATTGGTAACAGGTGCGGTTGATTGTTAGCTCCTAAGCTAAAAAATCTGAAATTGAACATAAGGCTCTGATAAATTAATAAACTCTCTTCTAAACAGTTGTTGCTGTGGAGGAACTAACTTTCCATGAAGTTCTGCTCCATCAAGCACACTGAATTCTTTATGTTAAAAAGCAAAATGATGCTTAATGATAAATTAAAATTACACTAACAGGCAGGGAGAGAACATAATAATGACACACACACACCCCTTAAGGAAAAAAAAGGTGGCTGGGGAGAACAGAGGGAAATGTTTCATGAAATGTGTGGGCAACATTTTGAACATCAGGGTAGATCTTTGGGCTTCATATCAGGTTATTAAAGACAGCTTGTTTTATGAAATATGAATGCATCAGGCAAATGAAAGTGAGGAAGGGATAAGGAAGATTATGAAGAAAGTCAAAGGAAAGTCAGCTGTGCCAGCTCCTTGAGGTGTCAGATATGGCCATGATGACACATGCTTTAATCGCATTTGGATTACTGCAACACACTCTACATGGGGCTGCCTCTGAAGACTGCGTGGAAACTTTGACTTATTCAAAAAGGGACCAGCTAGAGCAGGCATAGGCAAACTCGGCCCTCCAGATGTTTTTGAGACTACAATTCGCATCATCCCTGACCACTGGCCCTGTTAGCTAGGGATGATGGGAGTTGTAGTACCAAAACATCTGCAGGGCCGAGTTTGCCTGTGCCCTAGCTAGAGGGAGCATTTGACTCCAATGTTGCAACTGTTAAATTGGTCGATGATAGTCATGGAGTGGCAAGTCCTGCTGGTCAAAGGGAAGCAGTAGAAGCGATGGGCTGGGACCTATCATAAGGAATACAATAGAGTTGATGGAGATACTCAAAGATTTGGATGATCTAGATGAGGTGTCTAGACCTCTTCTGGATGGGTTTGCCAATAAATAGCTTGGAAGATGCTCCTTGGTCTATCGCAGTCCACGGCTGCTGATGGGGCAGCTGTTACCTAGGGGTGTGTTTAACAGTTTCAGGTGACATACCAAATGTGCTATTTTTGAAGAAGGTGGACTCTTCTGTGATAGGGCACAGGTCTTTGGAATGGTCTCCCAGTCAGTGGCATGCTGTGAAATTTTCCGTAGGGGAACTAGGGTCAGAGGCACCAACTTGCAAGAGCAATTTTGGGGTGGGGGTGGGGGGATGACATTGCATGTGTGACATCTTGATGTCCTGACATTGCATATGTGAACATTGCGCCTCCCTCCCTAAGCCAGGTAGAAGATTCCTGGGCTTTGGGAAGGAAGAACCAGGGGAACATTTAGGGGACTAGCCTGGTCCCACTGCTCCCAGTTGATCTCTCAGAATTCTCTCCCCCCCCCAATATGGAAAACACCCTTGTTTCAATGGACTTTTAATGTACAACACCTAGTTTTCCTGCTACCAGCTTTGGAATGGACACATGATGCCGCCATCTTGCTGAAGCCAAGCAGGTCTGTGATCTGGGCAGTGCCTGGACAGAGAACTGATTTGGGATACCGATGTGCACTTCCTTGAATCCTGTGATGGAAGGAAAGCAGGATGAAATGTACTAAAATGACTATCTTTTAGCCTTAAGAAAGGATTGGTTGCGTTCCATGTTTTTGTTACTGCTTTTAGAAATTCTTCGTCACTGTGTGACCTTGTTTGATTTCATGGTTGTTGTGGCATGCTGCTTTGGTAGAAGAGGAAGGTATGCATAATGAATCGTCGTTGTTATGTCACTGATTAGCATACCTGCATGTTAGCTTGAATCAGCTCAGCTTGACTGAATGATTCTGTCGTTCTGCATGCAGCTTTCTACGGCTTTGGGAATAGTTTTCTTGAAGTGTACAAATACAAAAACGTCCATACACCTTCCATATATTCCAGAGTACCTGCTGGTATATGTGACTGCAAGATGGAAATGACTGCATCTGTCTGCAAAGGTACATATATATCCTGGGTGCATGGCTACAAAGCTGTTCGGAATCAACCACATCCTAGAATAATTGTATCAGGCAGCAGTGGTTGGAGGGGGGTCAGCAGAATCAGACAAGCTATTCAGAAAAAAAGAGAGGCACATGAGAAAGTAGCCTCCTTGCTTGTGAAATAATCTATCCTGCATCTGGGAAACATGGTTGGCCTGATATTACTGAAGACTATAGACAGACTTGCCAGCTTGTATTTATAGAATGCCTGTTGACCACAAATATAATAGAGAAGACGGATGGACACAATTTGACAGATTACAAAAGCTAATCTCTTGGTCAGATGCTAAAATTGCATTCCCCTCCCTGCCCCAGAGTACAGTATCAGGACCAACAAACAGATGAAATTAGCAGTGGAACAGTTTGAAAGTGATTTGAGATGGAAGACATTATATAAATGCAAGTCATTATCACCATGTGGTATATATTTTTTCTCCATATGTGTGCATAATTCCCATTAGCGTTAATGAAAGTTCCAACCATGCATCAAACAGAAGAATGAATCCCAACGTCTAGATCTCTTTCATGTAGGAAATCTGAAATAGAAAGTGAGATTTCTTGCACAAGAGGCAGTTAATGGAAGCAGATACCCTCCCTTGCCAGCACCTTGGGAGAGGAAAAGTGCAGAAAGGCGACCTATGTCCTGTCCCTTCCAGTCAGAAAATCCAGGCCTCGGTATAGCTTTTTAAGCACTGCATTGACTGACAATGTTTCTGGACATGTGGGCAGCCAGGGACCCAAACAATGACTGTCTGGGGTGCCAGGTTTGGGTGTTTGGGGGCACCTATCACGGGCAACCTACCTGACTATCCACTCGGCAGCTGAAACAAGCTGCAGCTTACAGCAAAATCTGATCCGGATCGAAATCCTCAGACATCCTTTGATACTCGTGAAGGATCAATGATAACACGGTGTGGAGAGAAAGTTGGGTGTGAAATGAAGCTGGCGGTGACACAGGAAGATGTGCGTGGCCACAGCAGCGGGTAGAAGCACAGCTATAACCACAGGAATGGCTGCTAGCTCCCCCACATGTAGGGTTCACTTCACAGTTGTAGCAGCCTTGACATGACACTGCTGATATAAGTGAAAAATGAGAACCAAGTTTCAAGAGGAAAATGATCAAGCTTTCTGAGGTGCACCAAGTATTTTGGGGGCAGCTGGGCCATACTATAATAATGATTGAATGGAGTGCAGTGTTTTACTGAGAAAGATACTATTCAATTCTTTTATTGCATTATTGTTTAGCCATAGCATACAACCCAACAAAACAAAACAGAATAAAACTATTTTAACTATGGTTGCATTAAATGTGTTCATCATGTTGTTAGACCCTACCCCAGGCATCCCCAAACTTAGGCCCTCCAGATGTTTTGGACTGCAATTCCCATCATCCCTGATCACTGGTCCTGTTAGCTAGGGATCATGGGAGTTGTAGGACAAAACATCTGGAGGGCCGCAGTTTGGGGATGCCTGCCCTACCCTGTCCTTGGTAAAGGGTGGGATAAAATATATACAGTGTGTGTGTGTGTGTGTGTGTGGAGAGAGAGAGAGAGAGAGAGAGAGAGAGAGAGAGAGAGAGAGAGAGAGAGAGAGGAATATCCAATGAGCATCCCATCCATAGATGGGGCTTGCACCCATCTAATACTTGTGCAAGGCAGGGAAGTGATTTTTCTGGGTTCTCCCTTCACTCTACATCCCATCTCTCGTGTCGCATCTCACACTGTTCTGGAGAGCCACTAAACCTTTAAAACAGACCTGGAGGGCGCCAGAGGCTGTGAACAACATTACACCCACAGAACTGAGGCATCAGGCTGGACCATTCAGTCACTTCACTCTATCATTTCCTTGTTTCTTCTTCGTAAGCACCCTCCCCCCTGGTGTTTCTTTAGGAACCCCTCTAATGATGTCTTAAATGGCAGTGGTCCCATTATTGTTGGGAGCTTTTGTTTATTTATTTATATTTTTCATTTGCAGAGGCATAAATTTCACCTAACTAGATTGCTTTTGCCATCCTAATTGCTATATGTCAAAGTTCTCTTAGTTCCTTAGAGCAAAAATTGGCAGGCAAGTAACCCATAATGAAAAACAATTGGTTTGACTAACTTAGGCTGGGGAGGGGGGGTATATTTTGGTATGGAATATAGGAACAGTTATTTCATTTTGAAAAACTGTTTAATATGTTTGGCAGTCAGAGTAGCCAAGCTACTCAGCAACTCGTGTGTGTGTGTGTGTGTGTGTGTGTGTGTGTGTGTGTGTGTTTAACAGCAGTCCTTGATAGCTGACTTTTGGTCGACATGCATGCTGAAATGGTTGTATGATTACATAGGAGACAAACTCTTGACCTCTCTCTCTCTCTTTATGAGAATAAAAAACAACTTGCTGTCTCAGTAAGTTACACAGATAGTTACCAGCAGCTAACAGACCCTCCAAGTGTCCCTGTTTTTCAGCAATGACCCTGATTTAGACAAGCCGTCCCAGTTTCTGATTTGATCCCAGAATGTCTGGCTTTTCCTTAAAGATAAAGGTAAAGGGACCTCTGACCATTAGGTCCAGTTGTGACCGACTCTGGGATTGCGGCGCTCATCTCGCGTTATTGGCCGAGGGAGCCGGCGTACAGCTTCTGGGTCATGTGGCCAGCATGGCAAAGCCGCTTCTGGCGAACCAGAGCAGCATGAGGTGCTTTCATAGAATCATAGAGTTGGAAGAGACCACAAGGGCCGGTCCAACCCCCTGCCAAGCAGGAAACACCATCAAAGCATTCTTGACATATGCCTGTCAAGCCTCTGCTTAAAGACCTCCAAAGAAGGAGACTCCACCACACTCCTTGGTAGCAAATTCCACTGCCGAACAGCTCTTACTGTCAGGAAGTTCTTCCTAATGTTTAGGTGGAATCTTGTTTCTTGAAGTTTTAATCCATTGCTCCGTGTCCACTTCTCTGGAGCAGCAGAAAACAATCTTTCTCCCTCCTCCATATGACATCCTTTCATATATTTGAACATGCCTATCATATCACCCCTTAACCTTCTCTTCTCTAGGCTAAACATACCCGAACTGCTAGGTTGGCAGGAGCTGGGACCGAGCAACGGGAGCTCACCCCGTCACGGGGATTCAAACCGCCAACCTTCTGATTAGCAAGCCCTAGGCTCTGTGGTTTAACCCACAGCGCCACCCACGTCCCTGGCTTTTCCTTAGGATGTCCCTATTTTCATTGGAGAAATGCTGGAGGGTATGGAATTATCCAACTCCTGAGCTGTCTGAGGACAATCCTGTATGGGGATTTTTTCCCTCATGTTTAATGTTTTATTATGTTTTTATTTATGTTGGAAGCTGCTCAGAGTGGCCGAGGAAACCCAGTCACATGTTTTGGTTATAAATAGTAAAATTATCATTATGGAATGAGATGCCCCTATCTTCATTGGAGTAATGTTGGAGGGTATGAGCTAATTTAACCAGTGAGCAGCCCCCAGTAGCTGGCCTCAACTCAGGCAAGTCTCACTTTCAGTCATCCACCACAGACAGAAACTTCTGCCTACAGATCAACACCAACACCATCACTCCAGTTCATATCTTGGCCATAGCAACACATAAGTCACATGTTCAGGTCAAAAAGCCCACTTTCCAGATGAGACATATTAAATGAGAGAGGAAGTCGACTGCAGTCTGGCCACCAGTTGGCAGCTATAACGTTTCTCTAGTCCAAAATTCACATCCCAAAATAAAATATAGATTTACAGAGTGTGTCATCATTTTTAAGTTTTTACAAGGATGTTTGTAAGGCAGTTTGCAAGGCACCCTTTGTTTACCCATTTCTAACAGCATTTTTCTTTTTCTTTTTCTTTGTTGCTTCTGTGACATTCACAATTTTCCTTCCTTCCTTCCTTCCTTCCTTCCTTCCTTCCTTCCTTCCCTTCCTCCCTCCCTCCCTCCCTCCCTCCCTCCCTCCCTCCCTCTGGTTCCTATTCTGTCTCTTACACAGCAAGAAATGATTGATCACTTCCTTCAGCGCTGGATTAACCCAGTCAGATGGGTGGGGTATAAAACAAAACCACCACTGCCACCACCACCACCTATTAGGCTATAGAACAGGTATCCCCAAACTGCAGCCCTCCAGATGTTTTGGCCTACAACTCCCATGATCCCTACCTAACAGGACCAGTGGTCAGCGATGATGGGAATTGTAGTCCAAAACATCTGGAGGGCCGAAGTTTGGGGATGCCTGCTATAGAACACCTATCACTGTAGTACAGTTCTCTAACCAATAACTTATTCAGTTATTGGGCCATACCCTCCAACATTTCTCCGAAGAAAATAGGGATGTCCCATTCCATAACGATAATTGTACTATTTATACCCCACACATCTTACTGGGTTGCCCAAGCCACTCTGGACAGCTTCCAACATATATTAAAACATTATAAAACATTAAACCTTAAATAAAAAAATTCCTTCCCTATACAGGATGGCCTTCACATGGCTCAGGGATTGGATAACACCATACCCTCCAGCATTTCTCCAATGAAAATAGGGACAGCCTAAAGAAAAGTGGGACATTCCAGGATCAAATCAGTAACCAGGATGGCTTCTCTAAATCAGGGACGTCCCTGGAAAATAGGGACACTTGGAGGGTCTGTTGGGGTATCAGTTCAGGGTATCCCTGACCTCAGTTCAGCTTCTGAGTTGTTTACAGCATCAAAAGTTGACCCACAGATTAAAAACAGTAGGAAGAAAAGGATGTGCGGTAGAACAAGGGTCAAATAAAATAGCAGAACAAGGATCTCTCTCCTCCCCCCTTCCATAAAGCCAAGGGTCACATGAAATTAGGCAGAGTACTGCAAGTTGTCCACAAGTGTTGTAAGGTAAGTCATGATGCAGTTAGGAGCAGGGCTGAGGCTCAGAGGGAATGGCTTGCCTAAGGCCTTCTAGTAAGCATAGTGTTCAAGCAACATGAGAAAATACTTGCCCTTTACTTCTCCATTCTTTGACACTTGGTCCTTATAGTGGGGTGGGTGTGTGTTTCATTCATATATATATATATATATATATATATATATATATATATATATATATATAGTTTTAAATTTCCCTGAACACCAGTTATGGGCCTAGTTATGGAAAGGGAAGTTTTAAGTGCACACATTGACCCAATTATGTTAAAACCTATTGAGGGAGTTTTAAAACATATTTTATAGCCTCACACATTGTAAGAAAATCATCATAGCCAATGATGACCTATTGGTTTACCTACTTACGTAGCTGCATTAAAAGAGATGGAGATATAACAAGGAAGAATACGAGCTCATGCCATTATACGGGTCTCTTTCTCTGCCTCCTCGCATAATTTCCATGTAAACATCCTTTAATAGAAATCTATTATAGTTGTTGTTAAAATCCCACCAATTGTTGTGGGTGGAGGCCCAATTTGTAGAATCTGTTATCATATCATCATATGCATGTTTTGACTCTTATTGAAAAGCAAAATAACAAATCTTCCTTGCTAGTTTAGAAATACGTTAGTTATGTAATCTGAAATTACACAATGAACGTGTTTTCAAATAGCAAAGAAGATGCTGTTTTTTGACATTTTTGGAGCAATAAATAATGCCATGCGGCAAAACCAACTAAAGCTGCAGACCAAGTTCCAGTATGAAATTAATTTTTTAATGTTTAATTAATACTTGCACCCAAAACAAACCCGCAGGATTTAAAAGCTGAAGTAGCTTTCACAACTTTCAGGCAAAATAAGGGAAGAGGAATTGCATATAACTCACTGAACATATTGTTATAGATTTGGGGGGGGGAGAACCCTAGAAATTGGTAAATGGTAGGATTTCGATAGTTTGGAGTACTGAAGGGAAGATTGGACGCCACTGGAGGCTGGCCATTAGCCAATGGAGGCTAAGCTTCCTTTCCAAACTAGGGCATCACCTGGGATAGAGATGATAGCATGGCAAAAGGTGTTGATGGGCCATCTTGGACTACTGCAATACACTCTATGTGGGGCTACCTTTGAAGGTGACCCGGAAACTACAACTAATCCAGAATGCGGCAGCTAGACTGGTGACTGGGAGCGGCCGCCGAGACCACATAACACCGGTCTTGAAAGATCTACATTGGCTCCCAGTACGTTTCCGAGCACAGTTCAAAGTGTTGGTGCTTGACCTTTGAACTGTGCCTCAGTCCAGTATACCTGAAGGAGCGTCTCCACCCCCATCATTCTGCCCGGACACTGAGGTCCAGCGCCGAGGGCCTTCTGGCGGTTCCCTCGTTGCGAGAAGCCAAGTTTCAGGGAACCAGGCAGAGGGCCTTCTCGGTAGTGGCGCCCGCCCTGTGGAACGCCCTCCCATCAGATGTCAAAGAGAAAAACAGCTACCAGATTTTTAGAAGACATCTGAAGGCAGCCCTGTTTAGGGAGGCGTTTAATGTTTAATAGATTATTTTATTTCATTTTTCTGTTGGAAGCCGCCCAGAGTGGCTGGGGAAACCCAGCCAGATGGGCGGGGTATAAATATTATTATTATTATTATTATTATTATTATTATTATTATCTAAGAGGAGTATTGGACCTGGGCAGGGTAACTGGATGTGAGGTGGCAGGAAAGAGTCTTGAGCAAGGTATGCTGGGAAGAAGAGGGGGGAACAAATATGGAGATCCATCTTGGGCAGGCTGGCTGAAGGCTGGCTGAGAGAGATGCCTTGGACTCCAGGGCTACACTGCTATGGGGTACAATCCCCTCTTGAAATGACCATGCTGTAAGATCTGCACTTCATGAAGACTGAAGGTGTCAATATGTGAATAAATAATATTTATCCTTTGGATTTTGCACTTGTCTGAATTTTGTGGTACACGTTTCTGCTTTACAAAATGGCACAGAATGGATTTAGGAATGAATATCTGTGAAATTGTCATGGATTGGAAGGCTAAGCCGCCCATCCCTACATGAAGCAGAGAGAGCATGGAAGGAGATGTTTAAAGAAAGTATCTGATCTTATGTTCCGGTTACCAAGCATAGGAAAGCAGCATGTCCTTACAACCAGGGAGATCAGAACTTATTGCAGATGAGTTTTTAAAAATACAGTTTCATTGTTTGACAGGCTCACCTTCTACTATTGAAACTCCAAGCTTCCAATGTCTTAATTTTAGACTATCATCTTCCAGTGTGACTGGAAAAATTAAGAGATAATCCACTGATGTAGATTCTAAGCACTGGGATGAGATAATTTATGGGGAACCAAATTATCTGTGGATTGTCTGCCTGAACTTGCATTTTAAGGTAGCTTCTGGCTTAATATATGCTAGAAAACAATTGAACTTAAAAAAGAAAATGCAGCAATTGTGAAACATTACCAAACTGATGAATTAAATATCATAAGAAGTTTCCCTCTATAATACTGAGTGTTTATGTTTTGTATTACATAACTGAAGAATCTCTACGGGGAGCAAAGACCAATTTAAATTATGAGGCTGTTGTTGTTCCTCCTAGGAGCCTTACCAGCAGTCACACAAAAACCACAGTCAAGAGAAAGTTGCTCTAAACTCATGTATTTTCTCTGTCTCGAAAAAAATAATAATAGTCCAGTTGTTTTTCGTGCATCGCTCAGCCTTGCGTTTTCCCCCCCTTCCACCTTAAAATCTTTACCTGGCCGAGATCTGTTGTTCCATTACTGGAGGGCAAAAATGGGAGGAATTGTCTAGGCTAAATTGCAATTAGGCAGCCCTGAGTGAGGCTGGCACCAGTTAACTTGGGATATTGCAGTGAAAAGGCCCGTAATCAGCCTTCGGTCATGTAGAACAATGCATAAAATTAAATTGACATTAATGAATAATTGTGTAATGAAAATGGAAGAGGAGAGTTAATTGCATGTTACAGTGAGTGTAATGCCTAGATAACCTTGCATTTAATGCTATTCTTAGCCCTGCTGCCAAGACTTCTACAGAGCCTCTCTCAGCAGGAAGTCATTAAAGCTGTGAGTAGATAATGCAGGCTCAGTGTAACCTAAGTGGCAACAATATAACAAGAGTTTCTTTCAGACCTTAGTGTTTTCGGGAGAGGTGGGGAGGGAGGAGGGCATGTTGAGGTAATTTGTACACATCTGAATGAAAACGGGAAGCTCGGAGCAACAGATTCTCAGCTCGGTCCGGTGCTAGGGAGTTCTTGACTATTGTTGCAACTGAGGTCAGTGCGTATGATCAAAGGCAAGATTTATCCACCAGGACTCACGAGGCCGTTAGATTCCCAGCTGTCTCTCGCACAGCTCCAACTTACTTTGGGTAAATGGCTAGGAGTGTAAGAAGACACTTGACCTCGGAGCGTACAGGATGACCGGCGAAAGTGTCTCCGAGCCCTTCCTCATTATACCTCTCAACCCCTGGACTTTGAAATGAGTGACACAAGCCCTCTAAGAGAAGGACACTTGCAGATGAAGCTCGGTGAAAAGGAGGCCATCAAGCCTTCTGTTTCTTTAAAGGAAGATGAAGTGAAGTGGTACATTACAGAGAGCTGTGAGCCCGATTGGTTTCGGAGGAGCCGCAAGTTTGCAGTGGTTAGGAGGGCCTAAGATACAAGGCTGCTGGTGGTGCTGCTGCAGGGTTTTTATAGAACAGGAACATTTGAGAATTAAATGAATTCCTCCAAGGCTTCACCCAACAAAGGATGAAGCATCTTGAAATGCTTAAGGACACTGAAAAGCAGTACCAAGTTGGTCTCTGTTGTCCGCCATTATTACACTGAGGCCTTGTACCAGATGAAATGTTGAGGCAGATATCCATACTCAAGTGTGGAGGAGAGGGGGTTAAAACGTGCAACTCTTTTTGCATTATGAGGCATTTGTTTCCACGGCAGATAAATTATGGCTGCTGAAACTAAAGCCCAGAAAGCACATAACAAGCAAATTGTTTCTCAGATTGGTATATTTAAGCCCTGTATCTCCATACCAATCTTGGTGCCACCAAGATTGTTGACCATGCCACTCTAACTGAGCAAATAGTTAAGCACAATAAAGTGGATTGTTTTTTTAAAAAATGCACATGCCTGTTTTTATTCTGCAGAACTCCTCCACCGAGCCACCACAAATCCCTCACTGTTTAATGCAAATTGCGTGTTTTTATTATTGGCTATCCCTCGCTGCTTTCCCAAGGGTTGCAAAGGAATTATAGGGAGGGAAAAGAGTGGGAGAAAACAGCAAAAGGAGTTTGGGCGACTGAGGTATTTTCTGGCTCTCGTCTCCTTCCTTAATTTATGGCAGGGGAACACATCACAGTGAATGTAAAGTGCTGTTGCACTGGAAGGGTTTTTAATAAAATAAAATAAAGTGATAAATATTTGGAAATTGGAATGTGAGAAGGATGAAGAGAGAACTAGCAATTGGGAGGGGAGAGCTGCCCGGACTAGGCAATTGCTCAGGGGCAGCCTTGTCCCTGAATTCTATTTGTGGAGGAAGGCAATAAGTTGTTCAGTGGTAAAGGAACAGCGCCCCACACATGATTTGGGATAGGCTACTAATTTTCTTCCTATATGCCAGGATTAACCCCTAGAGAACAGATAAGGCTGCATCTGTACTAGAATTGTGTTTTTTTAAAGATTTGCTCATGGCTTTATCTCTGCCTTCTATTGGCAGGAATGGCGGGTTATAAATTTAATTAATAAATAAAAGCCAGAAGAACGAGAGCTGGGGCTGTGGGTGTAAAATGTTTTTGTGAATTGCTGGCTGGGAAGGAATGAGGAATGGATTGTTTTGTGTGTGGAGGAAAACCAATTAGTTATGGGTTGCTGGCAATGGAGGTATATAGAAGTAGATCATCTTTAAAAAAGAAAAGAAAAGGGAGAGGTGTTACAGCTTTAATTCTTATTAGGGATATCTGCTGTAAATCCCATTTCTCCATTCTAATTGTGAGAAGGGGACGGGGGTGCAGTTGCTCCTCAGTGGTGAGGAGAAAGCAGTTTGCATATGCTCAGAGGCATACTCTTTATTGTTACTGAACATATTTCTGTTTAAGAAGTCTCATCGTGAATTTTCTGGCTGATCTTTGGCTGTTTACTCATTTCTGTGCCCCAGTGATTTCCAGCAAAATGAAATCATTGCATTTATTTTTTTTTACATAGGGCCGGGACAAATAACCTCCCACAATAGAGTGAGATGTTCAGCAACTTTGGGGGTGGGGTACTGTTCATGTTAGTTATTTCTGATGCAGCAACGCCAGCTCTCTTTTTTATCCATTCATTTCATTTATGAGTAATTTCTCATTAAACAACGAGTGGAAACGGAAGGTCTCCGATAGGCACCAAAAAGATAGAGAAAATGCTTGTCTGATATATAACGGGAGGGAGATGCTGCCACACTAAGAGACCAATTCCTATACAGTATTGTACAGAACAGACCTCCTGATGAGACGGTATCTACAAGGAGTTCTCTCTTTTCTTTTCTTTTCTTTTCTTTTCTTTTCTTTTTGGCATAGCTTTAGTGATCAGTTGGATATATAACAGGTCCCAAGATTCATCCACCAATACCAGCACCTTGAACTTAGCCCGGTGGTTAATTGGCAGCCATTACATTTTTATCAGCAGGAGAGCTTTTTTGTTTTTTGGTGTGTTCTTTAAAGGCTTTGTTAGTTTAATCAACTTTTCATGAGTGAATCTTTTGTCTCTGAGGCCCCCAAAATACATATGTTCAAATTATATAGTATTTGCATTACAGAGTTGCTTCCCCAGTGAAGGGAAACACAGAATCTCTGAAGATGAGCACAGGCAGTTACATCTTAAAGCCCAATTTCCTGCGGTTTGAGGAGACTGAAGTATTTGTGACAAGTGCCTTTGCAGACTTCCTTTCACCAGTTTACTCCAGTTTACTCCAGGGTTTGGAGTGGGAAGGGAGAGAAGCCATTGTGGTGGACATTGTTTCCATGAGACTTTTCAGGGGTGCCTCTTAGGTTGGGGGGGTCCAAACCCTTTGCATCCCCAGATTTTTGTTTTAGGTGTTATGGACTCTTTGCAGTTTGGTTGTTCTTAAAAAAGGTAAAGGGGCCCCTGACCATTAGGTCCAGTCGTGACCAACTCTGGGGTTGCGGCGCTCATCTGGCGTTATTGGCCGAGGGAGCCGGCGTATAGTTTCCAGGTCATGTGGCCAGCATGACAAAGCCGCTTCTGGCGAACCAGAGCACCACATGGAAACGCCATTTACCTTCCCACTGTAGTGATACCTATTTATCTACTTGCACTTTGACATGCTTTCGAACTGCTAGGTTGGCAGGAGCTGAGACCGAGCAACGGGAGCTCACCCCGTCGCGGGGATTCAAACCGCCGACCTTCTGATTGGCAAGCCCTAGGCTCGGTTAATCGGGATGGAGACCGAAATTGGCACCATCCATTCGCTTTGCTCAGTGTGTATGCTGAGAACTGTGCTTTCGTGATGTTTCAAATCAATATAGCTCATGAAAGATGTCCTTAGAAAGACAAGCACCGGTGTGTTCGACACCATATTTGTTCCAGATTTGTGAGCTAAGTAGCCACTTAAATCTGATAAAGGAAACGCAGCCATGCTCCTTAAAACATCTCTTCTTTATTTTGGTCGCAATGGCAACTGAAGGCGGTAGAGTTGGCCCCTGATGCTTCCCCTGTCCAGATTATTGACTTCATTAGATGAACCACATCAAAGCCATTAGTTCAAAGCACCTTTTGCTTCCTTGCTGAAGGAAAGAATACACTTCACTTTCTGATTAACAGGGCGGTGTTGTGTAAATAACCTCTTCCTTAACTCCTTCAGAGTCATTGTAAAGGGACACAAACCAGGTCACTCAGTTACATGGTGGGGGTGGGGAAACACTTTAAAAAAAAAAACCAAATAAATGTACTGAGGAAATGTCTTATTCATTGTATTTGTTATCCCATTCAGAGCAGGCTTTGCCTCATCTTATTTGAGTTAGCCTGCTAATAGAGGAGTGAGAAAATTATAAACACTTCAAGCCATATAATTCTGTTACATTTTGCTTCCACTGTTTGTTCTAACTGAATCATTGCTGTAAGGAAATTAAGAGCAAAAGATGAAATTACTGTACATGAGCTAGCTGAGGGGGTAGCTGGCTGTTTTCTCCACTTCCCATTCTAAATTAATGCTGGATTTTTATTTATTTTTTTAAAAAAGTTATAATTCAGCATGAAAGAGCTTTCTATTTGGGAACAGGCTTCCTGCCTGTTGTCAGCTACTCTTGTTTTACAGTAGCGTAAATCACGTCGTCCCTGAGAGAACAGGCTTGCCTCTGCAAACCGAATGTAGTTCATGTGTCCTCTTTCAAAAGTATGGAATCCTTTCCCCATTAATCTGCATAATACAAAAACGGAAGGTACAGTAATGGTCTCATGAGCGCCTATAATATGCATGCAAATCGTAAGAGCCTCTTTGTGCATAACCCCAAAGCAGTTGCCCCGCAATATATGCACTGATGCAGGGCAAGGCCTTCAGATGTTGGAATACAACTCCCATCATCCCACCAGCCCATGTGAGTTGTAGTCCAAGCACATCTGGAGGGCACCGTGTTGGCTACTTCTGCTCTAATGCAATAGAAGGCAACATTTGGAAAAAAATATAATAGTAATAATCATAATTATAATGCATGTACTACCGTATGTCAGGCATAGGCAAACTCGGCCCTCCATATGTTTTGGAACTACAACTGCCATCATCCCTAGCCAACAGGACCAGTGGTCAGGGATGATGGGAATTGTAGCCTCAAAACATCTGGAGGGCCGAGTTTGCCTATGCCTATACTACGTAGATACATGTAGCAAGGAGACAAAGCTGGCTTTGTTGAAGCCTACACATTTTAATAGGTGTTTGAACAACCCCTGCCCGTCACCCGTTTCCAGAAAATGTGGGGGCTAGAGTGGGGTCATGTCTGGTAGCCATGTCTTCAAATAACAACACATCTTCTAGCCGTGGCCTCATTGGCTGCAGGTGTGAAGGGGACCTCTGCCCATATGGGCATGAGTCTCCACATCAGAGCCAACTTTGAGGGGCCAAGGTCCCTTCTGCCCCCCAATAAAATATTTCAGGAGGCCAGTCCCCCCTATAAAAAAATTTTTAATGGGCATTGCCATTCAACTTTTAATGGGCATTGCCATTCAAATGGTGTGTGCACACCACATCATGTGCTTGATTATGCAAGGTGGGGCTTACCTGCCCTCCCCGATATTTTATTCAAGTTGGGGACCTTAGCTAATTAGAATTATGAGGTCCTTTCATGCTTCAGGTACCTCTTTTTACTTTTGAAAAGTGCTGCTTCCGCCTCTGGTTGGGTGCCATTGTTACAGTCAGGAAACGGGAAGTGCTGTTTTGCTGATTTTTGAAATGCTCACAGATAAGCCGCTGTTCTCTATGAACTCGGCTCGAGGTCTGTGGAAACAGACCTGTACGGAAGATAATCCAGAAGGGAAAGGCCAGTGGTCGAGCACCTGCAGGAAACCCTGGAGGGCTGCTGCCGGTCAGTGTAGACGATACTGAGCTGGATGGAGCAAGGGCCAGGCTCTGTATAAAGCAGTTTACCATACATATGCACATTATCTTGACAATGGATTTCATTTCATTTTTTATTGAAGAATTTTCCAAATTCCCTCACCCAGGCATATATATATATTTTCACTCCTGCCCACCCACCCCCTGCCATCCCCCAAAAGTCAGTTTCTTTAATCTTTTCTGTATGTACAGCGGGATTAGAGAGTCTCATTTGAAAGTAATCTATTATATGAAGAGCAGCCTCAGTCATTTTTGATGCTTGGATGCTGTAGAGATTGCAATCACCCCGGGCACAAGCTGGGATCAGAGAAGTATGTGAGGCTTCATTTGTGATTTTTAAGTAGTATGGTAGAGGCATCCGGGGCAAAAGGAATCTTAAGTTATTATTTTGATCCTGTTTTTTCTGACCAAGGCAGCAGGTTGGATCAGATAAGTATTTGTAACAAATGGGGGGGAAAGGCACGAGAGTTTACAAGGAGTAAAGATGGGCTCTTTGTTTGCCAAAGATTAAATGAACCTCCTCACCCTTGGGTTGGAAGAACCTAATGAGGTGTTGGCCCTTCCCCAACCTCCAGACAAAAGGAACACTAATTAAAACACAATATATAACATTTCGAAAGTGTTATGTCCTGAGTGTGATTTCAGCTCTTCGTGAAGTCAGCTCAGAATAGTGATTCAGCCTACTAGCAAGGAACTGCTAGGAGTCAAGTATAACAAGAACAGTCTTCTGTATTGCAGTAGGAATCTTGACTGACTGGAGGGAAAGGGTGAGCTCCTTTTATACTCTCAGGAGCAGGGGTTGGGGAAAGGATACATTTAGATTTTGGCGGGAACCTATCAGAGTGAGGATCCAAATTGTGCTAACAAGTTAACCAATAGCAACTGTCACCGCACCCATTTGAATCGCCCAA
Source organism: Zootoca vivipara (assembly GCF_963506605.1). Taxonomy (NCBI): domain Eukaryota; kingdom Metazoa; phylum Chordata; class Lepidosauria; order Squamata; family Lacertidae; genus Zootoca; species Zootoca vivipara. Next base: position 25,596,850 of record NC_083282.1, read on the forward strand.
GAGCGGGAAAGGTAGTTACAGGACTAGCAGAGAAACTCATGTACACAAATTAAACCAATACATAACAGAAAGAGTAGAATGTTACAGCACTAGCAATCCAGCAACCTCAAAATGGCGAAATCCAAAGTAGAGCTTTTTTAAAAAATGTTCTTTTACAATCAAGCTTTTATGTCATTTGCTGGCCATAATCCAGAGAGTTACTTTAGGTGCTTCTAGGGTTTGCTTGCATCGCGTGGGATTTAGATTTTACCCTTCTTTTTTATAGCAGACCCCCCCCCCTCCCAGGCCATAAACTTGCAAACTTGTTTTAATTTCAAAAGTGGTTTCCTCTGCAGCATCCCTGTTGTTCAAAACGGGACAGGGCACATGTTGTTGCCTGCATGGTTCTCTGGACAATGGGCTGGTTCACATGCAACCCTAAACCATGGTTTGGATAAACCTGATCCAAGTGTCAAGTTTACTTTCAGTTTCATCTAATCTTGGCTTGGCATAAAGTGCAAATCAGGCCACCTGACTTAACAACAAGCAATAGTTTGTTAAACAACCCTATTAGTTAAAGGGGGGAATTACAGGTAGAAAAATGTGGGTTCAGCACTAGGCCCAAAGAAACTGAGGCTCATTACTTAGAAGTTTACAAATTCCTGTGTGTCCTTCCTCACCTCCATCAATATCAGTTATTATGAAAGTGTGATGGTATGAATATAAACTCTTTAGCAGCAATATTTGGAAAATAATTGGTGGTGGCTTTGATGTGATTCTATTTGTGTGACATTTAGAAAACACCTAAAGGCAGCCCTGTTTAGGGAAGTTTTTAATCTGGGATATTTTAATGTATTTTGGTATTTGGTGGTGCACATAGATTATGCAATAACTTTTCGATGTACTGACCTACACAAAAAAGTACAAGATTTTATGTGATCTCGGCTTTCTGGATATTACTGGATATTACTGGTAAAAGAACAGCTACTTCAAGAGCAACAAAACATACAGAAGCATTTTAAACCATTCTCTCTGTTTTATACTAAATATTTCTTGAAACTTTTTTTTTGCTATACTGCTTACTTTTCATCTAACATGTGTATACAGCTTGCTTGCTTACTGCTGATCTTTAAATTTTCGTGACATCTGTGCCAAGATAGAAAAGATAGAATTGTGCATTATGCGAATGGGGGGGGGGGCAGAATGTATACCATCTGAGAGTTTTTGTATGAGAGCAGAGTTCTCCAAAAATATCTGAAAGGTGGAGGCTGTTACTCTACCCCAGCTGAATCCAATGATAGATTTGCGAATTTGACTAGGAAAATTCACAAAGGAATTTCTCAAGTCTTCCAGATTGTATATCCCATGGCCAGACTCTTGCACTTATGGATAAGTACTATTTTCTATTGTATACTCTGAAATAGTGGATGCTTTATAAAACATACTGACTGAGATTTCTGAGAATTACACTCTACTATATGGAAGGATGGTTTATTTGTTTAACATACTGTACAGGTTTCTGTTACGTACTCAGAAGTGCCATCACCAATTCATAAAATGAAATCATCGTTCTGATTTATTTTTCCTAATAGCTTCGCTACCTTTATCTTTACAGGGCTTTTGTACATTAGCAGTTGAATGATAGGACATCTGCACCTGTTAGATGTTTACCTCTCACTGGATTTCCATACCAGTAAAAGTTGCATCCTGCTAAATTCTTAATTGTCATGTAGCTACTAAAAGCCTAGGAACACTGCCAGAATAAAAAGGTGACAACCTGTTTGTGGGTGATATTTCAGTGATGTAAGACTGAAGTAGTGAAAATACAAGTACTTGCTGTAAAAAGCAACTCACTACACCTAGTTTTTATTTGTGGTTTATTTATTTTATTTCCACATTTCCCACCCAAAGGTCTTTTGAAAATCAAAGCTTTTTTGCAAGCAAGCAAGCCAGTACTGTCTGTTGGAAAGGTGGGTATTTGAAAGTCATAGAGAGAGCTCTTTGGGGTTTAAGGATGAAATTGGGGGATCTAAAATGTCACACACACACACACACACACACACACACACACACACACACCTCAAGCCATCTTACTTATAGCTTTGCAAATCAGTCTCAATCCCAAGGCTTTAGTTTCCCTGTCTGCAAAATGGAGTAATTCTTATACATATATTTAGAAGCAGAGGAATTAAAAATCTACATATGACAAGAGTTATTTGAGAGCTCCAATTTTTTACGAATTGTTAGACATACCAGCTGTACCAGAGGTTATGCAGGTAAATACGTTCTATACTTACTGATCAATCCTCTGTGATAACAAAAAATAGTTATGTGATAACAAAAAATAGTCTATTGGTGCAATATAAATATTTGTGTTAATTTGGTCATAATTACCCAGTTTGGCCAATGGAAACCGCTAATAACATACAACAAAATTAAGTGCTACATTTTTATCTTTTCCTTGGATGGTTTATAAAAAAAGAAATCCGCTCTCAAGTATCATCGCACATTGCAAGATATCACTGTCAGTAATGCAATCCTGTAGCTGGAAGCTGGACGAGAGAGTAGCGTAGCTTTTTGCATACCACTTACACATAATTCCAAATAGTCTCCCCTAATCACCTCCTCAAGCAAGGAGGTTTAAAGACACTCTTCACATCTTAAGGAGAATATGTGTCAGAACACCCCAACTTACCTGTCTACCTTGATGCCTTCATTTGAAAGGACTGCACTGCATTTGATGCTGAAGAAGCTGGTACTATTTTGAATAAGAAAAGCACTCAAATGTCGCTTTTGATACATGAGAGACACTCTAACATGTTGCACTTTAGTCAGTCAAGAAAAGAAAAGAAAAGCCCTAAGGAATCTGTCCGTTCTTCGTCTTCCTTCAGCTCCTCTTCACAATTCTTCTTGCGTTTCTCAACCAAACTAGATCTCCACTTAAGGTTGATTTTTAATGTTTGTTTTCTCTTAAAATAGTACATGTGTAGTGAAGGCAGAGGAGGAAAACAGTGCGCACCAGTGCGATACAGAAAACTGCTTGAGCTGGTATACTTATGTTTAAATAGTGGTGCAGCCTGGATCCTTGCACTTTTACTTAGAAATAAGCCCCATTCAGTTGAATGGACTAAACCCATCCTCAGATCTGTCACTTGGAGGGGGTTAAACTGGGGTAAAGGTAAAGGGACCCCTGACCATTAGGTCCAGTCCATACCTGCCAAGTCTCCCGCTGAAAAATGCGGGAACAGCAACGGCGTGGCACCGGACCATAGCTGCCAAGTTTTCCCTTTTCTCGCGAGGAAGCCTATTCAGCATAAGGGAAAATCCCTTAAAATAAGGGATAACTTGGCAGCTATGCACCGGACGTTGCGTAGAAGCAACTTCTGGGGCTGTTCTGACTATGTGTGGGCACCGGAAACAGGGCAGGGCGACACCGGAAGTCACTTCTATGGATGCCCGGCGGCCATCTTGGTGGTCACTTCTATGGATGCCCGGCGGCCATCTGCCCTATTTCCAGTCCCCACACATGGTCAGAGCAGCACCCAAAATGGAGGCTCCCTGGCAGGTAGGAAATCCGGGGGATTTCCGGGATTTTTCTCCATTCGGGAGAACAGCGGGAAAAGGATTAAAATCCGGAGGTTTCCCGCGAAAAACGGGATACTTGGCAGCTAAGGTCCAGTCGCTCATCTCGCTTTAGTGGCCGAGGGAGCCGGCATACAGCTTCCAGGTCATGTGGCCAGCATGACTAAGCCACTTCTGGTGAACCAGAGCAGCACACGGAAATGCCGTTTACCTTCCCACTGTAGCGGTACCTATTTATCTACTTGAACTTTGACTTGCTTTCGAACTGCTAGGTTGGCAGGAGCTGGGACCGAGCAACGGGAGCTCACCCCATCGCAGGGATTCAGACTGTTGACCTTCTGATTGGCAATCCCTAGGCTCTGTGGTTTAACCCACAGTGCCACCCGCGTCCCTAAACTGGGGTAGAAGTACCCTTCTACCAGCAGGGGGACATCTCCACCCTAGAGACCCAGATATGCCTGCAGGGTAAATCTACTGCTGGCCATAGTCCCTGAAATGGGCAAGGTGGAGGTAGTCTGAGATCCACTAGATCCAAAGCTCCTCCCTTCACCCAAGAAGTCCCAGATTGGGTTCCCAGCTGGCATGGTTAATTCTGTCACCCCTCCTTCCCGAAACTAACTGGAGAGCTGAGCCTCCCCATCTGCATCAAAAGAAGCACCTGGTCCATTCGGTGTGTCCCATTTAAGCAGCAAGATGTGAATGAGGATAGCTGGTCCTGGCTATGCTTACAGAAGTGTGCTTCCTTAAGTGGATGCCCTTTGCTGAACTGAGCTGATAAACCCTACCAGTCCCGGCTTTTATAGATGAGTTTTTCTTAGAATGGGCTTGGCGATCACTACTAAGCCTCCAAAGTGTCTTGGAGTGCAGCCCTAATCCCACTTACCTCTCAGAATTCAAAAGGAGTCTCTTTTGACTAGACGTGGTTAGGCTTCTGCTGCTCCTGGGCAAGTTCTTTCATAGCTGAACAGCCAAAGATGAATACCGTGGTGTTCTTATGCATACTGGGGCCACAGAACCCCAAATGGGTTCCATCTAGCTCCATGGTGGGAAGAGAAGCCAACCTGCTTATTAAGATCTTCTAGAAAGGCTCTACTTCATGTGGGGATACCCCTATGCGATGATACAAATGTTTCCTTTGAGGTAAGGCCAGAAGCGTAGCTTGCATGGCTGGTACCTGAACAGGAAGCGTGCGTGCCTGTTGTGTCCTCCTCAAGCAGCCCTGCAGCATCGCAGATGGGCACAGGGCTGGCAGGGCAGTGTGATTGTACTCCTCGGGTGCATGTTTGTTGCACCCGCCAAGGGCTGCAGGCGAACAGGGGCACAGTGGTGTGGGGCTTGCAGGGTGGCGAGGAGCAAAATGCACCCCCCCCAATGTGCCCAGGCCTATTGCCCCTCTGGCCCTCCCCCCGCAATGCCGCTGGGTAGGGCAACTTTTCATCTTGGAGTTGTCATTGCAAAGGACCAAAGAAGAAGAAGAAAAGAAACGTCCAAACGTTGCCTGAAGCGAGGAGAGAGGAAATGCAATGTCCTTTCAGCTGATCTTTCTTTTGCGTTCAACTCACGCAGCCTTTAGCTTGGCACAACCAAAACACTTAGTCCGTTTCGTTCAGGCTTTCAGGTTTGTTGTTTTAATTGTCTTCGTTCTTAAAGAAGGCCTCAACACCAGCAAGGCCTGTGTCAGTCAACTGGAAGAAACAGTTTCAATTTTGCCAATAGGTGCAGTTGTACCTGTATCATCTCCACCTAGGTCAGCAATGAACCAGTAGGCAGAGCAGGGTTGGGGAGTGAATTCAGTGACATTGAACTCATTGCTTCCCCTACAATTTAAGTTTGCTGCCCTGGGTTTTCCCAGTGAATTGGTAAGACTAAATATGCCTACATTGTTGTTGTTGTTGTTGTTGATGATGATGATGATATTCATTTATACCCCACCCATCTGACTGGGTTGCCCCAGCCACTGGGCAGCTTCCAGCCTATATAAAAATATAGTAAAACATTAAACCTTAAAAAGCTTCCCTATACAAGCCTAGCTTCAGATGTCCTCTAAAAGATATGTAATTACTCATCTCCTTGACATCTGACGGAAGGGTGTTCCACAGGGAGGGCGCCACTACCGAGAAGGCCCTATGCATGGTTCCCTGTAGCTTCACTTCTCACAGTGTGGCAATCACCAGAAGGCCCTCAGTGTCCAGGCTGAACGATGGGGGTGGAGACGTTCCTTCAGGTATACAGGACTGAAGCCGTTTAGGGCTTTGAAGGTCAGCACCAACACTTTGAATTGTGCTCGGAAACATACATGAGAGGATGATCCCAATAACCTATGCAGGAGTTTAGGCGGTGGCAGACATTTCAGTGGGAGAGTACGCTGTTCACCTGACCTCCTTCTAATGGAGGGAGGGCTTTCTAAAGTTCTATCCTGTTGAGTCACTGCTGCATCCCAGGATGGAAAGGGGAAGGATTAAGATGGTGGTAAGGGTGGCATGGCACAAACATGCCAGCAAATGCAATTTGTCATTCTTGTGGGCATGTTTACACTGCGCCAACTTCACCGCCACTTTACCTCTCCTCCTCTCCTTTGTGTCATCAGCGGGGACTCAACTGGGGGAGGGAGGAGGTGAGGTGAGTTGCATCGTGCCTTCCACTACTGAAGAGAGAGCGAGAGAGCGAGAGAGCGAGAGAGAGAGAGAGAGAGAGAGAGAGAGAGAGAGAGAGAGAGAGAAGCTCAGGGAAAGGAGATACATCACAAGCAGAGGCAACCATGGTGGTTTTCAAATGAACACAGACGTTAAGGGCTGGCAATTTGTTTAAAGCAATGGGTAAAATATTTAAAACCACCACTTTATTTAAACTATTGTGCTTCCTTCAGTAAACACTTGGTACATGAGTGAACCCTGTATGAACTTGTGCTTATTGCTGGTTAAATAGAACCTAAAGCTTAAATGGGGGGAAAGGGCTTGTTATTCAGAGGACAAAAAAGTTGCACACGAACTTTTCTTTTCTTTCCTCCCTCCCCCCTTTTTTGCCCACACACAAGCTTTTACCCCACAAAGTATTGCACTCACAGGTTCTTTTTATTAAAACACCCTGGTTTTTTATTTTCTTTCTAGGCCTCAAAGTACTAAACTGAAAGCAAGCTGTTAACAGAAATGAGTAATTATTGAAGCTCTAACAGGCAGCTTTCATTGAAGTTGATTACAGCAGCCATATAATCACTTTTACGGATGCTGTAATCACAGTAGCAGGGAATGCTTGACTTGGTTCTTATTGTTTTCACTCGGGGTGGTGGCAGGGGGCCTGCGAGAAACCCGTTTTACCACCTCGGTGCAATTTCTTCTGTAAAAGAAATCTACACACCACTGAATGAAGCAGGGAATCATTTATTCTTTCTTTATTAGCATTTTCCCCTCCCTCACATAAGAGTCTGTTGGAGTCAGGAAATTGCTGTTATTCAATATGCAAGCCAGAGGTTGTAATGACCATTTGGAATGGGTATGGCCAACAATTACAGCCCTTAATGAATAGAGTAATCTGGTGGAGCCTCAACGCAAGTAGCAACTATGGGGCTGTCTCTGGTTAAATTAAAAGAACAGCAAGGCAAAGGAAGTTAACAAGAATTAATTAGTTAGATCGAACTGAAAACCTACTCATTAGCAATGTTATAGGCAAACTAAAAGCCTATCTTCAGTGCAATTAGGTAGACAAATGAATTGTACAACTGACTGACTCACACCTGCTAACAGCTAAAGGCTATAGCCGATATGTACGGGATCCACTTTTTACAGTTCATGCATACTTGAATAGTTTAATGGATCTTGCATTTCTGCATTACCCTTCGCTCTTTCCCCATTTTTACTTGTATATTTGATCTAACCATTGCAAGTATTATTTTGTTAGTTTCTGACGTGATGCGGCTGGAGCGGAATCAAGAAGGGCATCGCATAATCGAGAACAAAGCCTTTAGCTCGGCACAACCAAAACACTTAAGGCATTTCATTTGGGCGTTTGGGTCTGTTGTTTTAATTGTCTGTATTCTTAAAGGATGTGTGTAGTAAAAACCCAGGACTGGAGGTCAAAACAAAAATGGTAGGTGGAGAATGGAAATGCATAAATAGAAATGATTGTGACCTAAGATTTAGCTGTTTGCTGACAAAGAAAGCAAAGAGGAAAGAAATCAAGAAGGTTGTTCATTGCTTCTACTGTAACAGACTCTCCAAGTGTCCCTATTTTCCAGGGATGTCCCTGATTTAGAGAAGCCGTCCTGATTTCTGTCCTGCTTTTCCTTAAGACTTCCCTATTTTCATTGGAGAAATGTTGGAGAGTTTGGAGTTATTCGCCGAGCAATCCTGTATAGGGAAGTTTTTTAAAAAATCTTAATGTTTTGTTATCTTTTTATATATGTTGGAAGCTGCCCAGAGTGGCTGGGGCAACCCAGTAAGATATGTGTGGGGTATAAATAGTAAAATTATCGTTATGGAATGGGACATCCCTATTTTCATCAGAGGAATGTTGGAGGCTATACTGTAAAGTTTCCAGGGCAGTGTCTGGCATTCAAGAGGTGACATATTAAAGGCACCAGGCTGGGAAAGCTGCCTTAGGATACGTTGCTATCATGCCTCCATCACCATACGTTAGTTCAAGCTAAACCCACTTCTTCCTAGCCCTTTTCAGTCATTCTAAAATCCTATCCATTGATTAAGGGCCTGTGCTCACACATAGCCCAGCAGCCTCAAGCCACCAGAAATAGGTGGCATGTTGGGGATGTCATTACCTGGTTTGATCTTGTCAACAGCATTTCATGCACAAGGAGACCTGGGACTTGTAGTTTTCAGGGTGTTTGACATCCATATCAAGGGCTCAGGCACCCTGGGAAAACTACGGTTTTCTTGAAGGGACCAGGGAGGAAAGGATGGAAAGGAAAGTCTCAGATTAGGATCCAAACCACAGAAGAACGGAGAGGGAAGGGATTGCTTTAGGAACTGGATAAATTGGTATTCCAAAGTAGGATTTCAGTTGGATTTGAAATGTTGGATTTCAGTACTAGGTAATGTTGAATTTCAGTGGCATGGCCAGGCTGGAAATGCAGGCTGCTACGAACCTGACGGAACAGTCTGGGATTGACTGCCCCACAGTGTCAAAAACACCCATATTTCTTCTGTGCGATGGAACACCCAAAAGATGTGTAATTCCCCCTGTGAAGTCTGCTCACCGTAAATGGTGGTCGGCTTTGTGGCCAGACCACAGGCTCTGCAGTGATCCAGCAAGCAGCCAGGGGGTTGGCTGACTTACCTGCCTGTGATTGGCCAGGCCAGTAGGTTTGGGGCGGTCCTCCTCCTGGGATGGGTGCAGCTGGCCAATCAACGCTGGTTCAGCTGGCTCCTGAGGAGGGGTGAATTGTAGCCCAACCTGGCAGTCCTTCCTTCTTCTCTTCTTCACTTTATTAAAATGTCTGACAGAACAATCATATGGAGGCTGGGGGAGACTCTGTTGACATCAGGGAATGGTGGCAATGGCTTTTGAGTGTTCCACTCTTTTTTCCCCCATTTTCCCTCCCATTGTTTTGAACAGTAGATAAAATTACTCCCAGTTCCAGAGATGGCATAGGCTTTCTCCCATTCCAGGGATGTGCCCACAGAACATGCCCTTTTTGTCCTTACCACCCACAGAGCACCAACGATGCTGTGCTGTCCACCGCTGGGCAGTGAAGGACCTCCAAAGATAGGTGAAGGAGGTTGTACCACCCCATGGCTCCTGGGAAAGCTCCTGGGAGCATTAAGATCACACATTTATTATCTGAATAAAGACCAGTCCATCCTTACCTTCCATCATTTTTTTTTTGCTTAACTAAAATATTATGTGAAATATTGATAAACTATTACCAAACTGATAAACCTTGCACTCAAATAATATACTCAAATAAAAGCAAAAATGTTACAGTTCCACTTTGCCTTCTTTGCTGATGCTACTCTAATTTTATGTGCTTCTCACATGCTTTATCTGCCTCCACGATGAGTAAAACATTCATCTATTGTTATTGCTGTTAACATCACAACTCTCTTAATCAATCACAGAAAATTGTTTTATATCACATGCAAAAGGTTATTAATGCGTTATTGTGTAAAAGCTTACCTAAGCTGATGTTCTCAAAAGTGAAACATTTAATCACATTTGTCATATTTTGGGGGGTTTTTTCTCTCCTTTTTTCTTTTTTGTTTTTGCTGAATGCACAACATCTCGTAAAACTAATTAAAACGCCATGCGACAGAGAATACACTGGGAATATATTGATGAGGAAGATGGATGCACAAAGAAGTGACTTCAGCTGAAATTATCTAAATATGCTTTCTCGTTAATGAAAGAGAAATGCATCCAAACATGAATCTGAATTAAAGGATTATGTGAGCCTGTGGGCCAAATCTCAAAATGGGGTGGGGGGTGGGGAGGAGATAAACCCTATCTGGCCAGAGTTAATATCTGACAGGAAGTGGGGAAGCAGCTGTGGGTTGTGGAACAAAAATTCCATAGAAAAATCCAAGACATTATAGCAATATTATACCGGGGGGAGGTGTTGTTTTTGTTAGCTACACTGATATGTATTTTTGAGTTTTTATATTGTAAACTGCCCTGTGATCCTCAGATGAAGGGCAGTATGATGATGGCGATGATAGAAAATATGAGGGGGGAAACCATTTTAAAAATATAACAAACTTACTGCCATGTTTGGCCAAAACTACCGTATTTACATGAATGTAATGCGCACCTTTTGGGGCCAAATTGTGTCGTGAAAATTAGGGTGCGCATTAGATTTGATGGCTCCATCAAATACTTTGGTTTCAAGGTTTTGAAAATTGAGGTGTGCATTAGATTTGATGCATAGCTGTCAAGTTTTCCCTTTTCTCGCGAGGAAGCCTATTCAGCATAAGGGAATTTCCCTTAAAAAGGGGGGGGGACTTGACAGCTATGATTTGATGGCGTATTAGATTTGCTTTGCAACACACAATGGCTTGGGTGATATATTTCTTTAAAACATAGGTAGATGGGGAAATGAGGCCAAACGAAAGAGGAAAGGTTCTAATATAATAACCGGGCCTTGCAATGCTGTGGTGCCTTCGAGGGACTATCAACGGTGTAGGAAGCCCCTGATCGTCATCTCCAAGGCGAGAAAGCAGACTGACCTTGGAGAGGGAGATCTGAGGTAAGAAGCTTCTTCTCCACCACCAAACAAACTTCTACATTTCTTGCCCACCAATGGGGTTTAGAAACAAGGATTCCAGGGGAGATGGGGTGTTTCTGGTGGGGGGGGTGTAGGTGAAGGCATGAAAGATCAATAGCATTCACAGCCACCTCCCTAACCAGTCCTGGAGAAAATTAGGCCAGTCCTTCTTTCTACCCTGCTGACACGAGCCCTTCAGGGTGCTGGGTGAGGCAGTTTGACCGCCTTCAATTCTCCCTCTCATTGCCGCCTTATTTCGAAACATTCCCACTATGATTAAGATTAGTGAACTCACTTCAGTTGACTTGAATCGGACCCAAAGAGGTGAAAGGCTTGATCCTTCGTTAAAAACGGATAGTGTCGAGTGAGGGTCGTGAAGCTCCTACAAAACTGTCAATGCACAAATGTGTAGATGTTCCAAGCCTGGTGCAATCTTTACCTGCTTTTCAGGTATGTTTCTGGGGAGGAGAAAAGGTGCCCATCGTTTTATGGGCATTGTCTCAGATATGGGTCCTCAGGACAGGTGTCCTAGTTCTAAAGACTGTTGGCATTCTGGTACGTTCCTTCCTGACGCTTGAAACACCCAATTCATTAAGTGCAGATTGCAAAAGTGTACGAAGGCCGGTGTTTTTCCCGTACTGTTGTGTGGCTTATCACAAGCACAGATATTGTCAATGCCCGACTTCTGGTGCAAATCTCCTTCCCCGATCAAATGCGAAATTCCCACCCACCCGCATTCCATCCTACATGTGTCTTGGCTTGCTCTGAATTGCAGTGCAGACGTCTGTTAGGAGGCAGCAGACTTCATGTTCTGAGTGTCTATGGAATGAGGCAAAAACATTCCACAGTCAGGGGCTTTGGGAAGGAAGTACAGTTCCAGAACACTTTTGCTAATGCAGCGAATGAGAGCCACAGTTTGTTAGGCCTGTGAGAAGATATGCATATGATGATCATTTCCACAACTATAAACAGAAAATACTTGTTAGCAAAGGTGACGTCTATCCAATAATCCAACAGAATGTTAAAAGGGTGTGCTGCAATTCCCAGCGCCCTTAGGGTCCCCACAATTCTTTGGAGAAGTAATGTGCTATAAATGTATGCCTGGCAATTTGCAGCAAGCTAAAGATGCGTCTGTGTGCTGAGTCAGGAAAGCAATAACTGGAGGAGCATTTGCATACCCTCCCTATGTGTCCCTATTTTCCAGGGGCGGTCCCAAATTTACAGAAGCTGCCCCAGTTTCTGATTTGATCCTTTCCCTTAGGGTATCCCATTTTTCCTCAGAGAAATGTTGGAGGGTATAGAGTTATGTGACCCCCAAACCAAGGAGATAAGTAACCATACAACTGAAGGCAGCCATGTATGGTGAAGTTTTTTTAAAATGTGTAATGTTTTGTTATGTTTCTGTATATCTTGGAAGCCGCCCAGAGTGGCTGGGGCAACCCTGTCTGTTGGGCGGGATATAAATAATAACGTTGTTGTTGTTGTTGTTGTGGAATAGGATGTCCCTATTTTCATCAGATAAATGTTGGAAGATATGTGTTTAGTTCCATAGCTGTCAAGTTTTCCCTTTTCTCGCAAGGAAGCCTATTCAGCATAAGGGAATTTCCCTTTAAAAAAGGGAGAACTTGACAGCTATGGTTTAGTTCTCTCTCTTTTTTGCTTTTCAGGCCCACAGTGTATCACAAATGATTAGCCTACCGTATACATGTGTGAGTAGCAGGACTAGTAAAAATGTTTGTGAGGTGGTAACTTTTGTGGCTTTGTTTGCAGGCCCTGCTCAGGCCGAGTGGTACATTAGCCACATTGGTCTTATCAGGATTTACTATTTGGCTTAGTTCATTTTGAGGAGTGCATTATTGCACATAAAACATGTGATCAGCTGAATATAACAGAGGTAGAAATGAGGCTGGTACGATATCGCTCCTCCGAACTAGAACCATCACATCTTATGGTTTATTGTGGGGTACAAGAATCTCAACATTAAGAGCATCTGCATTTGTAATGTATTCCTTTGCCATCCCCCCCCCCCGCCCTCTTTTGCACTCCCTTCCTGTTTCACGGGTGTTTCCAGCATTATCTTGGTGTTCTGTCCCAGCTCTACTTCTCATTACTTCTATATATTTATCTTCAGACGCATGCTTCCTGCATATTTAATAACTACAGGATGAGAATTCGTTCTTCATGTCAAAGAATTGGATTATCATCCCATTACAGGCAAAGGCTCGTGAAACCAAGACACTTAACTTTTGACCTTTGTGGAAAAGATCATTTAATTTAACCACCCAGATGGATCAGGTGAATCTTTAAAAGAAAGAGAGAGAAAAGGGAAGGGAATCGAGACCGGCCTATTTTACTGTTTGTTTAGTGAATCAGAAAGGCTGGGGTGTGTGTGTGATTTTTCATCTCCTTTTGATACTGTCCTAACACGTCCAAGTTAGCTTTATTCTCCATAACTTGGAAGAACTATGGAGATAGATATGCAGATTGGATTCAGGAGGTTGCACTCAACCATCCCATGGTTAGATTTTTTTAAATCAAAGCTCTCTTGATAGAGAAAGCAAGACATAGCTATGGTGTGTGCAAGGCATGGATAAATCAGCCTAAGTCCATTCTAAGTTAGTTTCAATGTTAGTTAGTTAGAAACTAAGTTAGTTTCAATGACCCTCAATCATAATACCGTTCTCATGTTTTTTGGCAGACTGTCCAGAAGAACGCAAAACCCTCACATGTTCTCTGCTCTCTTGACACAAATTGCACACCTTGAGATACATGTCTTCCAGATGGCCTCTTATGCACCCCACACTAATGTCTCACCATTCATGTTAGAAGAATGGTGCATAGCGGCCAACTCTTAGGGGCCAAGGGGTCAAATGAAACATTTGGTGGGGGCCAGGGCCCCCCAAAAGTTGATGGGCATTGCCATTCAAATGATGGGTGTGCACCATGTCTTGTGATCGATTATGCAGCGTGGGGCATACCTGCCCCCTCCCAATATTTTATTCAAGTTGGCACCTCCGGAGAGCACCATTTCTCGACACTTCCCAATATACTTCCCAATACACATAAATCACATCTTATGCAGGGGTTAAGTTCCTGGCTATCGCGCATATAAACAAAAGTGCATAGAGCCAAAACACCCCCTAGAAAACCATAACAAAACCACTTAATTACTGAATGCCTCTTAGTTTGCCTTTCCCACACTGGATGCTGCTGCAGTTGTGACCATTCGGATTGGCCAGTAGCCAGAAGAAGTGCTTGGCTATGGTTCAGATCCAGAGGTGGTCATTTTCGTGCCATTTTCTCTCTTTTTATCCACCTGTGCATGCCATTTTTGCGTCATTTTTACATTTTAAAAATCTTTCTTCAGTGGCATGCATAAAGCTGCAAGCGTATATGTTAAATAAGCATAAGATGAGAGTTACCGGTACATGTTTAGTTAGAATCACTAAAAGTTATCAGGCCTGAGTGGCTGAAATGTCTCGCCTATTAGTGTTCTTCTAATCTGTCAACATCCAAATGTAAAACAAGCATCATTTGTTTTATTTTGCTTCTTGCTACGTTACTCTAAAATGGTTCATATTATCATTGTAGAAAAGTTATTCCTGGTTTTAGTGACTATTTTGACCTAATCAGCTAGCGTCTACCCCCCCCCCCCGCCCCCAGCACTTTGGTCTGGTGTTTCAGCATTTAATTAAATTTGCGTTTGCTTTCCGTGTTTGGCTTCACAATTCTGCTTGGATGTAATACATCTGAAAGTTTAGCAGGCCGTATAAATCATTTCTGAAGCCTGAAATGCAATTCACCTGATAGACTGAAGCAATAGTTGGAAGCCTAAAGTACATGGGGTGTGCCATTATTTGAATGTATTAAATACTTTATCTTTGTTTCAACAGTGAGTATCAGTTGCTATAATTTCTATATAGCAGCCTGTTCATGAAGGCCAGGATTTGCCCCAAAGCTGAAGTACAGCTGTCTATTTGATTGTTTGGATCTCCAAGTATCTAAACTGCTAAAGCAAAAAATGAAATAAAAAATGAAATAATTTGGGTTAGAATTTAAACGATACCTGCAAAAAAACAGGAAGAAAATCTTTCTAGATGTGGGGAGTATCTGAGGAACAGAAGAACGGTCCTGCTGTAGCAAGGGATTTGTAGTCTAGCATCCCATAGACAGTGAGACAGTGGAGGCAGTGAGAGATTTTACTTTCTTGGGTTCCATGATTACTGCAGGTGGTGACAGCAGTCACGAAATGAAAAGACGTCTGCTTCTTGGGAGAAAAACAATGACAAACCTAAACAACAGAGACATCACCTTGCAGACAAAGGTCCGTATAGTTAAAGCTATGGTTTTCCCAGTAGTGATGTATGGAAGTGAGAGCTGGACCATAAAGAAGGCTGATCGCCAAAGAATTGATGCTTTGAATTATGGTGCTGGAGGAGACTCTTGAAAGTCCCATGGACTTCAAGATCAAACCTATCCATTCTGAAGGAAATCAGCCCTGAGTGCTCACTGGAAGGACAGATCGTGAAGCTGAGGCTCCAATACTTTGGCCACCTCATGAGAAGAGAAGACTCCCTGGAAAAGACCCTGATGTTGGGAAAGATTGAGGGCACAAGGAGAAGGGGACGACAGAGGACGAGATGGTTGGACAGTGTTCTTGAAGCTACCAACATGAGTCTGACCAAATTGTGGGAGGCAGTGGAAGACAGGAGTGCCTGGTATGTTCTGGTCCATGGGGTCACAAAGAGTCGGACACGACTAAACAACTAAACAACAAACATCCCATAGACAGCTATGGGAAACCCACAAGTAACACCTGAGCTCTATAGTGTGTGTCTCTGTGTGAAAATGTATATGCTTCTTTGGTATCATCCACTTAGAATGCAACCGCCAGAAGCTTACCTTGGAACAAATAAATTCCATAAATATATTATCTCAGTCTCACACACAGGTGCAAGTCCTCTTTCAGCAGACAGCTAAGTAATGAAGCAGATAAGAAACCTATGTGATTCTTCTTCTTACCTTGTTTAACTAAGGTTGCAATTCTGTACACAGTTTCCTGGGACTAGGCTCAACTGAAGTCCACAGGACATTTGATGGTGCTGTAAATGCCTTGTTTAACTAAATGTTATTAGAGAGGCATGTGTTTGTTGGCTATATATCTCCCCCATATGGTATAGCTGCTAGGCCCTAAGACATAACAGGTCTACTACAGCTATGGCAGACCCTCCAAGCGTCCCTATTTTCCAGGGAAAGTCCCAGATTTACAGAAGCCATCCCAGTTTCTGATTTGATCCCGGAATGTCCCGCTTTCCCTTACGACTTCCCTATTTTCATCAGAGAAATGTTGGAGGGGATGTTATAGTTTGAATGAAAAACTTTGATCAGTTGGAGCACATCTTTGATTATTTACTGGCTGACCACTTCTTTACCTCCTACATTAACAAGTGGTGTGTCCTGGCTTTCTTAGCATCACTTAAGGATTTCTCAAACATTACATTTTAAAATATGCACCTAATGTTCACCAAAAATTGAATCTCAAACCAATATATCTCACAGGCAAACTAATCCGTGAATATTGCATACACTGCTAGTAGCTACTGGTATGTATCAATATTATTTATTCCGAATCCCTTCCTTCTCTTTGATGGTCCTGTACTGTAACGCATTCAACATCAGAAAGCTGGAATTTGCAATTAGTCTGTGTCGGAGCTGAGGGTTCACAATGTATACTTTACACAATAATAACACTTATAGATCTTTCATCTTTTCCTCCCCATATTAATTGCCTAAACCACAATGATTTATAACCACTCTGAACATGATTATTAATTTTCCTGATGATTATACCTGTGGGCGGCAACAAATCTACTCCTGATAGAACTGGCTTTGAAATGCTGCAAAATTCTAAAATGTCCATAAGGTAATAACAACTAATTTTTACCTTAATCAACTTACACTTAAAAAGAATTTAATATAGGGCACTTGTGCCTTGTGGGGAAACTTGTTTGAAATATACTGTATAGTCCTGAGTTATTTATGAGAATAATTATATATTTGTTGCTTAAGTTTGTACTGGGAAATCAGGATCTGAAATTAGGCTAGGGTACATTTTGTGAAAATAAAAATGTATTCTGAAGAACTTTGGTACTAAGGGGAGAAAAATAGAGAAGAATGAACAGGGATTGGTACATTTGTTGTTCAGGGAGGTCATCCGGCAGCCTGGCATGCCATAGTAGACAAGTTCGAACAACCCAGTGGTGGCTGGCAGGTGGTTCGCTAGGACAAATTTTGTGTGGTGATCAAGGGGGACACAAGAACTATAGTCCATACTTTTAAGCATGTGAATATGGCAGTGAAAGAAACAGAAGTGAAAGTGAATGGTTTCCATCTGGAGGAGCTACACATCTTTATTGGTGGTTGTTACATAACAGGAGTGCAGGAAGGTGACAAATGGGTCAACGCCATGTGGCAGCTGTTCTGCTGACTAATAGCACCACAGGCATGGACTAATGATGTCATCAGCCTGCGCTGGGAGCTACTGGTCAGCAGCTGCACATTTCCATAGTGCTAGCTGGCTGCCCTCTACCTCTGTGCCACTTTGTTGTTGTTGTTGTTTAGTCGCGTCCGACTCTTTGTGACCCCATGGACCAGAACACACCAGGCACTCCTGTCTTCCACTGCCTCCCACAGTTTGGTCAAACTCATGTTGGTAGCTTCGAGAACACTGTCCAACCATCTCATCCTCTGTTGTCCCCTTCTCCTTGTGCCCTCAATCTTTCCCAACATCAGGGTCTTTTCCAGGGAGTCTTCTCTTCTCATGAGGTGGCCAAAGTATTGGAGCCTCAGCTTCACGATCTGTCCTTCCAGTGAGCACTCAGGGTTGATTTCCTTCAGAATGGATAGGTTTGATCTTCTTGCAGTCCATGGGACTCTCAAGCGTTTTCTCCAGCACCATAATTCAAAAGCATCAATTCTTCGGCGATCAGCCTTAGTCCATAGTCAAGTTTGATGGGACTTAACCACCCAGTCCTTTTTACTTAGTTATGTATGCTTAGGGCAGTGGTGGGCAACCTTTTTATGTAAAAAAAGTTAGCTACTTGATTAAAGTTAGCCAATACAGTGAAGTTTTGTATTTTCTTATTATAAAGGATTGTTTTTCTTCTGTTGCTGCTGATTTAAAATATCTTTTTTTAAAAAAAAAATCCAACTGTATTTTCTTGTTCTTCATAGCAAGGAAGAAAACAGTGCCACCATGATAAGAGAACTGAATATGGTCTGTCTTCATATACAGACCAGGTCTCTTTAAGACATTAATGGGATCACATGAAGAAAAAGTATCAAATTCACTTCTTTTAACCAACCCACTAGTTCACGGATCAAGGGGAGCTTGTGGCCCTCCAGATGTCATTTGTCTAAAACTCCCATAATCCTTGATCATGGGCTTTACTGCTTGGAGCTGGAATCCAACAACATCTAGAGGGCTCTAGTAGCTCGTTGCCTGCAATAGATAATGGTAAGGATGCTACCCTTGGTTAATGATGCCACCCAAAATTTGCATCAGGAGAGTGAGATGAAATGCTAAGGGAATATGGTGACGCAACTGAGGAAGCCAATTGAATTTTAACAAGACTGAACACATTTTTTTCAAAGATGGATTCCAAATCTCAGTCAAGAATATGTGGTTTTGCAAACGTCGCCATCAAGGCATACAGTATGTCTGCTTCATGGACTTGTATGGGATAAGGGTTATGACTTGTATACACCATTCATGTTCTGTAGCAACACCTGTAGCCACAGATAAGACCAAATCGCAATACTAATTCATAGTGTTGAATTACAGGCAGAGGTGTAGATGTCGGACCGTAGCTTGGAAACCATTGGCCGCAACACTGTGATATGGAGAAGAACACAGGGGTGGAGGCACAATATATTAAACACCTGATATTACATGCTTTAGGGGGATATTTCCCCACAAATAATGATGAGAAATATTAATTATTTATAGGCGATTTGCATAACTGCATAATGCATCTCTCTATAAATAACAGATTATTTGCATAACAGCATAATGCCACTAATCATAGAAAAGAGCGCAAAATAATTTGATATTTCTAGCATTTGATCACGCCATGTCATGCATGCTATGCGCCTGTTTGTTCTCATACTGTAGTGGAGAAAACGTACGGCGCTGCATAAAGGCTACTTCGCCTACCCTTTTCAAAATAGGTGATGGTGAAGGGCCATAGCTGAGAGGGAGAGCACATGCTCTGCATGCAGAAGTTCCCAGATCCAATCCTTGGTATCTCCAGGTTAAGCTTGGAATCACTCCAGTCTGATGTATGCACTGTTTTGCGCTGGGGTGAAGAGAACCATTTCCCTATCACCACTCACCCACTGTCAAATCCATTCCATGTGCCATAACACCTGTGAATCATTGTGAGGTCCTATGACAGGCATCCCCAAACTTCATCCCTCCAGATGTTTTGGACTACAATTCCCATCTTCCCTGACCACTGGTCCTGTTAGCTAGGGATCATGGGAGCTGTAGGCCAAAACATCTGGAGGGCCGCAGTTTGGGGATGCCTGTCCTATGAGCTGCCTCTCCTAGATTTATAACCAAATTCTGACAGCCATTTTATATAGAGTTCAACCTGGTTCAATGGAAGCTTCCTTCTAGGTAGGGATATCTGGTCCAGGATGGCTTTGGTCTCATGGTTCTTTATTTTTCCTCATTAGCAATGGGGTCTCCTATCTGAATATCAGATAGTGCACCTATGTGCACCTATCTGAATATCAAGCATGGGTCGTTGTAGCCATGAGGGGTTATTGGGTTGTTGTTTTTACAAGGTGTGACTGGAAAGTTTGGTGAATGGTCACAGAAATAGGACAGCGAGAGATATTCGAACATACATACCTTACAGGCCTTCAAAGTAGGCCCCTCTGATACAATGCACCATTGACAACTTTGTAGAAGTGTTGGAAACTTCTAGAGAAGTCCTCTTTTCATACTGCTTTCAGTTCCCTCGTCACAGCAGCCTGGATGTGTGAAATGTTGTAAGTAACTGATATTGTCTTATTGTCTTAAGTAACTAACATAAATCTTGTTTATTCTGTTATATTTTACTCCCATTTATCCAATATAGAACCCAATTTTTTAATATAAAAAAGTGATCCCATTGAGATCCCAAGATCAAATTTTGCAAGTAGCTCTTAGAAATATTTAAAAAGTGATTAAAACAATTACAGTCATACCTCGGTTAAAGTATGCCTCGGTTTGAGTACTTTCAGTTTAAGTACTCCGCAGACCCATCTGGAATGGATTAATCCACTTTCTAGTATGGACTTCCAGAAGCATGGACTTCCAGAACAAATTACACTCATACTTCGGGTTAGGTACGCTTCAGGTTGAGGAGTCCGCAGACCTGTTTGGAACGGATTAATCCACTTTCCATTACTTTCAATGGGAAAGTTCGCTTCAGGTTAAGTATGCTTCAGGTTAAGTACAGACTTCCGGAACCAATTGTGTACTTAAACTGAGGTACCACTGTATTATGATTACATTTTTCAAAAAAAAATGTATTGATTATTTAATATTTCTAAGAGCTACCTGCAAAATTTCATCATGGGATCTCAATACATTTTTGGGAAAAATGGATGTCAAAGAGATAAACAACTACCAGATGTTTAGAAAACATCTGAAGGCAGTCCTGTTTAGGGAAGTTTTTAATGTGTGACATTTTAATGTATTTTAATCTTTGTTGGTAGCTGCCCAGAGTGGCTGGGGAAACCCAGTCGGATGGGTGGGGTACAAATAAATTATTATTATTATTATTATTATTATTATTATTATTATTATTATTAAATACAAATGTTTGTGGTTAATGCAGAAACAAGATGTAATGGACTAATGAATGAAATCATGCAAAATTGACACAGAGCAGAAAGAGAATGATCTGCCTGTGCCTCGTAACAGGCTGTCAGCATTGTGGTGAGTTCCCCCGTCCCCATTTCATAAATGATTGGCCTATAGAGGTAAGAAAAGGACGGACGAGATGGGAGCAGAAAGAAGGAAGCAAGAAGGGAGATGTTAACATAAAAAAGAACTGGTGGAAGAGAAAGTGGTTTAAAAAGACATGAAAGTGGAAGGGAGCAAGACATGAATGGCGGAGTGGGTGGAGGGATAAGAGAAAGACTAGGGAAGAAAGTGAAAACAGGACTCGGAAGATGGAAAGGAAGTAGAGATGAATTATTGCATGAGAAAATGCAAGCAAACAAAAAGTCAAGAAAATGGAGGCCAAGGGGCACCTGCAAAAAGAATAATGATCCCCCAATAACTGGAGAAAGAAGGATAAGTAGAGAATGAAGTAAGGTCAGAAGCACATTAAAGATGAAAAATAGCATTATCCTTTGGGATATTTCTCTCCCTCATTGCTCCTATTTTTATCAGAAGTCACATTTCCTACATCACCCAAAATAAAAATTGAGAAAATGCTAGATAAAAAGCACTCCATAATAAAGAGTACACACGCAAACAAACAAAAACACATTTGTGACATAAAGTCAAACTTCCCAATGTTCATGAAAGGTTATCTCCTTAGACTATGCATATCTTCTGCTATCTAATGCAGGCTGGAAA